>NW_026590707.1:1163375-1516618 GCF_907164565.1 Psammomys obesus | reverse complement strand
TGTGTGTGTGTGTGTGTGTGTGTGTGTGTGTGTGTGTGTGTGTGTGTTCATTCTGTCAATTTTGCTCCTCTAGGGAACCTTAACTAATAAGCTTTTTTTTTTTCTCATTTCCTTGAGACATGGCCAGGTTCTAACGGAACCATTCCTCCTCAGTAGCCAAAAAAGTTGGTGTCAATATTGGGTGATATCTGGAGCTTCTCACGGGTCCCTGTCTCACCACAAGCATCAACTAGCGGTTCTCAACCTTCCCAATGCTGTGTTCCCCTTTAAAACATCTTCTTATGCTGTGCTGACCCCAATCATACAATAATTTTCATTGTTACTTCATAACTGTAATTTTGCTCTTGTTATGAATCACAATGTAAATATCTGATATGGGTCTTCCATGGGTCCCGACCCACAGGTTGAGAACTACTGACCTCCCAACCTCTTTTATTTCCCTTTTAGTTATCTAACAGAAAAGGCTAGTTTAATTTTTTTTTTAAATAGTAAAAATCTGATTAACAATCTTGAGAGCTTTGTGGCAATATCCACAGTGAGAACTTAAGCATTGTCCTTTATGAGCCCTGCAATAGTCCGCCTACAGGTCATACTTGTCCCTCACGAGGTGAGGGGCCTGAGCAGACTGGCTTCCTCCAGCTGTTGTAAGACACTGGGAAGCTCTGCTTACGTCAGCAACCACCCTAATCTTAGTCTGCTGAGCATCATTGTCACAGTCTTTCTCACCTACTTCTCCACAAGCCCTCTATAGAGGGGATATTTGCACACCTTTACGGGAATTGCTTATAGAAAGGAACCAAACTGTGAGGTAGCCACAAAAATATACTATTTTCAGCCAAAAATAATTGTTAAGAAAATGTCTGCTTAATTCCATGTAGCATGAACCATGTGGAAAGGCCGTTAGATAGTAAAGGGAAGCTATGGTGTGAGGTGATGCTGCTGCCGTAGCCAAGAAGAATGAAGACCCTGGAACTTCTCTTCTTGCCTGAGAGAGAGCACACCTTTAGAGGACTAGGAAGTCGGCTTGTGTCTGGAACATTGTGGTTCCCTGGGGCCCAAGACAGCCCCAAACTGACACGTGCAAATTGAATCCAAGTGACCCATTACAGTTCAGAAAGCAGCTCCTGGAATGGACTTCTCGAGCGTTAGGACACATTGAGAGGGAGAAATGAGTGAACCATCATCCTTCTTACCCTGATACAAAGCTGCTGCTATGAGGGAGAGAGTAAAAGTAAGCAGCTCACTCAGAGAACCAAGTCAAATACCAGCTGGGATGCCAGTTACATATGCCCTTCAAGTCTTAGTAATTTTTCATCATCACTAATTGTTCTCAAAATCAGGGAACAAAACAAGTCAGGGAAGTTGTTAAAACGTGTGCTCAGATCTTCCTCCCTTCGATGGTTGTTTTTGTAGGTTTGGAGCAGTTTCCTACATGCTGCATTTTAGAAAACACTCAAAAACAGTCTCACGTCTCTCCCTAAAGAAGTGCGCTGTAAGATAACCCTAGAGGTAGGGAAATGTTTAGAGAGCCCACATCCTGTGGCATTTAAGTTCCATAGAACCTATCTATAATATCTCTGATAAGAAATGCTTGTTTTGGAGAGCTGGCCATGGTTAACACTGCTAGAAGATTCCTCTGATCGTTCTACACCTCTGGGAAAACTTCGAGGCATAATTGTGGGTAGGAGACTAGTTCTCCAATATGGCCCCTGTGAATAGTAGCTAACAGGCCTTCCCGGGCAGAATCTGCCCAGGACATTGATGACACACTGTCGCTGCCCGCCGGGCTGTCTGGGGAGGGTGCTCAGAGTATGTGGTCATTTATTCAGTCTACAGATGTAGAGAGATTCCTGTGTATGTGCTGCATTTGAGCCTGCCTTGTTCAGCCTTTTGTCTCTTCCTGGAAGACTCTGATCCCTCAGCTTTGCCTTCATCATGAGGCCCATTCCCTCAGGACACAATGCCCTCTTGGCATTGTGACATTGTCAAGTGTCATTCCTCTATTAATGCCTGCCCCTAACTTACAAGCTCCATGAAGACAGGGCTTCTGTGAACTCGGTGTAGATTGTTTCTCATTTAACTCTAAGTTACTTAAAATAGTTTTCTGAATGACACTGGCTCATTTAGCAAGGAATGCTTTGCCAAAATAGATTAATTTCCTATTTATAAACTACATAAGAATTTATACTGGCTATAAGGTTTTAGTAGGCTTGTTGGTCCCTGGGAAGTTTGGTTGGTTGGCCCTTACTTGTCCTTCATAATGTCGTTTTGAAAATACTCAATTGTTAATGCTATAGGTCATAAATTGGCTTAGTCATAAAAGTATATATTTAATATTCAGGAAAGGATTTTTAAAATTCATAAGTAAAGCTTTAAAGTTAGGATCCCCAGTTCTCTTAAGTATAAAATTCATTTTCTTAAATGTAAAATTCATTCTCTTAAATATAAAATCATCAGAAAGATTCAGTGCAGCCAAGCCAACATGAAATACAGATTTAGGGTGCTAATTATGAGATATAAAGTAAAAAGCATTTTCACTTTTCAACAATACCTTTTGAGGTACTGCTGAAAGAATGTAAAAGGATTAAGGATAAAATTATAAATGACATTCAGAAAGATGCGGGAAAGCTCTAAGGCAAATGAAACCATCTTATACCATGTGTAATGTAGAATTTAAATTTTTTAATTGCTAGAGCCAAAGTTAAGTCTACCATGCCACCAAGCAATAACAAAAAGAATATTAATCATAGAGCATAATTTGAAAAACATTAGAAAATGACAGAAACTGGAAGTGGCTGAAGATAAAATGTTCATTTCTTACTTTCCAACAAGAAGTTGAAATAGCTTTCTTCAGTTGTCATGAACCAAAAGACTTGAACTTAAAAGACAAACGTGCTAAGAGACACATAAAAGAAATGAGGAGGCTCGGAAGGATTGGTGTAATGAAGTGAAAAATAAAACTTCAATTTTGATTCATATATTATCGTAATACTTACACAGCAAACCCTACAACAGACTTGAAATGCTGGCTAAAAACACTAAAAAAAAAAAAAAAAAAATGATCAAAGTTGGGGAGGTTAAGAAAAGACTAAAAAATAATGATTCAGCAGCATCATGGACTAAGGCTGAATTATTGAGTTTTCTTAATAACTAAAATATAAGATGATGAAAACAAGCTTGTAAGTGTTAAGGGCCAGAAAAACTAATTCTATGAAAAGAAATCTATATAGACACATGGACAAAAATTTCCTGAAATATATTGTGAGTATAAAATGCATTCAAAGAGTAGAATGGAGGTTAGCTGAAGCTGGAGAGGGCAGAGGGGAAAAAATGGGAAGACAGGAGCTGTCCATCAGAGCGTATAAAATTTCAGTTAGACATGAGGAATAAGCATCAGTGATTGTAGGGCGTGCCGTCCATAACTCCTGCACTGTGTATGTCAAAATCGCTTAAGGGTTAGCATTTAGCTATTTCTACCACAAAAAGTAAGCATTTGAGATGACGGGACATGTTAATCATTCTAAAATACAAACACATCTGAACACATCAACACTGTGCACTGTAAGCACATATAATTACACATAAACATAGTTAGAAACTAAAGAACATGTATTTTAAATTTTTTGATATTGTTATTACAAAATTTCTCCCTTCCCTTTCCTCCCTCCCAGACTTCCTGTGCTCCTTCCTGCTGTCCTTCAGGCTCGTGGCCTCTTTTTTTCACTTATTATGATTGTGTGCGTATATTCACAGACACAGGTATTTTTGCTCCATCTGTGTGATGTTACTTGTGTGTGTGCTTTCAGGGCTGACTATCTGGCACTGGTCAACCAATCAGTGTGCTCTTCCTGGGGTGGACCACCTCTCCTGTTCCCAGCTTTCCTCAGCTACGCACAGTTTTTTGGGTAAGGTGGAGGCTTCATTGGCTGCCCCTCATTCTCCTAGGCATGTATTCTTAAGGAGAGTGAAGCATCCTTAGGTTTCAATGACTTAACTTTTCTCCAAAATACGGCCTGCATGAGTAAATGAAAGTCTCAAAGACAAATCTAATACTGACAACCTTATAAATAGTTTTAAAAATGTTGTGATTGAATACACTTGACACATTTGACCAATCGGTGACGCAGTAAAACAATTATTCAATGAACTGAGTTTTTGAGGTTGATATTTGACCAGCTGGAGACGGGCTACATTCACCAATGTATCAGAGGTTCCCTGCAATACCTACGCAGGAGGTGCAAGTAATTACTGAGCGAGTGTTCCAAGGGACCACAACCGGAGGCCAACCCGTCAGAGCAGCAGGCTCAGGAAGCTCAAGCACAGTGTGGAGTGAGTTCTAACCCAGCTATTTCTTGTTACCAGTTACACAACTACAACACAAATTACACCTTTTGTTCTAATTCATAGAACATGAAATGGGTTAGCTTTACCATCACGTGGGACTCGGGGATCGTTTCATTGGAAAGGTAACTTCATTTCACAGAGAGATGGTAAACACTTTATCAAACAAGCCAGACTGAGGCAGGGGTACGCACAGTTGTTTAAGGGTTGAATTCCATTGTGATAAAACATGTAAAATGCTAAAGCAGTGGTTCTCAGCCTTCCTAATACACAGCTTAATATGCTGTGGTGACCCCAACCGTAAAAATCAGTTCATTGCTACTTCATAACTGTAATGCTGCTGCTGTTATGAATTGTAATGTAAATACATGATACTCTGGATACCTGAGATGTGACCCCCAGAGGGGTCGTGACCCACAGGTTGAGAATCGCTGCTCTAAAGAAGTAAGTTCTTGAGTATGTGACCAAGTTCATTATAACAAAACATTCAAAGCTCTGAAGTTAAGCTCCTGTGTCTGTGCCACCCACGTCACGCTCTATTCTGAAGTGATCACCAAAGAGACTGGAGCTCACTCAACTTTGGGAGTCCTGAAGGAGCAAAATCATTTCCCTCTAACCCTGTTAACGCATCTCCTTGCCTGCGTCCAAAAGTGAATGGAAGTGGAGTGACGGCAAGTCAGCCCAGGCCACACGGACAGAGACAGCGTAGGAAGGTCTGTAGGAAGCCACCTGAGCACAACCCTGCCCTTACCCTGAGCTGGTGGGGACCAGTACAGTAAAAGCAAGGGGCTTTTCCTGTGCACTGAGTTGGAATTAAACATGCTAATTTGAGGTCTCTTTCAAGTTTTTTTAAAACTCCATTGGCCTTTAATTCCTTTGTATCGCATCATTTAATGTAATGTTATTTATATATGAAGCACGTTATGCTTATTAACCAATGTGCAAAAATCTAAAGTACAGATTTTCTGTAATGGGCTAATTACGGGACTTTAAAGCCACCTACTGAGTTTTGCTGAGCTTCACAACAGGTTCACTGAACTGGATAAATTTATTCAAACGTGTGGAAATGAACCCCATTCTATGTGCAAGGGTACTGGGAAAACACACAAATTATACCTCAATACCAGTTTAATGGGTCAAACAGTGAACCTGAATACTGAACTTATCTACATCTTAAAATACTGGGAAGCCTGCAGTAAAAGAGGAAGTGCCCTTTCAAGGGAACTTCCCCCTGTTTGTAAACAGTGGCAATAAAACAACGCTCCTGGCAATTAGGAGAAGTTCTTGACTCCCAAGGATGACTGCCTTTCCACAACCTTTGAAAATGCATAACTTTCATAACGGACCCCAGCATGGAAGGAGGGGTGGGAGTCTAGCAAAGGCTCAAGTGGAATCCCTTTTGGCAGTCCTGAGGAGGCGCTTGCTTGAGTCTGGTTTAGAGGGAATTCAGCACAAAGTGGAACTATAAGGAAGGGATGAGTTTGGGTGGAAGAAAGCACATCCCTGGAGTTTCTCCCCTCCCTGCCCCCATGCAGCCTCAGCTCGAAATGATGGGCATCCTTGGATGGTGTGTTGTTATTGTTTTGGTGTGATGGGGATGGAACCCAAAGCATTGAATGCACTAGGTGAGTGCTCTGCTGTTGAGAAATACCGCCAGCCCTTTGCATCACTCCACAATCCGTTCTCAGTTGTTTTAAATCTGAGACTGCCGGAGTTCTCCATGCTACATGCCATTAAATGAAAATATGTAGCGGCTGGGGAAGAAAATGGAGTCAGAGGAGAGTCTAAGAGCCTGGTCAGGGACAGAGCTGAAAGGAAACGTCCCCACTTCCTTCCTAGGCTGCGTCACTGCCAAGGAGAGCACTGTTCTCCAGTCAGATAAATTCACACAGAGACACACACACTCACACTCATGTTTGGTCATTTATAGGCCCGAGATGAAGACAGGCATTGCTTTTATTCTTTGATAGGCTCCTGTAGCAGCGATCTATTAATTTTGTCATGAAAGGGGAAAGAATATCATTTCCAAGCCTGCAAGAGTTCTAGTCTTATCCTCAGGGCACCTTATTTACAATGTACAATGTACGCCCCATGGCTGACAGTTGGGTGTTGATAACCTATTTCATGCTTTTCTCTTCAGGGAAACCCTGGTGTGCCTAGCTCTGGAAGCAATGAAGGCAGGAAGGCAAGGTTGTTTTTTGTTTTTTTTTTTTTCTTTGCAAGTGCTGCATGAACCAATAAAAAGAGGGCTCTACAGAAATGAGGTGTGACGCAGGCCAGCTTCACCAAGACTCTCGGACCAAGAAATAAGAATTTAAATATGAAATACTAAAATTTAACACATGACTGAAACAAAATAAATGGTATACCACTGAAAGCATTTGAGGTAATTAATCAATGCTGTGTTTGCACATATCATTAAATATATTATACTCAGTTTAGATTTGATTTCTATGCTCCTTTTATAAAGAGTTAAAAGAAAATACATTTGAATTCATGCTGATACTGAAAACATGCTCCTAGCTTCTAGTTTTTTTTGGGATTTCAAATCATTTCCATTAACAAACAGCTATTTGCCCTCTAATAAAATATGTCATTATGCTTTATTCACACTGCACAAAAGAATCACTGAAAAATCGCCCCAATGATGGCCAATAATTACACATTTTGCTCCGGTGCTAGCGATGAAGAAATCTGTTCATTGGAGAAAGCAGGTGCCAGGGCACCAAGCTAATCGCCAATGTGCGCCGTGGTAATTAGCCGCTGCGATTGCTAAAATTAACAATTAGCTAACATGCAATTCTCTTTTTTGCAGGCTGCAGTTTACTTTGTATAATCCTTGCATGTTCTTAGTAATTACTCTGACAGCTTATTATTTTTATTTTTCTGGTTTGAACACAGCTTTAACATTTGCATCGGGCAACCCAAATGTTCAACAGGCAGAAGCGAGGCATCTGCTTGACTAGGCATTTTTCCGAGGCGCACATTTGGTTGTTTTCTGAACTTTTCATTGTTGGGAAGGGGAGCAGTTGGGGTGAGATCAATGATTCTTTTATAGCTATTGTGTTCGCCCCGAGGGCTTTTCCCCCAGGACAGCACACTTAGGCATCCTGAAGCTCTTAGAAGGGAAACGGCCCAGTCAGTGGCAATTTAGACTCCAGGGAACAAGCCCAGAGATGAAGTGCCACAGTCAAGCTGGTCAAAACATCTTCTTTTTCATTCTTCTTCCCTGGGGTGTGTCTTCGGTAAATGCATTCACTACCCCCGCACAAGGACCCCCCCCCACACACATACACCTCAATTACTGAGGGAGAAAAAATCAGCATCCCGTGCAGATTGTTCCTGTGAGGAGGTATAGGCTGAGGTAACATTGCCAGAGGCTTCAAGTGAATAGAACAAGGCCTCAGGCTACACCTAAAGGGGGAGAATAAAAGGCAAGGGGGTGATTTGTTTCCAGAAAACCCACAAAAGAAGGAAGTGTAATGAAAACTCTTAAAGTATTCAAGGGAGATAAATCATGGCAACAGATTTAGCCAACTGCTTCTACCAAGTGGTCAACGAATTACCACAGACTTCACTGCATCAGCAATACAGATGACCCATCGTACAATTCTGGAGGTCGGAGTTTAAAGTGGGCCTCACTGGACTAAAATCAAGGCGCCATCAGAACTGTTGGGGGAAATGTGGTTCTAGCTTTTAGAGGCCATCCACCCTCCTTGGTCAAGGTTCTTCAAGGTCAATGCCGGTATAATTCTCCTACTTCTGCTCTCATGTTTCCCCCTGACTGGGTACCATTAGTCAGTTTTAAAGGCCCATTTAGCTTCAGAACATAACAGTGACACATTCTGGAGACTAGAGTATGGACATTTTGGAGGGCCGTTATCTGCTTACCACATAGACAGAAATAAAAACAAATATGCATACAGCAAGTTTGTGTGTTTCCATGGTCTTAAGTTGTTGCACATTTGATGTCAGAGAACTAAAATATTTAGAGTGGTGGGAGGGGAGTTAGGGTGAAGCCATGAGCTTGCGTGGTCTCTATAAATTTGTTTCTCTTTTGGCCTTCCTGTGCCATTGCTGACACTCAGAGTTAGTGCAAACCACCCTTCATCCAGGTCCCAGGCTCTGGAATCTAGAGGCCAGTTCTCCTTCTTATGAGAGTGAACCTTTTAGTAGAGTACAGGCCTGGCTTGACCGAGAGCTAACCGCGCACGCAGACCATGGTGATACAGTCTGGGTGCAGCTTGCTGGTTAAAGGTGAATGAGTGATGTGGGCTTCTGTCACGGTCACATTAAATGACATAAAAAAGTCCCAGCTCAGCCCTGGTTCTTAAAGCCAGCAGCAGACTGAGAGAACTCCAGGGAAGCCTGGAGTTGTGTAGATCAAGTTCTATGGGTGCCTGCATACACATGAAAGCATGCACATGCCATGTGCGCCAAGACATGGCAGCGTTTACTTTATTTTTAATTTACAAATGGGGTTACTAAGATACAGGTATAGAAGGTAAGCTCTTGGGAGATAAAAGAGAACTTCGGGGCCTCTCTTAGCTCCCCATTCCCAACAAAAAGGAGCAGAGAGGGAGGATATTGGAGCAGTGTGGCCCTAAGAGCAGGGAGGTGAGTAGGGAGAGAGGCTGGCATCATTTAGAAAATAGTGAAGAATGTGTGCTTCATAGGAGACGAGGGCCCATGCGACTCCTTATGAAACAAAGAGCATCGTAGAAGATTCTCATAGGCAGGAGTCAGTGAATAAAAATGAGGACGCCATCTTCTAAATGCCATCTGCAGGCAGAGGTGGCTGAGGTGACAGAAATTGTCCAAAGTCACCATGAGGTTATAATCTATAAACCTATACAAATTTTATTTATCATTTAAAACAAAATAAATATCCCTTTATAAAAAGGAAGAAAATTTACTATAAGGGGAATGAAAAGGCAATGGCCCAGGAAGAGAACATTGTCCTCATTCTAGATAGTTTTTGTCAAAAAAAACAAACAAACCAAAAACAAAACAAAACTGACTCAAGCTCACCCATTTCAACTTAGTTAACTTGCCTAGCTGTTGAGCGCGGCACAGGAGACATGCCACTCCTCACATGTCTGGGTAAGGAACTTCATATTTGTCTGCAAGCAGTTTGCTAGGGGACACATATCTCCCAGGCACAACCCTAGGGACACTCCCACTCATCACCATCTCTAAGCTGCTCCGTCTTGTCCTTTGGCCACTGTCTGTGACAGGAGCCAGTTTGCTACTACAGCACACAGAGTGATACTGGACAGTCCACTCCAAGAAAAGAGAGCAGTAAATGCATTAGAGTTCCATTGCAGATCAGTGGTGTCCTATCAAGGGTGAAGGATCAAGTGGAAAGAATATGAATATGAAGGTGTACGCAAGTGTCAGGGGCTCTCAAACAGGCATACTGTCTTCAGACTAGGAGTGTAGTTCAGCCGGTAGAATGCACAATGTGTCTTTTATGCACATTGTGGATCACAGCACCACTATCACATAAACCAGGAAAAGTCCTGCTCTCCTGTCATCTTAGAACTAGGAAAATCGAGGTAATATGATCAAAAGTTCAATGTCATCCTGGATGACATAGTGTAGTGACTTTCAGGACAGTCTTGGATACATGAGACCTTGTCTCAGTCAATTCATCCATCCATCCATCCATCCATCCATCCACCCACCATCCATCCATCCATCCATCCACCCACCCATCCATCCATCCATCCATCCACCCACCATCCATCCATCCGTCCATCCACCCACCCACCACCCATCCACCCACCATCCATCCATCCATCCACCCACCCACCATCCACCCACCCATCCATGCATTCATCCATCCATCCATCCATCTATCCATCCATCCATCCACCCACCCATCCATGCATCTATCCATCCATCCACCCACCATCTATCCATCCATCCACCCACCCACCATCCATCAACCCACCCATCCATGCATCCATCCATCCATCCACCCACCCACCATCCATCCACCCATCCATCCATCTATACATCCATCCATCCATCCACCCACCATCCATCCATCCATTCATCCACTGTCCATCTATCCACCCATCCACCCACCCACCATCCATCCACCCATCCATCCACCCATCCATCCATCCATCCATCCACCCACCATCCATCCATCCACCCATCCACCCATCCACTCATCCATACACCCATCCATCTATCCATCCATCCATCCATCCATCCATCCATCCATCCATCCATCCATCTTGCTGTCTTGACTGTTGTTCATTTGGTGTGAGTCCTTCTCTCTCTTTTTTAAAATATTTAACTTACATGTGGGGGTATTTTGTCTGCAAAGCAAATGTGTGCCTGCCAGAGGAAGGTATCAAAGCCCTTGCTGCTGGAATTACAAACTGTTGTAAGATACCATGTGGGTGCTGGGAATTGAACTGGGGTCCCCCATAAGAACAGCAAGTGTTCTTAACCCCTGAACCACCTCTCCAGCCCTGAGTCTCAGTTTTCATTGGATCTTAGTTCTCTCCATTTCTACTTAGAACAGGAATCAACAATACTGAATTTGTTCCTTGGCTCATTTGAGAAAAGAGGGTGGTTTTGGGTGTGTGTGTGTGGGGGGGGTATATTCACTTTTCCAAGGACACTGTCACTTTTCTCTCAGAACTAGCAGAGTCAGCAGAAGTCATCCAGAAATTTGTCATTGCTTTAGTGCTATAGCACCCTTCCCCCATTAACAATTATTTTTAATAAGCACAGGATAAGGATATGTATAAAAGATGAAAGAAAGCAGAATTAAAGATCAAAAATTAAGCCAGGCATGGTGGTTCGTGCCTTTAATCCCAACACTCAGGGAAGAAGAGGCAGGCGGATCTTTGTGTGTTCTAGGCCAGCCTGGTCTACAGAGCAAGTCCAGGACAGTCAAGGTTACACAGAGAAACCCTGTCTCAAAAAAGCCAAAAGCCAAAAAGAAAAAAAAAAAGCCAAATCAATCAATCAATCAATCAAAGATTATAGTGGTCAGAGCCAGAGCAGCTTCTGTGTTGATGGTCCAAGCAGGTCTTTGTCCCGTTGACCTAACTCACCATTCCCCCTTGGAAATAGCACAACTGGATAAGGTTTATGAGAAGCAAAGTGTATTAATTAAGCTATAAAACTGCCTGTTACAGCTATCTGAGAGTTTGGGAAGATCACCCAGTCAGTAAACTGCTAGATGCACAAGCCCTCACCACCTCACATCCAAGCTGTACCTTGGGGTGACAGCCAAGGTATAGCTGGAGCTGAGAAGTGCAGATAGGAAGGTCCCCAAAGCTTTCTGGCCAGTTAGTTTTGTCAAATCAGTAAGATCTGGGTTCAGTGAGTGACCTTATCCGAAAAACTAAAGTGACAGAATAAGACACCTGGAATCCACTCCTGGTCTCTCCATGCAAGAACACACACATGAACAGATGCACATAGACACACCACACACACACACAATTGTTTTATTGTCCCCCATTTATTTATTTTTTGTTTGTTTTGCAGCCTGATCCCAGCACCTCCCTCCTCTCCTCCAAGTCCCACCTTCATGCCCTCCCCCCTCCTTCTGAGAGAAGGGGAGGCCCGAAAGGAGTACCAACCTACCCTGGCACCTCAAGTCACAGCAGGACTAAGCACATCCCCTCCCACTGAGGCCAGACAAGGCAACCCAGCTAGGGAAAAGAGATCCAAAGGCTTCAGGCTCTATATCATCCCCCATAACCCCCCAGTGCTTGGAGTCTCGCTAGCATCACCCCCACAGACTTCACAGATCCTCCCCTGTCTAAGAGATGCCTCCTCCAACTGATTTCCATTTTCTCTCCCGTTCTCCTTCCCCCCAACACCTGATCCCCACTCCATTACCCTCCATACCCCCTCTGCTCATACACAGGTCCCTCCATCCATCTACTTCAGATGTCTATTTTATTTTTCTTTCTGAGTGAGACTCAAACATCCTCCCGTGACTTCTCTGGGTCTGTGGACTGTAGCACGGTTATCCTGTACTTTGTGGTTATTATCCATTTATAAGTGAGTACATGCCACGTGTGTTTTTCTGGATCTGGGCTACCTCACTCAGGATGATCTTTTCTAGTTCCATCCATTCACCTGCAAATTTCATGATTCCTTTGTTTTTAATAGCTGAGTAGTATTCCATTATGAAAATGTACCACAATTTCTGTATCCATTCCTCAGTTGAGGGACATTGAGGTTATTTTCAGTTTCTGGCTATTAAGAATAAAGCTGCAATGAACATAGTTGAGCAAATGTTTTTGTGGTATGGTTGAGCATCTTTTGGTTATATGTCCAGGAGTGGTATAGCTGGATCCTGATGTATATCTATTCTCAGTTTTCTGAGAAAGCACCAGATTGATTTCGAAAGTGATTTTACAAGGCTTCATTCCCACCAGCAATGGAGGAAGGTTCCTCTTTCTCCACATCCTCTCCAGCATGTGTTGTCACTTGAGTTTTTGATCTTAGCCACTCTGACAGATGTTAGGTGGAATCTCAGAGTTGTTTTGATTTGCGTCTCCCTCTAAAAAGATCATGTAAAAGCATGCACTAGCTGAGAGTATCCAGTGATTCTTTTCTGATAGTAATTGTCGTAGGGTCTCAGACCCTGCATCTTCAGCTTTCCTGAACAAAAATCACTATCAGTGACATCATTGATTCCCACCAGCACTGTAATTCACCGTTCTGTGATTAGTGGGTTCATTTTAGTACACAAACTGTTCAGTGGTGCTTCAGAACTTTTGGTCCATGCTTATAATCCCAAGTACTGAGGGTACACCACACACACACACACACACACACACACACACACACACACACACATTAGTTTTATAACGTAGAATTTCAGCTTTAAACCTTACCATTAAACGTCTCCACACCAGTGTTGTGGATGACTTAATGAGTGGTGCCATTTATAGGACACAAGGTTATAATATGAATCTGTGAACTATAAAGAAAGTACCAGTATGCTGACTAACTAATGAGCTTTTTAATAATGAGAAATAGATAAAGCTTGAAAATGCAGAATGCCTATCAAGGATCTCAGACAATAGCAAAGTGGAGCAATTTAGAAGTACTTACCAGGGCCACTGCTGTGACAGTGAGAACTGAACTATTTCCTTTCATTTTAAAGCACCGCTTTTCATACATGGGAGCAATTTCTATATTTTCTTAACTAAAATTAAATGCCCTGGTATAATCCTCTTTTCAATGGGGTTCAAAATATAAATAACATATTGATAGCACTTGTGATACAGTAAGAGCAAAGTCATCTACAAAGGGGAGAGTATCTGAGTGTCAGCACGAGATCCGGGAAGTCTGCGCGTTGGGCCTGCACTAAAGGGGCTGTTCTTCCAGGGGCTTTAAGCACAGGTGTGCTTCCTCTGCAAGGTGGCGGGGCTCTGCTCAGACTCACTCAACATCAGCATCTCCTGTCCTTCAAAGCGAGCTGGACCTCCTGAGAGAGAACCCAGGACACTTGGGGATTGCCTTTGCTCCTGGGCTTTGGGGAATAAACAGCAAAAATAGTATTTCACCTTGGTCTCAGGTATCTTAATCTTGAACATGGTACCCTAGCCATCTGTGGGGCTTGGAAGATGGGAGGCATGTCCAAGTGTCTGGGTCTATAGCTGCTCTCAATTTTAAAACTCTGCATCTAAATTCATGTGACCCAGGGCTAAATTACAGGCTGGGCTATGCTGGTGTTCTGCTCACTGTTGATAATAGGGGACTCGGTTTACTTTAACTTTCCCAAGATATGAACTCCCCAATTGACTAATTTTATTGCTCTTTCCTGGACAATGGGTAAATATACAGAGAGGACAGAAGTCAGACACACAGGACACACCCACTGGCCATGACAGTTCCCTTTGGGGGAAAAGGGTAATTATTTTAGTAATGGGTTTTGTAATGGAATGTGCATCATCGTTTCTTCCCATCCATTCTCTCCTCATTCCCTCCCAGTCTTGCTTCCTTTCATCTAGTAACTAGACTCTAGTTTTCTTCCCTTCCTTTCCTTTCCCTCTCTGTTTTCTCATCACTTGTATTTCATTACTCTCGCTTCTCTTTTCCTTAAGATCTCTTCATGTCCTTTTATGATCCCATTTCTAGTTTCATCTCTCTCTCTTTCCCTCTTTCTCTCTTTCTCCCATCACCCACCTTCCCTCACACACACTCTAAACATAGATACAAGAAAATAAAGTATTTGTCTGAGTTTGGATTAATTTTAGTAACATAATGGCCTCCACCTCCATTCATTTTCTTGCAAATACCGTGATTTCATATTTCTTTACAGTTGAATGAAACTCTGCATTTTCTTTATACACTCATCAGTTGATGAGCATGTAAGCAGATTCCATTTCCCGGCCATTGTGAATAGTGCAGCAATAATCATGAAAGTGTCTGTATGATGTGCTGACTAGAGTGTTTTGGGTCTATATGTCCCAGAGTGGTATAGCTGCCTCATAGGATAGCTTTACTTGAAATGTCTTGAAAAAGCTCTGCACTGCTTTCCGTAGTGCCTGTAGCAGGTCATACTCCCCGTGACAGTGCATAGGGCACCTCTTTCCCCATATTTGCTGTTTGTTTTCTTGATGGTAGCCATTCATGACTATTTTAATTTGCTTCTCTGTGCTGGTTAAGGATGTTGAACTCTTTATTAACAATTTATTGGCGGTTTGTTTCATTCTTTTGTGAACTGTCCACTTCATTTATAAGCCCACTTACTGATTATAACTTAGGGCCTGAGTACTTGATCTTTGTAGTTCTTTATATAGTCTGGATGTTAATTTCCCGTCTTATGGGCTGGCAAAGACCTTTTCCTACTCGGTAGGCTCTCCACTCTGGTGATTGTTTTTCTTTGCTGTGCAGAAGTATTTGAATTTTATGGGATCCTATCTGTCAATTCTTCTTTTAAAAGGCTTTTGCATTAATTTATATATTTAATATTTAATGGTGTGTGTTTGTATTCACTCAGGCACACAGAACACTTGAAGAAGTCAGGGACTATTTGTGGGAGTCGGTTTTCTTTCTATTGTGTGTATTTCAGGAATCGAACTCATGTCATCAGCCTTCGCAGCAGGCACCTTTACCCACTGACCCCTCCCACCCTTCCTTATTTGTCAGTTCTTGGGACTATTTCTCGATAGTTTCAAATTCCCCATGGCAAACAGGACAGTCAGTGTGTGGAGTAGTAGGGATAATTGTGCGTAGCACACTTCTTTACAGAGGCAAGGAGAGATGGTGGCAACTGTGTCAGCTCTGGAATTTGAATCTCAGCTCTCCAGCTTCCAGCCCTACCAACTTCAGGCAAGTGGCTTAGTCTCCAGGAGCTCTGCTCCCCCCATTTATTGCTATACTTAAAAAACAAACAAACAAACAAACAAACAAAAAAACCTGAGGCCATACTGCCTTCCTGCATTCTGGGAGGCAGAGTGGAAGAGTCTGACCAAGAAAGAAGTGTTAAAGTCAGGTCCTGCCAGAAGCTGCCTTGCCCTGGATATTTAGTCCGGACATTCTTATGCTTATATCCAGCATTCCTTTCCTCTGCCCGTCTCATTCCTCTTCCTCATGTTCGAACCCTCTGTCTGCTACTTACTCTCATTCAAGCCTCAAAAATCTTCCTTGCTCTGAAAATGAATCACTATTTGTTTGGACTCATTACTTTTGAGTTTAGTTCAAATTATTTCACCACTAAAACACAAGTTCTGTCCTGTCACTTAATTATAGTCTATACTGGAATTGATTTGTCTTGCATCATGTATTAATTTAGGCTTTCCAGATAAAATATAGAACTAGTTAAATCTGGGTTTTGGGTAAACAAGAAATATTTTTTTTTCTCATAAGTATGTAGTATACAATATTTGTGCTCTTATTTGTTAAGTTTGGTGAGTTTGGTTAACTAAATGTGAACTACGAGGTATATCTTGGCTTTGCCATTTCCCCATCTCACCCGTCCTCAGGAACATCATTGTCATTAAATTTCACATGTCTTGTAGCTAGACTCTTATAAATGCAAAAAGTCACACTTTACTGAGTGTTCTCGTTCGCTTTTTCTAGGTTTTCTTCCCTCCCTGTGTCATGACTTTCATTCTATACACATCTCACCGAAGGAGAGACATGAGGAGAAGCGTGGTCTAGAGAAGGTTGGAAGGACATTTCTTCATCAGGGCTCTCAGGACAGTGAGAGTTGTGTGCGGAGACCCAGAACCACCAGCTGAGACTCATTTCTCAGTGCTCATTTCTTTTCCCCTTTGCTAGGACTACAATGCCAGGATGCTGGTCATTAGGGGAGGCACTGAAGAGATGGTTAAAGCAAAAGGCAGGGCCTGTGGGCTTGTGCATAAAACCTAAGAGTCCTCTGGATTTGGGTGGGAGAAAAAAATGTTTCTTTGTTTTTATAACCTCTTTCAATAATGGGTACAGGCAATGAAGACAATCACTTTCAGCATCTGTGGTTACCCAGGGAAACCAAAGATTTAAAAAGATAATGCATCAAGATTACAATAAATAACCCAGATTTAATCACTCATTTCTCCTTCAAAATCACAGGACTTTTCTGGGTGCTGTGGTAGTATGCATTTAATCCCAGGGGGGCAAAGACAGGCAGATCTCTGTGAATTTGAGGTCAGTCTGGTCTACATAGTGAGACCCTGTCTCAAAAAATAAAAGCAAAGTAAAACAGAAATTACAGGAATTGCTGCACCCATCCATAGATCTTCTGTAATCAATAAGTTAATTGATAACAATAAGTAGCAAAGAGGATCGTAACAATATTTTGCTAACTTTGTTTCAGTAAAACTGGTTTCTCTGCAGCCCTGGTCCTTTTATTTTTGCACTTGATGCTATTCTGAGGACTGGGTGTCTGGCTCAGTGGGAGAACATGTGCATTAAGCTTGCACAATATCCAATAACAGTAAAGCGTCCAGTGTTCACATCGTGTAAGGATTCTATCGCCTGTGTGCCTATGTGTGTGCATACGTGTGTATGGACATTGTGTGCACATGCACACAGAACCAAAGATTCGGACGAAAGGAAACCTGATCTTGTGAACATATAATTTACTCTCCAGAACCATTTCCAACAAAATGGACACAAACTGGCTTCATTTTTCTCTTCTAAATTAATGCTGAAAAATGCCGGCTTTCCTCTCACGACTGTAAGTTTCCCTTTGTTACTTAACCTAAAATTTACTTACTTAGATTTTATTTTTTTCCAATAGAAGATGAATTCTAGAGAAGTCTGAGACCTTTGGGAAGACGCATGGAAACAAACATGGCTGCAGAAAGGGTGGGGGCAGGGCATTAGAACAGAACTCAAGGTAACTTTCCATTGTTCTGATGCTTTGAATCATTATGAAATTCAGCATAGCACAAAAGCTATGCGAAAGAAAATATACATTATGGAAATATGCTGGTAGTATAGCAAAGGAATTTACTGGATGCTATTTCTGGGCTCAGGAAAAGATGACCTCCCTTAGCAAAGAGGTAGCTGATGCAGAGAAAGGGGACTTTACTCACCACACCCCTTTGTTGTATGTGAGCTGCCAAGGCAAGGGCTTTGGGAAGGAGGTGAGGGAGGCAAGGGGCCTAGGGATGGGGGGATTGAGTGCTGGAAAATGGGTTGCTTGCTGGGTGGGAAGTGGGGTGCCTAGTCTTGGCTTGGGAGGGTGAGTGAGGGGAGCTGAATGAATGCCTGGGGGTTGGACCTGGGGAATAAAGCCACGAAAGGCCTGGTCTCATTAAAGAATCCATTTCCCATTTTCAGCAGTTTGCTACATTAACAAGCTGAGCTGTGAAAGGATTAGATCCGCTAAGTGAGTGCCTGTTCCATGCACCATTGCAAAACACATTTCAGAAAGCAGTGGATTCGCCTTAAATGAGTATCTGCTGGAGGAGCAAAGCCCTAGGAAAACAAAGGGGCACGCCGAGGAAAGCTAATAACCCCCGCTGCGCTTTGAGGGCAATGAAATGACTGCAGCCCTGAGAACTTTTTCTCCCACCCCTGCAGTTGGTATAAACATAAGAGCCATTTTGATGATCATATCGACACCTCAGCAACAAGTGCTTCCCAGGTACCAACAAAATGTCACTTCCCTAAGGGTTAAAGGAGCCACAAGGCCTTCTCCTCCAATTCCTTCTCCGCACACACTTATGCACACCCATTAATCAAAACAATGGGTGTAGATTCATATCCTGCCTACAAATACTCAAACCGTACAAGAACAAACCTACCTCCAGCAGCTTCACCCCACTCCCTGCTTTGACTGGGAGGGGAAAGCCAAGTTTGGAGCAGAGTCTAGCCTGACTCAGGCCTTAACTTGCTAGTCCTGCTATTCTAACCTCTTTTCTCGATCTGCTTTTCAGCACGTCTAGGAGCAAACAGCTCAGAGCAGCAGGGAACTTGCTTAGCAAAGGGCCACCCACTTGCCTATTATTCCTTCCTCGCCTGCGACATGACACAAGAACAAAGTAGACATTAACCGCTACATTAAACCCAGAAAGAAAGTAATCAGTAACCTGTTATTCCCTTAATAAAGGGAAACACATGCAGTGTGAAATCCAGAAGACTAATCAATAGCTGCAGACAATGCAATGTGCCAAACAAATTGCAAATCAATTAGAATCCTTGTTTTCTTTCAAATGGTTCACTATATCTAAAGCAATTACTCCTTCATTAGACCTAATTTAACAGCATGACTGCCTTGGCTACAACTGGCAGCGTCTGGCTATCAAATGGAAGAATGGCAGCTTATTTCTGTCTGTCTGTGTGTCTACCACCAATCAAAAAAAAAAAAAAATTGAATTCCTTTATATGAGAGAAACTTTTAATGAATGGATGGACATTTGTCTTAATCAAAATATCAATACCGGAATGAGGCTTCCCTGCCTCCTTCTCTCAGAAATTGAAAGAAAAACATTAAAGAGTTATTGAATAAAATTAATTTTAAATTTTTCTTCTTTTAATGACAGCTTCAAATAGATGAAAAGCGGCATTTTAGGACACACAGTCCTTTCAGTTCTTCAGACCTTACATATACATCACTTGGTATAAGTTTTAGGTTTTTTTTTTCTTTTTGGAAGAAAAAAAACGTTTTTAAAACATTTTGGAGTATTCCAGATAATCATCAGCAACAAAAAAAGTTGTAGTCCATCTTATTATAAAGTTCTAGTTCATTTTATTATAAAGGTTATTTAAAATCATTTTACTGAGACATGGTCCTGTCAGGGACGTTTCAGTCAGGAAGGGTGAATTTTGATGAATGCCTATGTGACCATGTTAGACCAACCCTGCCACCTAGTACAACCCTGGGCCCCTGGAACCTCCTCCCTCCCTCCTCTGGCCCCAAAGGGTCTGCTTTCTGTCAGCCTGCTTTACTTTTGAGAACACTTTCCCATCCTGTGGAGATATGGGACTAGAAAAGTAATCAAAATAAAGTTAAAAACAAAACTAGATTGAGGAGAATGGTTGGATGGTTTTGTCCTGGTTGGCAGCATCGAGCAAATAACTGAATGTAAAGATGATGAACTTCTGAAATCAGAGATGCTTGAAGAGATTAAATTATTTCCAAAGCTGGAGACAACATTTCTAAGCAAAATGAGGAAAAAAAAACAAAAAAACAAAAAACAAACAAACAAAAAAAAAAACATTGAAAGCCACAACTTGTTTTATATATAAAAGAAGATTAGCAGAATACTCTTCAAAAACCTGTCACAGCTTCAAGAATTTCTCCCATTTAATTTTTCTGAATTATTTCCCTTCAAATGTAAAAGCAACACAGAAATAGCAATATCACAAAATTATTTTTAAAACAGTAAGAAATTTTATGTGTCCATTTCCCCCCAGCAATTTTCAAAGGTACTCAAAGCTGTCACCCATCCAAGGATGTTCTTTACAGCATTGTGGAAACAGCAAAGCCCTGGGAACACTAGGAATTCCAGCCTTAAATTAAGTCACACATGAGCCCGATCCCCTTCCTTCCTTTGCTTTCCCTTGTAACAGCTTTTCTCCCCTCCCCTCCCCCTAATCCTTCCTCTTCACCTCACATCAAATGGCTTTTTATTCTCTGTATCCTTTGCCTTTCTTCTTTTTTTCTTTAGAGCTCAGTGCAGAAAAATTCTTGCATCGAGGGAACCCATATCTTTTGCAGGCCAATCAACCGGCTTCCATCTCTTACCCCTCAGAAGATGCTGTTTTTCCAAAGCGCCCCACATTCTTCCCATAAATCTGTGCTACCCCCCTGCACCCTGTTTTGCCCTCCTTAACCCCTCACTGTTAGCACTGTCACTCAGTCAAATTATATTTTGTTTCTATTGTTTCTGCTAACACTCATGATTTAACATCCTCTGCAAATCAATTAATCGATGAGCATTCACTGAAGGCCTGCTTCCCCCCATTGGCTGGTTCGAAGTGTAGGTTTGTAACGGTAATGAAAAGCATTTGGATAATGGGAGGGGGTTCACAAGAGGAAGTTAGGATGTTTAATCACTTTCTGAAGGTGCTTAGGTTTGGAGGTTAGATTAAGCAAAACCTGAGAGGAAGGGAATGGGGCTGGTGCATCCCTCGCTGTGTGTCTTAGAGGCCGTGATGCTCCAATCCCGGGCTTAGCCAAAACAGGGCATTACCTTAGGAAGATGCTGTAACTATCTGAGGAGGTTTTGTTTTCTTTCAAGCTTAACCTATTGCTGTCTGTGTTCTTCCGACTTGTATCTGTAGAGAATGTCTGTGCAAAGACACAGTGGTCTCAACTACCTATGTGTGCACCCACGACTGTTAGTCACATCTGCACGACACTGACCAGTTTGTTGATAAATGCAGGCTTAGACTAGTCCTGAGAGTCCACATCATAGGTAAGGAGGAGATAAACATTGGTCTCCTGCTGATACTATGGAGAACACTGAACAATACGACACTGATAAATCCTCCTGGACCCTTCTTCTGAGGGAAGAGTTGTCAACCTCCACACTTTATGAGGCCAAGAAGAGAATCTTTTGGTTTCCAGACAGTTTCCTAAGGAATATAAATAAATTGGATCTTAAAAAAAAAAAAAAAAAAAAAAAACTTCTACTGAGGAGTCTTAAGAAAAAATTCCTTGTTCATAGTTTTTAGATTCTGCAATATACGCTAGTCAAGTCAATGCTGACAATTCAACTGCCTTTGCGAAGCTGCGCCCTATCCAAAACCTACTTACTGGCTGCAGTTCCTATGTTTCCGTCACTACTGCACATGGTGTGGAGATCTGATTCTTGTTAATGCACAGATAAAAGCCATAACAGAACGGTGGCAGAACAAATGGAGCCTGCCCTTCAAAGTGAGCACCACCCCTTTGTTGTTCCAGGATAGAAAAAGTGAATAGCTGGGTCTTTTGGAAACGTTCAGGGTACCAAGTTTTCTTCTCCTACCCCCACTCCTGGGAATAATCATTTTGATTTATGGATATTTTTCCTTCAATCTCTTACTGACTATTAATATAAGTATTTCTATCCATCATGACTGAATGCTTAACTAATACAGTTCTTCATACAAATGCAAACTTCCTATTTACCAGACTCTGGTGACTGTGGGTCTCACACCAGAGTGCTATCATTCCGCTTCAGTTGCTATAGCATTTTCAAGAACCGCCGTTCTTGTCATAAATTATCTTTAAGTGAAAAAAGCTCAAAGGAGGTCCGTAGCAAACTGTATCAAATAATGAATTTGTAAGCGGTGGAGGAAAACACTTGTCTTAGTTACACTCCTCTCCCATCGATTGTTCCGTGACCCTTCTTTGGGATACAGATGAGCATAACCCTGAAAAATGTTTGTGTTGTCTTTCTTTAACTGGCAGCCTGCAGGCTGCATGATCTAATAAATATTGGCAGGGCCAAATGAAATAATATAGAAGAGCTTCTCTTCTTTAAAGTCCACAGACCGAGAGACTCTTGTCACTTGTTAATATCTCCATCAAACACTGAAGTGTTAACATATGTGATACGACCACGCAATCAAGTAAGGACCGATTTGTTGACTAATTAAACCAACACAACAAGCTCTTTAGCACCTACAAGTGACAAGTTTAGAGCAGGCAAGTGGAAACTCTCCATTGAGCCCCCTTTTATGAGACTATCATGCCAAATTCAATTCTGACTGAGTAGTATTTGAATGTACTTGACTTCCAGCATGTGCTGACATGCTTACAATAATTCATCATGGGTGACAATAGCCCAATATTACAGAGTTATGATATATACAAAACAGTTACAAATAAAATGTAGCCCTTACATGATTCTGCTTCCTCACCCATTGCCTATTGATATTATAATTAATGGTCAATTACTTATGGAAAAAAAAAACAGAAAATAGTCATTACTGGTTTGAGTCATCATTGGAATTTTTTTTTAAGTCTGGAAGTAAATAAAACCACTTGGACAGTGTTTGACATTTTTGTTAACATAATTAATCAACCAACATAGAAACCTAGTATTCATAACTCATTTTCGTAATGAGGATAAGTTAGTAGTAACGTTTTTAAAGAAACTGAGTGTCAATTAAGTCTCCTCATAGGCCAAATTCATGTTTTATATTCTGTTTCCTTATTTATAAAGTCAAGCAACTCACTAGTCTATTTCAAACAATATTCAAATCCTTGACTTTTTATGACTCCTCATTTGACTTCAATTAAAGGAGAGTAGAACTCTTTCTAGATTGTTTTAGGCATGCAATTGTTCCCTTTCTTCTCCTTCCTCTATACACTTCTTTATTTTTATACATGCACATATCCAAATTTTGTGTATGCACCTCTGACTGTTTTACTATCCTTGACAGCTGGACAATCCTGGTGTGGATTACCAAGTGTGGACTATACCCATATGAGCATCATATCCTTATCTATAGGTGTAAGAGTCACATGTCCATCCCTCCCTCCCTATAAACAAAGACTTGTCAGCAGTAGTGACAGGTTATAGGATAGTTAGAGGTCTTGGCCACTTAACAAGGACCAGTGTTAAATGGTCCCATCCCAGAGCTGTAGGTCAGTAGCTTGTATCCCGGAGCTGACATCTTCTGTATCTCAATATACAGCAGCCCAGAGCCCAAATACCTGCCTGGAAATGAGGATCAGAATCTGGTGAGATACCAAATAGGTTTTTGGCAACTATGAGGTTGACTTTCAAGCTCTAAGTGTGTCCCGTCCATCGAAAGAGCTCTCTTGACAGTTGCTTCATCCTGTGATGAACATACCTGGCTGCATGGCTGTACATTATCCTACCTCCCATGCCCAGTGGAGGTCACACACACACACGCACACACACACTGCCACTAGCCTCAGAGAAATGCTTTCTTCATTTTTCCTGTAATATTTAACAGACTGTTTTTTTTTTAAAGACAGTTTATTGCTATATATCTCAATCCTTGCAATCCTCCGGAGTCCTGAAACTCCAGGGACAAGCCACCACACCTGACCTTTGGAATAATTTGGTTTATTCGGAGGAAATAATGTAGTTATATAACAAAAAACCAAAAGGTGGTATAAAATATTTTAATTGAGAAGACTTTTAGTGTCATGCATTAAATATCAAAATAATGTTTTTCCAACATGTCACTGTTATATAACTTGACGGCAGTCACCTAGTTCATAGTTCATAGCTTTATCTCTGGCCACTCTTTCCCATCTTCTCCATTAAGAGGTATTCTCTTTGTATCTTATCTACTGGTATTTTATCTACTGGGTGAGGGCAGGACACTTGCCTGTCACAGTGTGCTGGTGTAGAGGTCAGAGGACAACCTGTGGAAGTTAGTTTCTTTTTCTGCCATGTAGACTCTGAAGATGAACCTTAACCAATTGTCCGACTGGGTGACAAATGCCCTTTCCTGATGCCCTACCTCGCAGACTCCAGCTCCCACTCCCTTTTATGTTTTTCAAGACAGGGTTTCTCTGTAGAGCCGTGGCCATCTTGGAACTCACTCTGTAGACCAGGATGGCCCCAAACTCAGAAATTCGCCTGCCTTTCACTCCTGGGTTCTGGGGTGAAAGGAGTATTGTACCAGTGCCTGGCAGCCTATTTCCCTTTTTTAATTAAATGTATTATTTCTTTTGTTTTATTTTTCTTTTTTTTCTTTCCTCTCTTAATTTATTTTAAGTTTTCTCCTTATCTTTGATAATTTAATACATATATGTTCTTTTTTAATTTAATTTTTTTCACAATTTATTCGTTATATATCCCTACTGAAGCCCCTCCCTCAACTCCTCCCAGTTCCACACTCCCTACCTCTTCCCCCATCCCCTTCCCCTAGTCTACTGAAAGGGGGAGTTCTCCTCCTTTGCCATCTGCCCATAGCTTGTCAAGTCTCATCAGGACTGCTTGGATCCTCTTCCTCCGTGGCCCGGGAAGACCACATCGCCAGGGGCAAGTGATCAAAGAGTAGGCAACAGAGTTCATGGCAGAGGCAGCCCCTTCTCCCTTCACTAGGAAATCCACATGGAGACTGAGCTGCCAATTGGCCACATCTGAGCAGGGGTCTAGGTCCTCTCTATGCATGGTCCTCCATTAGTGCATCAGTCTCTGCAGGACCTTCTGGGCTCAGATCTCTTAGCTTTGTTGATCCTCTGGAGCTCCTGCTCCCTCCATGTCCTTCTATCCCCACACCCCTCTTTTTCCATAAGATTCCCTGCGCTCCGCCCAAAGTTTGGCTGCAAGTCTCAGCATCTGCTTCGATCCCCTGCTGGATGGAGCCTTTCAGAGGACATCTCTGGCAGGCTCCCATCCTGTTTCCTCTCTTCCACCACTTCTGGTGCCATTCTGAATGAAATTAAAGCATCGCATACATATTCTTAAAAAGATCCTATATAGTCTCCCTTTACTTCCTACCCAACTACTTCAACCTACCAAACATGTCCCCTTTCCAACTTTCCACTTACAACCCACTGAGTCCAGTTAGTGCTGTTCAGATGCGTGTGGCTATGAGGCCACCGCTGGAGCACGACTAGAGCATGGGAATCCCATCTGTCGCCACATCCTTAAAGAAGAGCGATTTCCCCACCCTCATAGAAACTACCAACCTCTAGTAGCTCCTCTGAAACAGGGCCTAGAGATCATGTATCCCATCAGTGCTAGAATTCGGGTTTGCTTGATCTGGTACAAGTCTTGTGCAGGTAGCCACTTCCTTGGTGTCCCCTGAGCTCTGCTGTGGTGGGAGAGGCATTGATACAGATTCCTTGTTTGGAGATGACACTCTGTTATACTCCTTTCAGCACTTTGGCCAGTATACATCTTCCCATCAACTGCTGACATGAAGAAAAGAAAAAAAGGTTTCTCTGACCAAAGTTGAACCTACCTCTACCTCCCTGGATGCTGGGATTACAGGTGTGTGCCACTGTGCCTGGCTCAGACAGCTTTTAAGCATTTACTAAAATAACAATTGCAGGTTCTACCCTGAGACCTATGACCTTCTTAACTGCACATTTTTAACAAAGATTATACTATCAGACAAGAAATACCCCTCCCACAGAGCAGGTCTCAAATCCAATCAGAAAATAGTTGGTCCGTAACTGTCATGCCACTATTGCCCCTCTGGACACGTCTTTACTGGAATTTGGTATGCAGGATGCAGTTTCTGCACTGGCTAAAATCCTTTGTGTCTTCCCGGAGGACTGCATAGCACTGTCGAGCTCTATGAAAGCAAGCTACCCGGGAGCAATTCTCCTTGTTGGTTTGAGATTTGTTTGGTCTCAACATGGATTATGAGTAATCAAGGGCAAGGGCAACAGTCCATGCTATTTTGAAGAGTTCTGGGACCTCCCAGGCCAATCATTTTCGTAGGGATGTATCCCATGCCTTGTACTGCGACTTTCATTTAATTAGCTGTATATTCCGGGAGAGGTATTTCCCAGCCATGCAAGGTAATTGTGCTCAAGTACTTTTCTTTTAAGTTGTGTTTTGAAATTAGCTTACTAACTAATAGGCTTCCATAGGCCTTTCCACACATCCTTAATTTTGATTATCCCAGCCCTCCTATCTCTGCAGGGTACTGAGCCTGCAGACATGGATTATCATCCCCACACTCGTCTATCAGCTTCCTGCGTATCTTTCCAAATGTTCTTTAAGCAAGTGTAAACATGCATGCATGCATACCTGTACGTATGTAAATATATGTATTTTTTTTGTTTTCCCCTCCACTACCTAATCAAAATTAGCATACTGCTTGCTATTCACCTTGCTTTTCTTTATTAATAGTGCACACTGGAGATATTTTCAAATCAGTACGGAGAAACTGGTGTCAAAGATAAAAATGTCATTCCTTAACAGGGCTTCTTCCAAGAACTCTACTTGCTGCACCTCTTCTCATTTAAGGGAGTATAATTTGGAATTTCAAGAACATAAGAATACAGAAAAAAGAACATTAGTATCAGAGCACTGAATGGAAAAGTACTATCAATATTTTGGTACACAGCATTTATTTTTATGAATAGGGATTGTATAAAACATAGTGACATATTAAGACTGGATGAGGCAACTCAGTATGAGGGAAAGGGTCTTACTGCAACTTGATATGCCATGTTTGGTTGATATCCATGGGAGGCCTGCCTCTTTCTGAATAGAAATTAGAAATGAAAGAGAAATGGATTAGAAGGAGGGAGCAAAGATGAGGTGGGAGGGAGGAACTGGGAGGAGAGGACAGATGGGGAGCTGTGTTTGGGGTGTAAATAATAATAATATATACAACATACTGATAAACAGTATTTATTATTTAGTTCACGTGTGTTTTAAGTAATTAGGAGTTTCATTGTTTAGAATAGCTTCTGGGTTACAGATAAGTAGGTAGATGGGTACAGACAGTTCCAGTTTCTCCCATGGCCTTCATGGTTTTTCCCTACTATATCATGAATGGTTTTGCAAATCCTGTAACTTGCTTATAAACGTATTGTTATCAAATTTCATCTCATGCAAGTACAACCGTTAACCAATCTCATAGAGGCAAGACTGATTATGATCACATTCCTTATGTTTATTGTGAACAATACTGGGATGATCATCCTTCTATACGAATCTTTTCACAGATGTCTGATTATTTCCTAAGACAGAGTCTCAGAAGTAGAACTGTCATGTCGAAAGACATGAACTTCCCCCAATCACTTTTAGCTTTTGATACATATTTTCAAGTTGGTAGGATCTGCTTGGAAAGACATACAACGTGACCTGGGACTTCTGATCCTCCTGTCTCCACCTTGAAATGCTGAGAATACAGGCAAGCCCCACCATGCCTACTTTTATGAGGTTCTGGGGATCAAACCCAGGACTTGGTGAATAACAGACAAGTACTCTAACAACGGAGCTGTAGTGCCAGACCCAAGACTCAAGGTCATTGGTTTTGTTTGTTTGTTTGTTTGTTTGTTTGTTTGTTTGTTTTTTAAATTTAACCATATTTTGGATCCAAAGCTAACCTAAGAAAATGAGCCAGTCATCAGAGTGATTGGGAAATACCTATCCTGAGCAATGGGAGGCTGCAGGTGGAGAAAGCAGGGGGGAAATGCTGGGGAATGTGGTTTTTAATGTCAGTATCTCAGTGTGGGGCTTCGTTATGGCACAGGACACCTTTTTATTAACAATGGAAGGTGTGGCCCGAGGCTTGCCCTTGTTTCCTCGTGGCTCTTAGAAAAAGTCAAGGATACCCAGGAATACCTTGTTAATGCCAGCATTTCTGAAAGTAGGAGCTATCTATGGCTTGTTCTGAGACTATTTGCATGAAAATATTTATTGTATTGCTTATAATGCTTTTCTATTTTGTACCACAAATGATTAAGCTTTCACAGTATTTTTTAGAATTATCCTAATTCAACAAACAGGAACAAAAATGACTTAGAATTAAAAAACAACAACAACATATTTTTACAGAAAGCCATAGGACTCAAAGTGAAAGACTGATACACAGGTATGATATAAAAGAATATGGTATGTAACATGTCTGGGAAATTATGCTTACACGTAAGTACAGGAGTTTTGAAAAAGTACAAAAAGTTCTCAAGTTTTAACTTGAATGGTCTTAAAGTTTTTAAAGAAGGTAAGTAATTTAAAAACCAGTGGCAACTCTTCTTGGAGCCATAACCATAACCACAACGCAATTACTCTTTCTAGTAAACGACTCAGAGTTTCACAGGTTGGCGTCACGTTGCTCCATGGAGAGGACGCACACCCTGCAGGCTAGACCCTGTGACTTGAAGGGATATCTGAGAAATGTCTGCACATTATAAGCATATACACTATAACGCCATATTTTTTAAAGTATGCTCTTCACTTTAAAAAAAAACACAAGCAGGAAGAGAACTTTCAGTTTTATAGGCTGGTGAATTGTTTCAAAGATAATTACAGTGTGTTGGAAAATACAGTAATTCCCTTTATAAACTGAGAAATAAAAAAGTTTAGTACAAGAGAGAAGTATCAGGATTTTTGTATGTACAGACACGCACATTTTCACTTTTGTTTTTAGATGCAAATTACTGAGAAAAGGGAAAAACTTAGAGCTCAGATTTTTTTTCTTAAAGCCATTAATTTTAGTTTCCTTCGAGGTCCAGAGGATTTTTTTTTTCAGACTACTGTTGAGATCAGATGGTCTCTAAAGAAATCAATCTAATTTCAATAGAAGAGCTATGCTGTGTTGGGATTTTTCATATAATCCAGTTGCTAAATGACACCAGGCTACTTTGATTTAAAAGAAGAAACACAGACACCATTGTTCTCCAACCTCTCCATTCGCACTAGATCAGCTAACCCAAAATCTTTCCCTAAAGAGGAAAAAAATACATTTTCCATGATGAAGAAAATCAACATTAATAAAATAATACAGGCGCCGGCATAGAATGTTATTTATTTGATAGTATAAACATAGTGCTAATGTCCTAAGTGAAAGCCACAGGAGGAAAGACGAGGCGTGGGAAGCCCGCTCAGCTCCTTAGTCTACAGGTGCTTTTGGGCTTCTTGACTCAGAGAAGCCTGCAACTCTATTCTCCAGACTTGGCAAAGAAGAAGGATAAGGCCATGAATAAAGAGGACCATCATTAACTCTAAATTTGAAAATAATCTTTCCACTGTAAAGGGCAAGGAAGTTTCATTCTTGTTATTATACCCCCCGTCTAAATAAAAGTTTTCAGTGGTTTCATCTAGTGGATACAACAAAATCTCACTTTTTGACACATGATTGCACAGGTTTATAAGATATAAGAACAAGAAGAAATGGAGGCCTATTTCCCAGGTCACTCAAATACAAATCCCATTAATGATTATTTCCTTTTTCACCTCTGTTAGTTCTCGCCCCTCCAACAATGATGCATTTAACCAGGCAAGTGAGAATGCACTTTCTAGAAGGCTCCTGATAGCTGTGACTTGTAGTTTTAAAATGTTCTTCATCATGCCTTACAGATTGGATTTTGCAGAACCCTAGTCACCGGTGTTAAAATGTGCTTATTGAATAAGGCTTAATGCCAGACCCAAGATGACCACAAGGCTCACCCCAGATACCAGTCAGGCACAGTAGTTGGGGAATCCATACAAGAGAATACCAGGATGCCTTTTGCTAAAATCTGTGCTTTCTGAAGGTCAGTCATAATGCTGGTGTGACATGTTAATGCAAAAAACAGCTCTCACCTCAAAGGTAATAGAGATGGCTTATTCTGGAGCCAAATTTGAGTGACCAAGGTCTACGAAACGTGCAGCTAGGTCACCCCACGTTTCACGCTCCAACAAGGAAGGAGGTTCACAGAAGCAGAATGAAGAAACTTAGAAATTTAGCTAAGCATTTAAAAGATGTGTTCATGGGTCTTTTCTGAGACTGATACTCCAACCCAGGACCATGCATGGAGATAACCTAGAACCCTGCAACAGATGTAGCCCATGGCAGCTCAGTCTCCAAGTGGGTTCCCTACAGGGACTGTCTCTGACATGAACTGATTGACCTGCTCTTTGATCACCTCTCCCTGAGGGGGGAGCAGCCTTACCAGGCCACAGAGGAAGACAATGCAGCCAGTCCTGATGAGACCTGATAGGCTAGAGTCAGATGGAAGAGAAGGAAGACCTCCCCTATCAGTGGACTGGGGGAGGAGCATGGGATGGAGTTGTACCCCCCCCACTCATGAGATGAGTGAGATGAGTGGGGGGGTACAGCTGGGATACAAAGTGAATAGATTGTAATAAATTAAAAAAATGTGTCCATGGAAACAGCAGAAAGGTAGTTCTGCAAGATGAGGGAATCTCTCTTAAGGGCCTCAGATGCTATCTGATGACAGCCTTAGCTTTGGGGTTGGCAGAAGCTAGTTGTCTGATAAGTTACTAATATTCCAAAAGGTTTTTATCTGTGAATCACAGGATGCTAAATTTGACAGAGGTGGGCAAGAAATGACTATTAGGGGCTAAAGCTAGCCCAAGATAAAGTGTAGGTAGGTTCTGAAGCTGAAACATTCCTACTTCTCCATATCACTGTACTTCTAACCAATCAGTCTCTCTCTGCAGACATGGCTTCTTTCCCAGAAGCCATTCACAGAGCAATGATTGTATTGTATTTCTCTAACTCATGAACAACACATTCCTGTTCTATGAAATATGGATACTTTTAAGAATAAAGTCACTGCACTTCATCACCTTGAAACGACTCTTAAAGTGTTTGTCTATGTTCTACTTCTTCCTGAGCACATGCGTGCGTACTCACACACGTCACCACGATGTCTTCGAGTCTGTGTATTGAAACGCCTCCTTTAATAGGCAGACAGCCGACTACATATATTCCACTGTGTATCCATACTGCCAGTCCATGTTGATGTATATTTATGGCGTTTGAAAGTTTCAGCAGCCCCCAAAAAGAAATAGAATAAGGTAAGAGACTCATGAAAGAGTGTATGGCAAAGCTCAGAATTCCTTGTCAGCTCATATTTTTACTCTTCTTCAATGTGTTTTCTACACAAGATGAATTATATTGCTGAGTTCTTCTAGCTATACCCATACAAAGCCACTATCAAGAACATTACTACATCGATGTTTTGATTCATGAACTGTATTCATCTGGAATGCCTTTCCGATTCCAAAACAAAATTCTTTGCATAAGTATAAGGGGGGAAATACCCTCAACAGATGCCATTGTTCTTAAATCTCTCTGTTCCCACTACATTAGCTGGCTTGAAACTTTTCCTTAAAGAGAAAGAATATATTTCGTGTGACCAAAGAAAAGCAACATTAATAAAATTATATTGGTACTGATGAGGGACATGATTTATTTGATATTACAAGTGTTGTATATTTTGACATAAATATTAGCAGTACCTATTACCTAGTCTGAGGTGTTTCACAGTGTTTTTGCATAAATAATTAATATTAGGTGCTAATAACTCTTCACAAATATTTTGGAAAAAAATAGTGTGTTATTTACCTAAAATTGATTTAACACTATATACTACATTTTCTCTACTTCTTTTTTCTACTGTATCATAAACACGTCAATGCATTATTCCCCAGTACTCCCTATGCACACTTCTATTACTGTTATAGTAATTTCATATCATATCGCCACTAAATGTGAACTCTTTAGATGAGGAATTCTTCAGTTTACTTATATGTCTCTAGTGCTTATCAAAACTTTGACATTGAAAATGCCCACCAAAACTACATCCACATTGCCAAATCCCTATCACATGGCCTGACTTCTTTAACACAATGCTTTGCTTAGCTTTCCCTAATAGATACAGTACTACAATAGACAGACAAAATGGATTATAAAGGAAACATATCAGTTGATAACAAAGTGTGGCAATGATAAAACTCCGTTCTTATTTTTTCTGCATTGAGAACAATTGGCAAGTTTCCACAAGCTCAGAAGCATATAGGCAATGAACTCAAACATTTATCATTGCTGGATGTGCCAGAAACACACTTTACTGCATTCATAGCCATAAAATAAAAGAATAATTATACGTGCACAGAATGTTACCTTTTGCAAGGCTATAGGAGTAGGACTTTATGACTGGCCATGGCCTATTCACCATCATGGCGCATGCAGCTATAATAGATATGTATTTAATATTATATAATATATATAATAATATATATGTAATATCTATATTTTATATATATAGGTCTACTCATGACCCATTTTCATCTATTTAAGCAGAGCTTGGTGAACCTTTTCCAGTATGGAAGTCAAATGATGTGATTTCTTTCCCACTCCCTTTAAAGCCCCCAGGTCCAGTCTCCACACATCATTGAGATCATCTCTCCTTTTCCCCATGGTTCTCATCCTACCAGTTATATTGGCTTCCTTCCTCTGCTTGGGTAGTTCTTCCTGTTTCTGCTTTCCAGTCTTTACACTTACTTGTTTGGCTTGGGATATTGTCCCAGATACATGCATGGTTCAGGCCTATATATAAATATTGTACTTTCAGGAAAACTCATTTGGCAACTCTTTGCTCTGGTAGACTGGAGAACACAGCCTTTGCCCCTTTCCCTCAGAGAGCGTGGGCTGGCTATGACCCACAGCATGTGGTGATGTGATACTCGAGAGCTTCAGCATCTAGGCCTCCGTCTTCATGGCGTCTGCCTCTGCTCTCTTTAGATGATCTAGATCCTATATAGAGAAGCATGTTCCACTCAGTGAAGGCTCAAAACTCACTTCAAGAGAGAGGTCCCAGACACATAAGGGACACCATCTTAGATTGTCTAGCTCTTGCTACACTGCAGCCCCCTGCTGTTACAGAATTCACTTTGGATTTGTATTGACACATTGGGTCGTATGGAATAACCTTAGTAGCTTGCCGTTTGGAGCCGCCATGCTTAAGGACATATGCTGTGTAGTAACAGGTAATACAACACACGGAACTGTTCTGACCTTCCCTGCTACATCTTCTCACTATTCTGCCCCTGCTAACTGGAATGTAAGTCCTGTGAGGACAGGGCTGATTTTTTTTCTTCCTCACGCCTCTGTGTTCAGTATCTAGTATATACTAGTGTCAGCCAGTAGGTTCTCAATAAATACTTATTAAATAAATGAATGGATAAACAAATGACTAAATATAGACTTGGCAAGGGTCTTGCCATCCGTCAGTATAGCTTCTTTAATTTTTAAAACAATGTATTTGATAACTATAAAGAATGAGTAATTGTCACCCAGTGTCCTGTCCAGTGTTCATTCCTGAACCAATCACGGGGAGTAGAGGCCTGGCTACTCTCTTCCTAGTCAGGCCTCAATTATGGGCCTATTGCTTCAGGTGATGCTGAGGAGAAGGGGCAACCTCTTCTTGTGTAGAATGGTTCCCTTGGGAAAGGCCGGCTCTGTTACTAGGAGAGTGAAGGTAAGGTATTCTGGTCACACTAAAACCTCCAAATGTCCACTTGAACTAGTCAGCTAACTGTACATACGCCCTCACCGACAGCAGAAAATAGGTACTGATTTTCTCTCAGGAAAAACACTAGTAATAACACTGGCACATTTTGTTGGATGAAAAAGCAAAGTGTAATGGCCAATAAGTGAGGAATGAGAGAAAGAATGGAAGGAGGAGTGGGAGAAAAGGGGGATGGGAGAAAGGTGAGAAGTGAAAGAGAGAATGAGAAAGGAGGAGAAGGAAAGGGAGAAAGGGGGAGGTGAAGAGGAGTTGGAGGAAAATGAAGAGAAGGAGGAGGAGACAGAAGAAAAGAGGAAGGAGGAGGAGAAGTAGGAGGAAGAGAGAGGAAGTAGGGAAGAAAGGAATTAGTAAGCTTGCTCTTACCTGACTCTAACAGGCTTAGAATTTACAGATGTGGTGGCAAGGCCTCCCTACTCTTGAGAACCCACCAAATAAGTATCGATGGCTGTATCCACATCTGGAATAAAAGCTGAAGTGCTTCAGAAAAGCCTGCCACGAGGAGACAGATGGAGTGGAGGGACGGGACTATGTTTTATTGGAAAAAATCACCATGTTTAACCAAGATTTTGAGAACAAGCTAAAATGAGAATCTACATTGTCCATTATAGGGCAGTGCTGAGATGGGAGAAGAGAATCAATATGCCTCAGCAATGCTTAAGAGATGTTTTTCATCTGGAAAATGATCTTAGGACCACTTTTGCTATTTTGAAATCGGCCCAAGCACTTGTGAGAAGATGACCTTTTATATATTGCATTTTGCAGAGAACTATATAGAGCTGGATACAATATCTTGACCTAAAGGGGAAAAATGAAATAGAAAGAAAAATGGTGTTTGCAGGTTTTCAACCAAAAAGCAGTTCATGACAGAAGGGAGATGAGCAGAGGCTACAAACTTGGCCCAGCAGAGCAAGCTGGCTGAAATATTATTATCTGAAGGATTCTAGACATCTGCCTCATTTTGCATGAGCCACCGCCAGCAAGTGACTTGGGGCAGGGACTGGTTTGCAGTTCTTTTAAAGCATCTTGTGGATTCTCAGCTTTGCCGGCTTCGGATGGGAGGGGCTGCTCAGGAGAAAAGGTTACTGATTTCTGAAAGGTTAGAGGTTCTTTCTTTTCCCCTTCCCCTTTAAAGAATAACATTTCAGCTTGATATTATTTTAGTCTTTACCACTCTGTATTGTCTTAGGCCTCGTCTTGGCAAAGGGCTCGTAAACAACTGGCACTTTTAGCATTGCTGCCAAAAGGCGCCTTTCACAATAAAGCATGCTGAGCTTTGGCAGGAAATCAATAAAGTGAAAATCTGTTCTCATCATCCATACATTTACCATCACAATCAACAATCAAAGGCAAGACCTGGGTTCTTTATCCACAGGCCCCAGCCTCCCAATTTTCTGCTATGAAAGGCAGCATAAATTAGAACCCTTGGTTCCTGTTAGCTGGGCTTAATGGGTATGATTTATGAACCATTAAATGAGGTTATGTAAATTGATCCTTAGCAGAACGCTAGCACCCAGGTGACAGGTGCAGCGTGCTCGTCCACAAGGGTTCTGTACAAATCAGATTTCAGTGACATTCAGTTTGAGGAAAGAGAAATATGTTGTCAACAAGGAAGTGATTTAAATAGTGCCCTGGGTTCGTCAGCAATTATGCCTTTCTTCTTAATTGCTGCAAACTATATAAATTCTAATAGGAAATAAATTAGTGATTTACCAGTTAATGACAAGGGTATAAAGGAGAAGGGCTTAAATATTTTAAAAGCCATATTAGCAGCGAGGCCATACACTGGGGTGATTTCTCTGACGCTGTTGAAGTTGAAGAGATGCTTTAAAACAGGAGTGTAAACTTTGACACATGACAACCAAAATTGCATGTATTGTAGCAGAAAGCCCCTGGGTGCCTGTGGGAACTGCCCCTATAGAGCCAGCCCGTGTGTCGCCTGCAAATAGAGATGTCACCAGGGCTCTATTTTCTCATCATTTGTCATCTGAGGCCAAAAACAAATGGTCTTAAAAAAAAAAAAAAACCTCAGGGATAAATAAGAAGTTGTTTTATACTTAAAACCTTTTGGCAACCTGGCCTCTGATTGGTCAGGTACCACACATGTAGTCAAGCGATGAGAGTGAGCGCTGGCCACATTGCGCCGCTTTCTCTGGCTGCCTTGCTTAAGCAGCACACAACAATAGCGTGCTTCCTGCCGTACACTTGGCTACGAAAGGGGCAAGCTTTGAGATCAGTGATGAACCCTTTAGTTTCAATGTCCAGAGTAAAAGCTTAGTTGGTGGGGGAGGGGGGGAAAATGAGTCGCAGGGAAGCACCTACAAATCAATCCATTCCGAAAATGAAAGAAGAAGATCTCAGATCTATTCCTCAGTCTGTACTTGCTACTCCCAGCAAAGAAGGCCAGGGCCCTGTAAAAAAGGGGCTTCTCCCTTTAAAGTCAATATCATCCCCAGCTTTTGTCTGAAGCTATTATTGTGCCTGTTTCCATGAGGCTGACCCTTGTAAGAGGACACATATGGATGTGATAGTCATGTCCTCCAGTCCCCGACGGAGCCTATTAGAGTTCCCCGACAGGGGGCCTCTAACACTATTTTAATAGGCATTTCTGCTGCGAGAGAGTGGAGTTGTTTCCGGACAGGGGAGATGATTTGACCCACTGCGGCGCTGTAGGAAAGAGCGATGGAGGGGCAAAGGTCAGATGTTTAAAGAGGCTTGTGACTGTGGTCCGCTTGGAGAGCCTCTCCCCAGCCAAGGTAAATGCTGAGATGTCATTTGTGAACGAGAGAAGTGGCCCGAGAGGCCACAATTGAGAAAGTATAAAACAACTGACATGTACCGTTGAGCTCAGCGCTGGAGGGTAAAGACAACCTGGAGGTAAAGAAAATGCTTGAGAATACATGCTACCGTGAAGGCCCAACAGCTATTCCAAATAATAACACTGCTTCTGCGTGTGTGGTGTGGGTGACTGAACTTACCTTGCAAGGTTCTGAGTGATGGAATTCTGCAGTGAAGATTAACATAATGCCTGAAGGAACTGACGCACAGCAAGAACTCACCGGGTGACTGGACATATATGGATATTATGCTATATAGAGACATATACACTGTATGTATAGGTACAGTATTTGTGCTATTAAACTACCTGTATGTGTACATGTGTTCAGGATCGTGTAAAATTGAGACTGTAAAGGACGATCTACAGCACAGGCTCGCTCAGTCATGTGTAGGAGACGCCCAAAACGGAAGCTGGTCCACAGGAAGGGCTGTGTGACGACGTGAGGACAGTGACTCTGCAGCTCTGTGCCTGTGTTCAGGTATTCACTAGCCTGCCTGGAAGAGGGTCCTAACCTATGGTAAGCTCCTAACCGTACACGAGGTATTTTTTTCACACAGTGCTAGATCTACAAGGTGAAGATTCTGCCTGCTTGATATATGTAGTGGATTCGTGAGATTAAATAATTCATCGAACTTTTAAGATCTCCTCTATGCATGGTGAATCAAGTTTAGCATTGTACCTATAGTGAACAGAATGGAATTATGAACATTCAAGTATGTTAAAAGAATAGATTCCACTTCAATGTTCTTAACAAAAATCAACATAAAATACAACCACACATGTACTTGAACACCAGGAAATTTTTGGAAGGGCTTGTACTTTGCTTGTGCAGATAGGTACAAATAACCAGAAATATGTGGCTATTTGCACGTATTAAAGCTCATCGAGGTGTGCACATCCAATTTATGCAATCATTTGCATTATTATTTATATCATTAACACAGAGTTTGGCTAAGAATCTAGGGATAATAGGTGCAGAACCAGTTTAGACTTCTCCACAGTTTAACTGTGCGGTGGTGCCTCACGAGGCCAGAACAAAATAGCACAGGCCTGGGAAAAAGTGAAGAGGGGCCATGCCAGCAGGGTTTCACCTCCAAACCATCCCAAAGCACTTGGCTTGATTTGTGTACTCTTTAAATCTTAGCCTCCGTGTCCATAAGGGAACAGGTTCTCATGTAGAGGCTACCAAGCCCCCCCCCCCTCCAAGACCCTGAGTTTCCTTAATATTGCTCAGGAGCCACAGCAGACGGAAGACCAGAAAACAGAGTCCAGCCCCTCTTGAGATGCTTATCTGGCTCCACAAAGTAAGCTCTGTGATTTTTGAGATGTTTTCAGCCCGGTATTCTGAAGCTCTTTTCCAAATTATAGAGTGACATTACGGCCCCAAGATGCTGAAATAAATGTCTATTCAAGCGACATCTCTCAGGTTGTGTTCGGTAGAAGATGCTAAGTTGGTTGTTGAATAAACAACCTCTCCCTCCTGAAAACACCATCTCATGAGAGCTGCCTGCTCCTCCCTGGTTACTCTCTCAAGATGCATTTCTTTCAGGAATTGTGCTTTCAACTCACTTAAAAGCCAGAATGTGAAATGTTCTCCGAAGGCTCTTAACCTTTGCACAGCACACCACCATTTCCTTGAAGAATATTTTTATCCCTACCCTATCTCTAAGTCTTATCTGTGTACTTTATCTTGTGAACACAGCTCTGTGCCCTAAGGAGCCTAATGCATCAGCAAATGTTCAATAAATAATCTGAAAGTGAACGGCCATTGCCCCTTGGGTGGCAGGCTCCAAGTATTCTCAATATTTTCTGTTTGTAGTGTGAGTTCCAGCTTTTGCTTCCTAAACTCAGACCAATTAGTCCAAGTAACTTATTCCACAAGAAGACTTCACTATTTGAACCAGCCTTCCTAATTATGCTTTGATTCTATTGGCGATCACCTCTGGAAATGCAGCAGATCCTCCAACCACCCCTCCCCTTCCTCTTTTCTAGGAAGAAGGACGAAGGAGAATATGGATTCCAGAGAATGTTGCTAGGTAGGGAATAGAATACAAATGAAGTTTTGTCTTTAAAGGGGGAACAGGAAAAAGAATGACAGCTCATCCATGGCTAGAATCCTGCCTTTTCAGAATGTCATGGTGACAGAAGCAGGAAGATGGCTCAGTGGGTTAGTAATGGTGCCTGCTAGCAAGCATGATAAACTGAGTTCAAGACCCACATGGTGGAAAAGAAAACCAATCTCCATAAAATCATCCTCCAACCTCCACACATGCAAACAGGCTTAGTCACACACAAAATAAGTTAAAATGTAATAATTAAAAGAAAGGATGTCGTGGTATTTGAAAGCTATTGTATTGAAGGGATACTAAAGTTTAAAAGACCATAAAGATGAATCTTATTATTCCTTGAAGAAGTTAGAGACTCTGAAGGCCTGGCATTCCCAGAACATATGTAGACACTTCTCTTTGTAAGAACCAATAATAAGTAATCTTGACTGGGTGTTCTAGAGGCCTGGGTGTACCTGTGTGTACCTTTCTGTAGAGCTCCATTTTTCTCAGCTCCGCCATCAGAAATGATGGCTCACAACTCTAGCTGTGTGCCAGCGCCATCTGGGACACAGATGGCACAAAGATGGCACAAACATAGATAAATTCAGACTCTGTCTTTAAAGATTCAGATTTGCGGTGGGGGGGGGCAAGGATTTGGCATCCTTGTTTTTAAAAAGCTCTCCCACAGGTTAACATTTTTAGCTTTGCTAAGGATGTTAGGACCCAGTGAGGGCCACTTGGCTTTATATCACTGTGTAGTGAAAAGATGATAAGCTGATTGCACATACAGAGTAAGTCACCCTATGTAATCATTACTTTCTTGGATTGGTGAATTCACTACATGGGCCTATTCTGAAATAATGCTATCTACAACAAAAACACACTGAACTTTAGCAAAATTAGAACCTAGTTAACAAAACTGCCCTCTTTGTGAAGTCATTTTCTCTCCTCCTGCTTTAGGAGAGTTGCAGAGTTCCACGGTTACCTCGAGCAAATCTGAGGCCCTGCAAAACATATATTCATGTAATAGGTAAAACTAAGCAGCAACAACTTCTAAGTCAAGGGCTGAACAGAGTGTCTTGTTTTCTTTTAAATCAAAGGGTTAATTCCTACTACAAAAGAATAAAATGCTTAATGCTGTGGTTTGCTCCCAAATCACCACACCCTTGTTTTAGATCCAAGCAGACAGTCAATAATGCTGGAAAACAGATGCTCCTGGAACTGGACACCCTCATGCACATACAGTCTCCCTCCTCAGTCCAGTAAACAGCCATTGTGGTAGGCATCTTTAAGCCCCTCTCTGTGTTATTTTTCCTTCCTTCCTTCCTTCCTTCCTTCCTTCCTTCCTTCCTTCCTTCCTTCCTTCCTTCCTTCCTTCTTTCTTTCTTTCTTTCTTTCTTTCTCTTTCTCTTTCTTTCTGTTTTAAAAATAATTCAGTTTGTATCCCAGTTGTAGCCCCTTCTCTCATCTCCTCCCATTCCCATGATGCTTCCCTCTTCCTCCCTTATCACCTTCCCTAGTCCACTGATAGAGGAGGTCCTACTCCCCTACTGTCTGACCCTAGCCTATCAGATCTCATCAGGACTGTCTGGATCCTCTTCCTCTGGACTGGCTAGGTCTCCTCAGCAGGAAGAAATGATAGTGATCAAGGAGCAGGCAACTGAGTTCATGTTAAAGACTGTCTCTTCTCCCCTTACTGGGGAACCCACATGGAGACTGAGCTGTCTTTGGGCTGCATCTGGGGTCCATGTCCTCTCCATGTATGGTCTTTAGTTAGTGTATCACTCTCTGTAGTCCTCCACTCCCTAGGCCCAGCTTTTTTGTTGGTTTCCTTGTGTGACTCCTGTCCCCTCTTGGTCCTTCTATCTCCCCCTTCTTCCATAAGACTCCCTATGCTCTGTACAAAGTTTGGCTATGAGTCCTTCATCTGCTTCAATCCCCTGCTGGGTGGAATCTTTTAAAGAAGATCTGTGGTAGGCTCCCATTCCTGTTCTCTCTCTTCTACCATTTCCAATGTCTATCCTGTTCTTCCTTCTGAATGAGAATTAAGCATCTTCACTATGGCCCTCCTTATTATTTAGCTTCTTTAGGTCTGTAGATTTTAGTATGTTTATCCTATATTATATGTCTCATATCCACTTATAAGTGAGTATATACATGCATGTCTTTCTGCGTCTGAGATACCTCACTCAGGATGATCTTTTCTAGATCCATCCATTTGCCTGACATTTTCATGATTTTCTAATTTCTAATAGCTGAGTAGTATTTTGTGTTATTTCTTTCTCAAGAACTGCCAAAGGCTTCCTAGTGTCAGTCACTTCAGCATACCTAGCCGGGTCAGCTTTATGACCCTAAGCAATTTTTATTTTTATTGCTTTTTAGTGTAGACCTTTCTCCCTCCCAACAAGGCCAGCAATATTTGTGGTTATTGTTGGGCCATACCTGGACTGCCTAAATCCCAATGCCTTTCCCACTTTTGTCTTGAAACTTCGGCATCTGTGACTGAAGCACAGATTGGAGCAGATGCAGAGACTCTCAGCCAAACTTTGGACAGACCATAGGGAGTCTTAGGGAAGAAGGGAGAGATAGAAGGACCAGGAAGAAACAGGAGTCCCACAAGGAGACCACAAAACCAAAAACACTGGGCTTAGGGGGGACTACAGAGACTGACACATCAACTAAAGACTGTGCATGGAGAGGACATGGACCCCTGATGTAGCCCATAGACAGCTCAGTCGCCATGTCGGTTTCCTAGTACAACCCTGAAATAAGTGTTCTGTAGCATAACAGATGAATCTCTGCTCTGGTCTTCCCTCGCGTCCTGCCAATGTTCCTGTTGCCCCAAAAGAAATCTCCTACCCCCATCTGAATTCTATTCAAAACTATGGTGAAGAGTTCCTACCTTCAAGGAAACATCTTCTGTGCTTAGTTTCATTTCACACAAAGGTATGGACTGGTCTGCCTACATTGCTCTCATCAGTTTGAAGGGTCTCAGATTGTCATCTGTGTCAGGTCCTATATCATTGTCTACACTATAACTTCTTTGGAGTAACTACTTAGCATACTTCTCAACTTTGGTAAAAGACAGCCCAAAGGCTCCTGTGAGGGAAATGGCTTACATTCCTCTGTTGGGATGAGACCCAGTCAACTTTTAGATGCTACTACAGACCATTCCACTGTGAGGTGAGGCAAAGAGCACACCAACCAAAGTTCTGACTGTAAAGCCTTCAGGAGGATGGCTCTTCCTTCCTGGCTCTGTAGATCTCATTTCTCAGGAGGTTTGAGTTCACTGGCTCTCCTTCTCTGATCTCTTGTAGTCTCCTCCTGTTATTCAGCCAAACACAACCATCATATTTGGAGAAAGAGAAAAAGGAAAAGGTTTCTTCATGCCTGCCATAAGATCCTATAATAAAGTGGGCCTCAGACCTGGACTGAGCTTCCTTGACATTGTCATACTTCTGAATTTGGAATTGAAAGATTCAAGCTTTGCAAGGGATTTTAGCAAAAGATTTCAGCATCTTTTGGTACTTTCAGATTTTATCATGGCTCCAAACTGTCCCTGACTTCAATATCCTATTCATAGTAGTTTTTAATCTTCATCCATCAGCTATAACTGCTAAACTGAAATAATTTTTAAGGAAAACATCAACAACTTAAAATAGATTGCAATTTTTTTTTTACCTGAGCATTTCTCATCCTTTATTAACTTCCTACTACCTTTCTTGCTTCATTACCTTTGTAAAGACATACCATGACTGCTATTAACACAAAATTAAGGCTGCTGTGATGGTTAGTTTTTGTATTCTAGATGCAATTGAGGATTGTCTGGTGAGGGAGCCTCAGTAAGAAATTATCTTGTTAGGTTGGAGTGTTGGAGACTTACACTGAGTTAGAAAAACAGGCCCACTGTGGGTGGCACCATTCCCTAGGGAGGAGACTCTGGATTATGGAGAAAGTAAGCTGAGTAGGAGCATTTATTTATTGTTCTCCGCTCTTGGCTGTGGATGTAATATGGTAGATGCTTCAGGTTCCTGTAGCCTTGACTTCTCCACAATAATGAACTGTAATCTGGAGTTGTGAATCTAATAAACTTCTTTCTTCCTTAAGTTTTTTTTGTCAGGGTATTTTATCACAGCAACAGGAAACAAAACTAAGACAAGGATGTACCTATTGTGGAAATAATAACAGATCTCTTAAGCATACATAGAGCAAAACCCTGTAATCTGCTAAACAACAATGAGACAAAGGACCCAGGAAGCAGTCTGATGTCTGATGCCCACTCCCCTGTGTCTTATTTTTCTGCCTATTGTTTCCCTTTGCTTCTACTTCCAATTTTTTTTTAATTTTACTTTGGATATTGTTGCTTTTGATGTACATATGCCACCTTAAAATTTTTTTAGCACATAAGTTATACATATAATAAGCAGAGTTTGTGCGGTTGATGGCTTTAAAACCAGTGTAAGAAGCCTGACAGTTGAAAGATTTCTTATTAAGTGACTTCTGAAATTTAACATCAGAATTGTTTCTTACCAGATTAAAGTGGAGTAGGAGTCTCAGACCTTCCTCACAACCTAAGATAGCTTCGGCATAATGCTTTTAATTGTCTCTTTGTGTCTGGCATGGAGTTCTTCTTAAGGAATAAACCCCAAAATCACATTTACAAGATTTCATGGCATTTCTGTTCAGAATTATAAACATGATTACTTACAGGCTTGTTCCTAAGCAATCTAAAGCCATGTTGTTGAAATTAAAAGGTAGAAGTTTGACATACAAATATGCTATCATATATCTGGAAATCAATTTCTATTAAGTATGTCTGGTTACATACAAGATCTAGTGAAAGGAAAATAATATAGAGCATTATTTTACTCTAGCAGAGTTTTGTTTATTGTTATATGTATGTGTATATGCAATGTGTGTGTGTGTGTGTGTGTGTGCATGCGTGAGTGCCTGTGTATGAGTATAGGCACAAACATGGATCTGGAGGACAACTTTCCAGATTCAGTTCTCTCCTTCCACTGTGGGATCTAACTCAGGAAGTCTACTGAGCCATCTTGCCTGCCTTCCAGAATGACAGTAAATACTATAAATCTGCTTCTCCATCCTTCAGATTCTAACTGCAGGAGGTCACTGTCAAAAGTAAAAGCCAAGAGCTAGGGATGTAGCTTGAGCATGCACTCAGCAATCCCCAGGTCTAAGTGTAACTGCCAGCACCCACACAGTGTAAATACTGAATGTCAAAATTTTTTTTTTCATTTTTTAGTTTAGGAGTATGATATAAGAAAATCACTCATCCTTGGATTGACTGAGATTTGCAGCAAAACTTGACTAACTAGGCACTCTAGGCATGCTATTAATTTTTTCTTGGGGTCTACTGAAGAAGGCTATTCCAGTAGTATGTCTGTACCTTGGACTAAGAGTTCAGATACAGATTCCATTATAATGGCAAGGTACAGTGTACTCCATTCATACATTGAAAGGGGTTTTAAATCATGAGCCTGTCATACAGCACTTTGAGAACGTTGACCGAAGAACAGTTGATGAATATGTTGGCCACAGCAGTAGTCATAGTAAGGTACCATGAACTCTCTTTGTATAGATCTGTGGGATTCTTCTATTAAGGTCCAAGTCTGGCATGTCCAGAGAGCTTTTAAGGTCTGTATGTTATGACAAACTCCCTTTCTCATCAGGGTTCTCTCTCTGCCTGATCTGGGGAACCCCAAATCTCCTAAGGAGCGTCACATAACCCTCAGGGAGATTACAAGCCCAACCCTTTCCTGATTTTAGAAAAACAAGACAAACAAACAAACAAACCCCAGACATTCTGCACACACCTGGGGATTCCTGGAAACACCTAGTCTATGCTAACGAGATGTGTTGGGGTCTTGGCTTTCAACCAATGACCTTTAATCATACCTGGAGCTCTTTCCCCTTCTTATGATAGAGCTGTTTCATTACATGTAGATCTAGTATCCCTGGAGCCCCTAGCCCTAGCAAATCAAACACATTAACCCTTGGAACTCCTCCCACTATGCAAGCTTTATAAGTCCTTGATACACAAAACAAACTCTGTCTCTCTCTCAGTTTACTCCTCCACCATGACCACCTGAGATTCGTCATTTGTTCTAGAGAATGATTGGGTCCCTTCCTCCCTGTAAATTTGCTGCTGAACTCCCAAGGCTTCGCAGTAAGCCACATGCTGCTGGCCACTGCAGGCTTCTGCCATTCTCCAGCTTGTCAGTGTGGATCTCTGCCACTACCTTTCTAGTGTTGCTCCACCAGCAACAGTGCTGAGGGAGCAAGGGGCTGAGGGAGCAAGGGGCTGGCTGCTCCTGAAGCAACCATTTTGTTTGTCCAGACGAAACTGGACTCAGGCCTTTGCCTCTCTCCGTTTCAGAGCTCTGACCAAGCCTCCATTAGCAGATGCTCAAAAAGCAGTCACCAACCCATCCACGTCAGGCTGGGCCCTCGGTGCCACCTGGCTCAGGTTCTGGAGCCCTGAGCTCCTTTCACCCTTCACCCTTTTCTGCCTGCAGTGTGCACTTCCATTTCCAGCTGGCAGTAGCAGTGGGGCAGTGCAGAACTGCATAGATCTTAGATAAAGTACCTTGGAGTTGGTGTGAGCTCCATGCAAGTTTGACTCACAGTTTCAAGCCTTTGTCTGAGATACTGATGTTTATGCTGAGGCTTCAAAGGTGAGGAAGAATCAATTGAGTGAAGGCAAAAGTAAGTCTCAGTCAGCAGGACAGAGGATGTAAATCCTAGACACAAACCCTGGTGCATTCAGGAAACCGGAAGATCAGTTCAAGGGAGACAATGGGAAGAGATGAGGCTAGGGAAGTGAGTTGGGACCTGAGTGTGAATGTTCCTCTAAATCAAATTAAGACTTTTCCACATTTATGGACAATAGGGCATCATGAAGATCTCTAAGTGACTTAACTACATTTATACTGAAAAATGACATGCATCCACAGGCAGAGGGTGCATTCTCCTCATTTCCCACATGCACTGTGTGTTCTGGGGGTGGGGGTTAATGAGTCTGCTCTTAGACAGGGAGAACACTGCAGCTATGCTAGTCTCCTCTTTGAAACACCTGTTTTCCTCCCAGTCCTGTCAATCCGCCAAGATAGAGTTTTCCCCCTTTATTTGGCTTATCCCCCCCACCAAGTCTTAGTATAAAAGTTGAGTTCTCAGAGAGGTCTTCAACTTTAATCTCTGCTGTGTTTCCACCCTTTGCTTATTTCCTCGTAACATTCTTTATAATTTAGAACTATATTTTCCTGAGGCCTATAATCATTTCTCCACTCACTTGAAAAGCACAGACATTGCCTGTGGTGAGATGTGTTCACACCACCTTCATCCAGGGAGACGGGAAGGTTTGGTGCAAGCATTCTCATCGACGACCTGGGAGTGTGGGCTAGAGTGACGGCAGTAAAGGAACCCTAGAAACATTTGTGAGATGTCCGTGAGATCAGAGGGTAGGAAAGGGGAAATCCACACACCTCCAGATTTCAGGGTCTTTCAGAGTCTACAAAGGAATTGAAAAGAATTATTAATGGCTGCTAATGGACATCATACAATAAACAGTCTCAGAAAGATTGCTCCACAGCCGTATAAAGGCTTTAAAGCTATCATTAATAGTTAAACTGCAACAGTGCAATGAGCAGAAGAAGAATACTGATTTATAGCCTGGAAAAGGATTTCAAATGTTGCAATCAAAAGCAAATGATCGCTGGGTTTTAGAAGTAGAGCAATTCCTTGTTTGATGGTGATCGCTCAACTTAAATAATTCTTCAGTTTTAAAATAGTGTAACAGTAGGTTTGACATTTGAATGACACTAAATTGTTGGCGTTGAATAAGATTTTAGAATAGTGCTAATATATATGCTATACCTAATTCTGTAACTAAATATGTCAATAAAAATATCTTGCATGACCCTTTAGTGCATAGAAAAATAAAACAATAAAAATGACAACCTTAAAAACACAGCAATGGTCAGCTTATGAATTCTTTTTTTTTTTTTTTAATGAATTCATTTTTACATGGAGTACCCATTTTGATCATTAGTCCTTCTCTGTGAACTGGGTTTTATGGGTCTAATCTTAGAATTATAAAACCAGCCTCAGACATGTAAAGTGACTCACCCAGGATCATATACCTATTAATTAACTATTGAGCAGGACTCTGATAGAAAAGGTACTAGAACCCTACAGTTCAATTTGGACAGTCCCCTAAGTGGCCCATGTGTCAAAGGCTGTTCCTCAACTTGGTGCAGTTGGGAGATGGTGGACTCTTCAGGAGGTGGTGCCAGTGGGACACCTTCATGTCACTGGAGATGAGCCCTTGAAGGAGTAAGACCCCAGACTCCTCCTCCTACTCCTCCTCCTTCTCTTTCATGCCTTAGCCCAGAAGTGAAGTGAGCAGTTTTGTTCAGCCAAACTGTACTCCCAACCATGAGTGCTGCACCCAAAGTAACAGGCCTATTCAAGCCAAAGAGCCAAATGACATCTTTCCCTTGATAAGTTATCTCAGATGTTTGTTGAAGTAATAGAAAGCTGTCCATTTTACAGGTGAGGAAAAGTGTCTCAAAAAAATTTGATGTTTACAGGATCTGGAGTCGGTAGAATCAGAATGGTACAAAAACATTGGTTTTGTAGACTCTTTGGAGGCAGATGAGGTGACCATCTAACCGTCCTCATGAGGTCACTCCCTGATGTTTCATGCTCCTCCTGAGGGAAACCAGGTGTCACTCTCAGTGTGGCCATGGATTAGGTAAGATCACGGCAGAAGGAGTCCACAGCATGTTACCAGGGTGGCTCTGCTGGCCTCCCTATTGGTTATGACCTGCACAGACTCTGCATCCGCATATGTCCTCCATCCTACTGTCCTCTATCACTGCCTGCTTCTCACAAATTCTATCGGTGCTTCAGAGGGAAGGGGGAGGGGCATGTTAACCACCGTATCCAGGCATCAGTTGTGAGGTGATCTCAGGGTCTTTAACGAGCTTGTATGATTTCTGGTTGTCACAGTGAACAGCTGTTTTCTAGTTCTTAGTGGCTGAGATAAGAAGTGAAAAGGACAATGCTGCAGAGGGAAGGCATGCAACCCCACTGCCCCACGGCACCTTCGACGGGGTATAATGTCATCCCAAAGAATTTGGATTTTACTCTCAAGAATGTTGGTAAGAAGAGAGAGTCTGGAGCAGTGGTACTCAACCCGTGGGTCATGACCCCTTTGGAGGTCACATATCAGATATCCTGCATATCAGATATTTGTATTATGATTCATACTGGAGCAAAATTATGAAGTTCTGAAGTAGCAATGAAAATAACTTTATGGTTGGGGTCACCACAACATGAGGAACTATATTAAAGGGTCACAGCATTTAGAAGATTGAGAACCGCTTAAGCCTGAGTGACGACCAGATTTTTGGCTTGGGCAGTTGTCTAGGAAATAGATCTAATTGCTGAGGCTAGGAACCGGGGGAGAAGGAGCAAGGAAAAGTGGCTAAAAAGCTGATGAGTTCACACCTCACGCATCAGCCTGTAAGTGTGGTTTCCAAGGGTGGGACGGGATGCTCCGAATGGCTCCTCGGAGGGGTCTGAGAAGACATCTGAATTCGGACCTTCGAGCGTCAGTAATGGGTGACGTCGTGGGCATGCACAGAGAATTTTGGATTACCCAAGGTCAACTTTTAATCTAAGGCGGGTTTTCCCGATTCTTACTCAGTGTGTTCACAGGAAACACCAATTAAGATTAATTTCAACATAAGTAAAACATAATTAGCAAGATAAATTTGCTGCCAAAAATATAATGAACTCCAAGATGAAATGTAAAATGCTTTAAGCTCTCTTCTCTGATATTTTCATGCAGTGTTTTAGCCTTTAACTTTAGCTTGTGTACACATGCCTATTCACTTGTTTGTGCAAGCATGTGTGTGTGTGTGTGTGTGTGTGTGTGTGTGTGCAAGTGCGCACGTGAAGGTCAAAGGTCACCCTCAAGTGTTGTTCCTTAGGTTTTGGTATTTTGTTTTTTGTTGTTATTGTTGTTGTTTTGAGACAGGGTCTCATTGTCCCTGAGCTAGCTGACTAGGTTAGAATGGCTACCCCATGAGCTCCAGGGATCTGCCTGTCTCTGCCTCTCCAGGGGAAAGTGAACACCATCTTGACTGGCAGGCCCTTTCCCAACACAGTCATGGCCCCAGCCCACTACAGTGAGGCAGAAAACATTTTAGAGATTTCATGATCTTCAGCAACAGAAAAGTTTCCTTAAAGGCTGTCACAGTTAGCTTCAGTTGCCAAGCTGGCTCACCTGACAAGGATCCTCAGTAGGGACACTGCGTCCCCTGGCTTAGTCTATGGGCCTTCCTGTGGGGAGCATTTTCTTGCTTGCTAGTTAATGGAGGAGAGCCATGCCCACTAAAGTCAATGCCATCCCTATGCCGGTGGTCCTGGGCTTTCTAAGAGTGGTAGCTGACTGTGAGCCTGGCAGCAAGCAGTCATGAGGAGTCCTCCATGTCTCTGGTTCAGCTCCTGTCTCCAGGTTCCTGCCGTAAGCCCCTGCCCTGGTTTCCCTGATGATGGACCTGTAAGCCAACTGAGCCCTTGTGTCCCCAAGTTGTTTTTGCTCAGCGCTTTTTATCACATCAGTAGAAGCCCAATGAGAATAAAAGCTTTCCCCGAATTGTTCAGATGCCTTAGATTGTCTCTGGTTATTGTTTTCTCATCATTTTCTCCAATAGCTTATCGTTTCCTGAGACGCCACAGAATAAGGTTCCCAGATGGATAAAAATAAGTACTATATCAGGACACAGGCTTCGTTTCTCCTTTCCCTTGTCATGGAATTTGTATTGTCCCACATTAATCTGAAGCTTGCCTTGCTGATTCAGCAAGAGGGCAATGTCTGGTATGATTTTAATTTATTATCTAATGATTATGTTTTAGAGGAGAAAACTGAGCAGCTGGAAGTAGTGAAACATAATTTACAGAGTAGTCATTGGTTAAGATAATCAATAGATGCCATTTTAATAAAGGAAATAACTTTGACCATTTCTAGGGGGGAGCCAATGCAGCCAGCTGGTTTCATGTTCTCTTGTTTAATGTGTAACACTCGGTCACGTGTAAGAAAACAAAGATTTTTTTGTGATCCTGAGGGTCCAAGAGCACAGTGGCAGCTGGCTTCTGGTGAGAGCTTTATAGTAGATGGCATCACATGGCGGGAGCATGCGCAGATGACTAGCACACAGCAAGATGTACAGTCGAGAGGAAGCAAGAGACTGAGGCAGGGCACAGATGACCATCTGTTCTGATGGAGTTGTTCTGGTCTCAAAAAATGGCTCAATCCTGAAAGACAGCATTGGTGTATTCACAAGAGTAGTACCCATGATTTGATCACTTAGTTCCACTTTAAATTTAAACTTATTTTATGTGTATGAATGTTTTGGCTGTGTATCTGTATGTGTTTGGTGCCCACAGATAGCAGGAGATGTTGAGCTCCCTGGAACTGTTTTTACACAGTTGTGAGTTACCATGTAGGTGCTGGGAACCAAATCCAGGGCCTCTGCAAGAGTAGCAAGTGCTTTTAGCCTCTCCAACCTCCTTCTTTATTGTTTTAAAAGAACAAAATATCTTTTATTTATACTTTGACGATTTCATACATGTAAACAATGTATCTTGATCATATCCACAGCCAATTCTTTCATTCCACTCTACCTGATACTCCCAACAAGCCCCCCTTCCTGATACTTATCTTTTCCTTTACTGTGTAATTCCAACTGATCTTCTTGGCTTGAGCTTGTGCAGAAAACCAAAACAGCATTTCCCAGAACTCCTCCCATCCTCCAAATCTTTTATTTTTTCTCTGATTTAAAATTTTTTTTAAATATTAGTTACAGTTTATTAACTTTGTATCCCATCTGTATCCTCCTCCCTCATTCCCTCCCTCCCTCATCTTCTCCCTGCCCCTTTCCAAGTCCAATGATAGGGGAGGATCTCCTCCCCTTTCATTTGACCCTGGTTTATCAGGTGTCTTCAGGACTGGCTGCAAAGTCCTCTCTGTGGCCCAGCAGGGCTACTCCTCCTTCAGGGGAGGGGGGAGGTCAAAGAGCCAGCCATTGAATTCATGTCAGAAATAGTCCCTGTTCTCCTTACTAGGTGAACCCACTTGGATACTGAGCTACCATGGGCTACATCCAAGCAGGAGTTCTAGGTTATATCCATACATGGTCCTTGGTTGGAGAAACAGTCTCATAAAAGACCCCTGTACCCAGATATATTTGGTCCTTATGAGCTCCTTCCTCTCCCCCTTCTTTCATATGATTCCCTGCATTCTGCCGAAGGTTTGGTTATAAGTCTCAGTATCTGTTTTGATACACTGCTAGGTAGAGTCTTTCAGAGGCCCTCTGTGGTAGACTCCTGTCCTGTTACAATGTCCATCAATGGAGGAATGAATACAGAAATTGTGGTACTTTTACACAATGGAATACTACTCAGCAATTAAAAACAAGGAATCATGAAATTTGCAGGCAAATGATGGTATCTAGAAAAGATCATTCTGAGTGAGGTATCCCAGAAGGAGAAAGACATACATGGTATATACTCACTTATATAGACCTATCAGATAGGATAAACATAGTGAAATCTATACACCTAAAGAAGATAAACAAGAAAGAGGACCCGGGGTAAGATGATCAATCTTCACTTAGAAAGACATTGGATGCAGGAGAAAACAACAAACAGGACAGGAGCCATCCTCCAAATCTTACACTCTCCTTCCTCCTCAGTGTCCCCTTAGCCTGAGAATGGGGACACAGCACCATGATGTAAACATTCTATTTAGGATTGAACACTCAATAGTAATTTATTCTTAGTACTTAGAATGACTATGAACCTCCGCCTAACTGATGGTCTTTGTAGACAGAAGCTTCTCTGGCCAAAGTTTGGGGTTACACTAATCTATGCATATAAAGCATTTAGAAGGGACTTTGCCCATTTTTGAAACAACGATAGCAGTTTAGTCCCTAGGACAGGCGGCCCTCCCAGCCACAGGCTTTTGAGCAGCACAAGGCAGGAATTACCGCCCGGGGATCAGGACTTAAATCCAATCCAAAAGCAGTTAGTTGATCCATAATGCGCCCTCCACCACTGCACCAGGGAGCACATGGCGCCTGGGAAGTTGGCATTGTGCCGCGCACGGCTCAGTGATGGGTGTCAGAATCAACACCTTTCCCCCCTCAGCGGTCCACGTAGCACCGTCTGGCACTAGGAAGGCTAGTCAGAGGGAGGACATTTTTGTGTCAGTTTCAGTTATGGAAACTTTCTTTAAAATTATACTTCCTAGTAAGCTTATGAAGTAGTTGGTTTCTGCAGGTTTTAAACACATACTGAGTTTTGGTCTGTTCATCACCAATTTTCCTTTTCCCTCTCCCCTTCCCCCTCCCTGTCCATACTTAAAGCACTAACCTCCATATCCATTACCTCAAGCTCCGCTTACGAAAGGTTCTACCACCTTACCACTGGCCCCCACACCAAGGACCAAGTATTTAGGACAGGAACCTTTGGGAGACAAAATATATCCATACGATCTCCTGAAATGCAAAAAGGTACTATATTGTAACAAGAGTTAATTTGTTTATTTATAACACTCTATATTGGGCAAAGTTTCTTTACTCAAGGGATTTCTGGAGCTTTTAGCATATATGCTGATGTCCGTATAGTTATCCCAAATAGAAGGTTCTTAGTATGCATGATTTCTCAAATGTACTAGACTAGAAATGTGACTAGATTACATTATAAAGGAAATTCATGTGTCTTAGGACACGTCTCACTCTAAAGATTCTAAATGTTATTTTTGGAACAAGTCAGGTCCTTAGAATTCTAAGGACTTGGACAGACTGCTTTGGTTTTCCTGTCAACGAATTACCTTAATTTCATGGTGTTGTCAGAAGTATCGCTACTAGATTGGGTATGGTTCATAGCTGTAATGCCAACATTTTGAAGGGAGAAGTGAGAAGACTGAGAGTTCAGTGTCGTTCTTGGCTACGTATTGAATTGAAAGCCACAATAGCATTTGTACAATACAGTTGTACAAACACTCTGGTAGACAGTCTGTGGTCCAGCCAGCAACTTTTCATGCCTGTTCAGGAAGACATTTAATTCAGCAACACACTGACAGTTGTATTTCATCGAGACCTTTATTTCTAAATTAGCCAGATATTATAAACTTTACTGCTGATTTTTTTAAATGTACGGACTGATAGGGAATTGAGAGTGAATATTTCAGCCCACTTCTAGTGACAGCAATGATTGAGTCGTATGTACTTTGTAGAGATATCATTTTGGTTTGTATATAACTTCTTTGTTGTTTTTGACACAAGAATAGGTCTGGAAGTCACCACGCAGACCACAGTGAAGTTGAACTTGCAATGATCCTCCTGCTCTGACTCCTGAGGAGTGGGATCAGAGGTGTGCATGTCACACGTGGCAGAGACATAGCCAAAGACAGAACATTTTTTTTTATCTATTGGGAATTAAACCTAGGGACTTACATATCTTGGGTAACAGCCCTATAACTGAGCTTCATACCAGCATTAATCACTTACAATACTTTCCATTTCTTTGATTTCCAAAATTTTAAATCAGATTCATTTACTCTTTCAGTGAACATTTACTTAGCACCTTCGATGAGCCAAACACTTATGCAGATATTGGAATATAATCATGAAAGAGACATAAGGTCTTCACTGTTCAAGTAGCAGTAGATTTTATTTAGGGAATATGCAATATTCACGATGATCCAGTATGATATCCAGTATGATAAGAACTTCATGGAAAAGTAAACAAGAAGTAAGGCTACTATGTACCACTACCAGAGACAAGCTTCTCCAAGCAAACTGGTACACCGACCATGTCGGATTTCTTCTTATCTCGTGGTCAAAGCATTGTTGCCCAAGCTCTGGTATGATAAATCCACACATCCTAAGCAGGATCCAGCATCGTGCCCTGGTGCTGCGCCGATGTTGCTTTCTCCTGATTTAGTGTTTGAATCAACATTCACTCTTAGTTTTGGATTGAAAAAAATCTGCAAAGTCTCATGGACAAATATATCTGGTCTTGGAGCTGGTCTTGGATATTCTGTTTTTTCAACAGCTCTCTATCTGAGGCCCTATTATGCTATTCAATAAAATATGGAAGGGGGGAGATACAGAGCTAGAGAGGGGAGGCAAAGGAGGCAGCAGGGGCAGGAAGAAGAGCATTATTTATATGAATAAGCATTTAGTAAGAAAAAGGGAAAATAGCCAACTTAGGCCCCAGAGGAAGAGCTGTCAAAACACAGGAAGTCCACAGTGGTTCAGGGTCACTTGGGAGAGAAAGAGAATGTTATAGCATTCACTGTTACGGAGCAGTCAGGAAGATTAAATTTCGTAGGCAGCCAGTATATTAGGAGACGTCATAGGTGTCCACCTCCCGAGAGCAATGTGAACTCAATGCATCCTGAGGATGCAAAGAGTTAGGGCAAGCATGCCCAGCTTCTCAACACGTGGAGCAGAGGAAAGGGGGACATGGTGAGCTAGGGAGGCCCCCTGGACAGGCTGAGATCGGTTGGTGCGGTAAGGGAGTGGAAGGACTGGGGAAGGTTAGTGCTCTTTGAACCAGCACACGCTTCTCCAGCACGCATCGTGCCTGATAAAAGGCTGACAAGATGTCGCTGTGCTGTGGTTGTCCGGCACTGGGACAATGCATACAGTCAACACTCTGAAACGCTTCGTAAAAGGGCACTTGAATCATAACCTAAATTTTTAGGAGGGGCAGTGACTTCTTATCTGCCACATCTTGATTAAACTTTAGATAGCCTTAAGCTAATATTTGAAAAGTGAATAGCTTAAACTCATTTGTTGGGTTGTCCCTTGGCCCTGGGGTGGTAGCCAAACAGCTACAGCCAAACAGAGTTCTGCAAGCAGAATGTCTGCCTTGGCAGCAACTGCCAGACTGGCAGTTATGCTGAGTGCAAGCCACAGGCTTGACTGTGAGTGAAAAGAAAGCTCAAATGTTGAAGCCTTCCCTACAGTCTTCCTGAACCTACATACAGAGTATAGGATGGTAATTTAGGTAACAGGGCAATGGAACAAAGAAGATCCTGGTGGCTTCTGAATATGACACATACACATACATACAGAGAACACACACATACACGTATTATTGGGCACTGCAGAGACTCAAGCTTGCTCAGAATGAGATTTTGGGATTTCTGTCATTGTGTTTGTAGGGAGGAAGCATGCAAGAATGGTTTACATGTGTTACCAGCTTGGCTAACTGAATCTGACACCTCTGTGGGCTGTGATCCCTGCTGCCCTCCATCTACTCCCTTTTTGCTGAGTCCTGAGGTCTAATTTTCTTTTATCCTCTCTGTAGATGTTTGTCCCAGAGTGACGTGTTTCCTTCATTGCCAGTACTTGGGGATTCCTCTCCACTCTGACAGAGTCTATCACTTTGCCCCTATCTGGCTCTCCAAGGACCAGTTCTAAGTGACCGGATGAGGGAAAAGCTAGTGCTAACATCAGCCAACTTCAGTGAATGCTTCCTGTGTCCCAGTTGCTCTTCTCACTGCTTTGCATTAATTATTTTTCATTTTTATTATTGTAAGTGTTTGACGTGATGAATTCTCTGAGGAAGAAGTAGGACCATGCATGTGTGTGCCTTTTCCACTGTCACATAGGTAGGAAGTTTGAGAGCCCAGCAGCAGAGCCCAGGTCTTAACTCTCTTACAGTGTCTCTCATGCAAATCTAGATGAAAAGAAGCAGGACCAGAGTAATCCTCTATCCTACCAGAAGACGGGTCACAGGAAAACAGCGAGAGTTGGCAGAATCAGGGTCCAGGCATAGAATCTGGCAAATGGCCTTAAGTCTCAGTATTGAAAAGAATGCTTCCCCTTATCTAAGGCACTAGGGTCCCTAGCCTAACTCCAAAGAAAGCTGTTCCATAAGATAACTAGACAGGTCTAGAAAATGGGAGAGGAAGGGGGCAGAAATTAAGGCTTTTCCTGCCAGTCCAATAGCGCTTGTTGTTTTCATTGGACTCATAGTAGAAGTCCCAATATGGCTTGAAAGAGTTCCTTTAGAAAGGCATTGAAACCCTCACCTTAATACCCATGGATGTAATCTTATTTGTAAATAGAGTTTTAGCATGTTCTTGAATATAAATGAGGTATTAAAGGAGGGAGGGCCAATAAAATACAACTCTGTCCTTATGAAAAGGGAAGTGTGAATACAGAGACAGACACTCACATGAGGAAAATGCTCGTGAAGATGAATGCAGTGATTGGGGTGGTGTACCTGAGGGCCAGGGGTGCCAAAGATCACCAGCAAACTCCAGAACCTAGGCAGGAGGCAGCTCTCAGATGAAACCAACTTTGTGGACACCTTCGTTTCAAATGTCTAATCCCCAGAACTGTGAGACAATACATTTCTGTTTTTAAAGTCATCTCATTAGTTGTTGCTGTTTCTCCAGCCCTGCTAAGAAACTAGTGCAAATCCCGACACTAAAATCCTATATCGATACCTGACTGAGTATGGCTGAAAGTCGGGGCTTGAGTTTGTACTTGCAAGTCATGAGGCCCTCTCGGGGACCCGTTTTTTAGATATAAGAAATCCCAAAGTAAGGGAGAAGGGCAGGGAGATACAAAACAAGGCATAGCAAAATCCTTGATGCTCAGGAGAACAGGTAGAGGCCATATGTAGTCCTCGAGCCTACATGCATTCTGTTCTGTGTGGATTTTGTTTTATGGCAGGTGCTATGAGCCAAGACCATGGTCTCACACATGCGAGGCAAAGACTCTGTTACTGGATCATGCTCCTCAGATCGGTGCTTATTTGAAGGTCTTAAGAACACTCAGCGCTACATTTTCAAAGCAGGAACTGGGCACCTGCCTGCACTACGAGCTTCTGGAAACGCTAAGGTGAGAAGATGACGCGAGCCTAGGTGATGCAGTAACGGATACGGTAACAAGCCTGTGGACCGCAAGACCCCGTCTCAAAAATGAATAAAAATAAACACCTAGAAGATGGGAGGTTTATCCTCCAAAAGACTTCCATTCCCACCAGCTTCTGGTTGTCATTTCTGGTGCAGGCTATTGAGATACGTAAAGCCAGGTCTGTAGGGCTAGCCTTGGTGAAATATAAGGAAGGATAATACTGCCTTTGTAGAAATATGCCTCAGTGCTGCCAATTTGTCAATAGCTGCCATTATTTAAGACTATGAACAAAAGGAGACACTAGAATCCACAACATGTTGGCTGGAAGTGTCACAAGTCTCACCACGTCTACCGCTATGGCCGCCCTCAAAGGTCTGCAAGAGCTCTGAGAACAGGGATGTGAAATGCTAAAAATGCTGAACCTCCAAGGTGTGTGAGCACATATCAACAAGCCTCCTCAGAGCCAAGGTTAACCGAGCACCTGTGCCCAAAGTTCAAACCAAGTTAGGGCCCACGCTGCCTCAAATCAAGTTTTCCCGGAGACAGAAAAACGATACCAAACTTAGTCTAGTCAAAAGGCTTATACACTTCCCTTTCCTTTTATCCAACAAAAAGATTTCTAGCAACATACACACATGCTGTCAGTAAGCAGACATGTTTCTGCCAGGGAACGAAAGACTACCAGGAGGGACCAGCTGGTTGTCCCTAATGCAAGACTGGGAGCAACCCAACCTTCCTTTCCTCACTTGCAGAGACTGGCTGCCCCAGCAGCCTCAACACGACTTCCGATCCTACAGATGCACAGTTCTGTCTTTAATCTCCCAGCGGTCCTATGGCTGTACAAATAACATCTGATTTTCAGTGTGTTCTCAAGCAACCGTTTTAGAAGTCAGAAAGAGAAGATTGGATTGCTGTGATGGTGGAAACACGCTCTATGTTCCATTTAATCGCTTTGGCATAACTTATCGTCCTACCGTTAAAGAAAATGCTCTAATAATACTAATACAATTATGTAGTGTTATCACTACCTCTAGCAATTAGGCAAACACTGGTTGGGTAGTTACCAGAGGATGTGAAAGGGGAGTGAGGTGAGATGGAAGACACGATTACCCGAGTCGAGGCCATTTCTTTGTTTCAATTGTTCTTGCAGCTTCAGTGGAGATTTTCTGCAACCTTCCTGCCCAGAACTTTTGTGTCATTCACTTAGGCATTGTCAGAATGGATGCCTCACTCTATTCCTCAAAAGAAAATGTCTCCCCAAAGATCAAAATCCCTATTTTTATTTACTAAGTAGACTTATAGCAGCATTAAAAAGAAATCATTGTATTATTGAAATTTAAAGGTATAATATTAAACATTTTTCAGTCACGGTCGCTATAGAAATTTTGCCTTTTACATAGAGGGGCTGCATAATAGGGCCTTACCTGCCAATTGCAGGGGACAGCCAAGGCCTTCAGTGAATGGACTTGGTGCTGACAGGCTCTTAAAAGATTGTGTGTGTGGCCTTTAGCCCTGGAACATGGCAAGCATTTTCCATGGACAGTAGCCTTGAAAACCCTGTGGCCCACAACAAAAGGAGATTTTTCCTCCTTTTATGGGGTCAAACATATGTTGCATAATCCCTGTCAGCCCTGACCACAGACAAGATCCTTTCATAGTCAACATGCATAAAGCCTGTAATTATCAGCCACAGGTAGTGGCCACCTGCTCAAGTAATAGACAGAGCCAGGAAAATGAGGAGGGAGCTGTAACAGGAGTGCTCCCTCTGAATCAGCCCCCAGAAGCCCTGCCTCTGAGGGTCTTACAGTAGAAAGGACTTTAAATCAGCCTCCTTTTGCTTACTGACCTGGCAATTTCAGAGGCAATTATGGTGCTGACAACTTCCAAAACATGGCCTTCCATGCAGGCCATGGCTCCATTGACTTCCACACTGCCACACTCTGGGCTAACTGCATGCTGCCACCAGGCCCTGGTGTATTTGTTTGGTATTCATGTCAGTATTTAATTATGCTCTTGTGGATTGCCCAGATCTCCTTCAGAACCCAAGACTCACTCTCTCAGCTCTTAGGAGTATTGCCTGCTGAGGGACCACAACTGAGCTCCTCTCCAGGAATTGTCTTTCTCCCCAAAGAGCTGCTGGACACAGGCGTATCTGCCCTTTGTGGTAGTCCGTGTCAGTGATCTTCCTAGCAGAATGATAAGGGCTCACCTCTTATCTGAATTATGGAAAGTGCTGAAGGGCATATTCCAGGTTCAAAGCTCCCTAGGGGATCTCTAATGTTAATGAACTTTAATTTCATTTTATTTTATTTTATTTTATTTTATTTTATTTTATTTTATTTTTTGCCCATTGCCTCTCTCACTCTCAGTATTGACAGCATTTCCCAAATAAGCTATCTGCCTAGGACTCAATATAGATTTAGAAAAATTATTCCAAATTTCAAGTTTTACATTATAAAACAGACATAATAAAGACTGAAGACCAAGCATTTCACTGATTTAGACCTCTGGAATTAAAGGACCCAGCCATATAATGCAGTCTCCTACGTGACCTCAATCTAGAATGACTCGGGACTCACACAATCCATTAGACTTCGCCTGTAACTCTTGGGGTTAGCTTGCTGTACACATTATTTCCATAGTTCTCAGTTTCTTTCAGATTTCTAAAATAAGGCTTCCCTTTGATGTTGGGCAAAGATATAAATTTCAGTAAGACTGAAAGAATAAGTTCAAGACAACACAATGTGTGTTATTCCTGGAAATCACTAAGAGATTAGATTCTAAGTGATCTTATCACAAAAAGGCCGTGAGGTAATGCATATATTCATTCTGCTAGATTCAGCCAACCCACAATACATACAGAGTTAAAAATGTGTATGCTTACCATATGCAACTTTTATTTGCCAATTAAAATACATTAAAAAAGAGAAAGGCTGGATTTCCCTTGCTTTGTGATCAGAGTTAAGTACTCGTAAGTATACTGTTGAATTTCTTTTAACTTATTTTTTTTCTAATCTATGAAATGGAAACAATAATAATGATCCATAAAGTTGTCCTTGAGATTAAGTGAGGTAATGTGTAAAAAGTTGTCAGCCAAGACACACAGTAACAGGTGAATAAATTTTCAGTTGCCCTATACTTAATAGATTAATAAGGGATAGTTCCTGGAGATGAGAAAGAAGGAGACACACGCCTATCACCAGATCTGTGTATCTGTGTGTGAGAGAGAGGAAGAAAGGGAGAGGGAGGGGAAGTGGGAGGAGCAGGGAGAGGGAGAGACAGAGACAGAGAGAATAAATGCTTCTGGGTTTCTGCTTCTTTCTCATCTGAGATGGTGGCCTACTGCCCTGCATGACAGAGCTGGCCCTGTGTGAAGCATCGTGCCCTGGCCAGGTTTTTGTTGTCAACCTGGTGCAGCCCAGAGTCACCTGACCTGGATTCCCTCAGTCAGATTGGCCTGTGGGCGTGTCTGTTCAGGTGGTCTCCACTGCTGACTGCTCTGGGGAGCAACATGTTTGTCAGGAGGGCCAGCCTGGATAAGAAAGGTAGCTGGCCATGGCCGGTGAACAAGCCAGTAAGCAGTGTCCCCCGTGCTTTCTACTTCAGTTCCTACCTTGACTTTTGTCAGGGATGGACTGTTAACCTGGAAGGACATATAAACCCTTTCCTTCCCTAGACTGGTTTTGCTTTGCTTTTTTTTTCTTTTTTTTTTTGGTCAGTGCTCTATCACAGTAACAAGAAACAAGCTGGAACTCACTAACAAGAAATGAAAGCAACAGCCAAACAGAAAGGAGGCTGCTCTCTTGGTTGCTCCTTGGACTGCAGAGGGCGAGTGCAGCTTTGAAAGTGCCTTTAAGAGGCATGCTTTCTGCTTACTATCATAAGAACTACCAAGTATAGTGTAATAGGAAAGGCATGTTATTTTAAAATATCCACCCACTGCTAAAGGCATGTGCCTCTCGTGAGCTCTGATAGGTGTGGGGATGAGGGTCTGGAGAAAAGGGCTTAGAAAGAGGAAACGTGCAAGGGTAAGCACGCATGGTAAAAAACACGTTGAGAGACAGGTCTGATCAGATCTTCAGGAGGCTCGCCCTCCCCTAAGGCCCTGCAGACTCCTAGTGAGGTCAAGGTTGGTCCTCCTCACTTGCTGTGTGACAACTTTCTTATGGACAAATGTAAAGACTGCGAGGTCCGTGTTAAGGCGGGGAAAGGTGGGCCTGCATCTGGGAAACAGTCCCTGAAACCTCCTGACACCCATTGCTCACGGTATGGGTGCTCGTTCATTCCTAAGTCGAGTGGCCTTGAGAGCTCCGTGTTTGTGTGTTTGCTGTTTTTCCGCTAGTGAAGGTGTGTCCTGTCGTACTGTTAGACAAAGCAATGTTCCGGAGTCATTCAACAAATAAATGAGTACTTACCCTGTGGCCAGATACCCTGAACTCAGGAGGTGACATAGAGGCCTGGTCTACTCTAAGCTACTGGTTTAATGAGAAAGGCAGACGAGGGGCATTGTGGTGACTGTTATGAGGGGCTATTCAGACAATGCTGTAGGAGCACACAGGAGCACAGAGCGACCCCAGACTCAGGGAGAAACCGTGTGGATGGACAAACACATTCCATGCTAGTCCAACATTTTGCTTTCAACCTTAGCTTCACAATTGACATTAAAGCTATCTGGGCACCACCATTTTGAAAAGTATAAGTATTTGAGTATTATGTTTTCTTAGTTTACCATTCTTTTATTTTTTTTTCCACTTATTTCATCTCATGGTAGCTATACAAATAATTTCTTTCTAGAGGATTCAGCTCCCCAGAGAGAAGCCCTGAAAAAATCACTCTACAACTAGTAGATTTTTCAGAACAGGACTGAAAAGAAAGAGACAGTTAATTAGTAAGAAAGAAAGAGAATCTTGGATGAGAGCTTAGTTCTCCACAAGTACAATGATGCATAGAGCCAAACTGATTTCCTAATGAGCTTGCTTCTGTACTCTGCAATTAACAGAATCACTGGAAACCCAGAACAGAAAGAAAATTTTAGAATAAATAAATGTATGTTTGGGGGCATACTGTTTTAACATAGCACTGTTGTTCAGTATGAATAAGAGAATGAGGTGACAAAAACAAAGATCCTTTAAACCAGTAAAGTTTATATATTTCATGTGAAATACATCCTTGATATGTGTTTGGGAAATTATATGTTTATTTTGGCATTTCTTTTTTATCTTTATTTTATTTTTTGGTTTTTTTTTTTGCATCTCAGTATATTTTCTTTTTTTATTAATTATACTTTATTCACTTTGTATCCCCCCATAAGCCCCTCTCTTCTCCCCCGATCCCACCCTCCTTTCCCCTTCTTCACAATTTTTTTATTTTCATTAATTAGTTTATTCACTCTGTATCTCCCCTGTAGCTCTCTCCCTCCATATCCTTCCCCAAGTCCACTGATGAGGGAGGTCCTCCTCCCCTTCCTTCTGATGCTAGTCTATCAGGTCTCATCAGGACTGGCTGCATTGTCTTCCTCTGTGACCTGATAAGGCTGCTCCCCCCTCAGGGGGAGGTAATCAAAGAGCAGGTCAATCAGTTCATGTCAGAGACAGTCCCTGTTCCCATTACTATTGAACTCACTTGGACACTGAACTGCCATGGACTACATCTGTGCAGGGGTTCTAGGTTATATCTTTGCATGGTCCTTGGTAGGAGTCTTAGTCTCAGAAAAGACCCCTGTGCCCAGATTTTTTGGTTCTGTTGCTCTCCTTGTGGAGCTCCTGTCAGATCCAGGTCTTACTATCTCCCTCTTCTTTCCTAAGAGTCCCTGAACTGAAATTTGGCTATAAGTCTCAGCATCTGCTCTGATACCCTGAAGGGTAGAGCCTTTCAGAGGCTCTAGGTATTTCTTAAAGTCATCAAAATATTTTCAAGTTTTCTTTAGAGGTCGTTGGAAGATTTTTGAGGTAATGGAGATAGACCCTGGAGCCTTTCACATGCCAGGCCTGCCTTCCACCACCAAGCTACATCTTCGGCTTTATTTTTGCTTTTTTACTTTGAAACAGGATGTCACTAAGTTGCTGAGGCTGGAATGAACTCACTCTTTAACACAGACAGACTGTGAACTTATGATTCTCCTGCCTCAGCCTTTCAAATATCTGGGATTAAAAGTTTTTGCCACAAGGCCTGGCTCAACAGTTGGAATTTTAACCAAAAACCCCACACAAACATGAGTTTACATGACTAAGAAGCCCATTGTACTGTAGAGAATTCAAAAGGCAGGGTGGTGGCGCACGCCTGTGATCCCAGCACTCAGTGAGGCAGAGGCAGGCGCATCTGAGTCTGAGGCTACCCTGGTCTACAAAGTGAATCCAGGACAGCCAAAGCTACACAGAAAAAACCAAACCGGAAAAAAAGAAAAAAAGAAAAAGGAAAAGAATTCAAAAGGCGCAGCTTGGCTCTGCTACTTACCAGTTTGTTCCTTTGGGAAAGGAGCTGGCTTCCCCGTTTCTTCTGTTCATTTTACAGACAGCAGCAATGCCAGATCTTTTTCTGTGTTTCTAGGAGTCTTGGGGTGATACAAGCACTGGCAGTTGGCCAGAAAAGGAGTTTACCCACAAACCTTTTCTGGCAAGCCATCCCTTACTGGCAAGTTTTGTTATCACCAAAAAGTACTTTCCGACAACCGATTTATCGTTTTTTAAGTGTTGAAGCCTTGATAATCATTGGAATCTGTAAAGAATCTGCTAACACCTCCTAGAATTTTCTGGAAATACTCAACCAGTGTTATTAAGAATAAAGACTCTAGCATATCTGGTTGTAAGAAATATATAGAAAATTATGGAAACAACCCAGAATTATTAAAGTTTCTAAAAAATAACTTGTAACGATTTATATATTGCACGTCCACAATGTCATTTAAAAAGCAACATAGAATAAACCCACTAAAATCTGTACATCTAAACAAGCTAAGCAAAAGAGAGGACCCTAACTAAAATGCTCAATCCCCATCCTGAAAGGCAAAGAGGATGGACATCAGAAGAAAAAGAAAACAGGAAACAACCTCGGAACCTGCTACAGAGGGCCTCTGAAAGCCAGAAGAAAACAGGAAACAACCTTGAAACCTACCACAGAGGGCCTCTGAAAGCTTCTGCAGTATAGACTGTCAAAGCAGATGCTGAGCCTGATGGCCAACTGATGGGCAGAGTGAATGGAATTTTATGTAAGAAATGGTAAATAGTAAGAGCTGGAGGGGACGGGAACTCCACAAGGAGAGCAACAGAACAAGATAATTTGAACATAGGGAACTTCCCAGAAAATCATACTCCAACCAAGGACTATTCGTGGAGATGACCTGGAACCCCTGCACAGGTGTAGCCCACGGCAGTTCAGTGTCCAAGTGGGTTACATAGTAATGGGAAGAGGGACTGCCTCTGACATAATCTGATTGGCCTGCTAGTTGATAACTTCCCCCTGAGGGGGAAGCAGCCTTACCAGGCCGCAGTAGAGGACAATGCAGCCACTTTTGATGAGAACTGATAGACTAAGATCAGAAAGGAGAGGAGAACCTCCCCTATCAGTGGACTTGGGGAGTGGCATGCATGCAGAAAGGGGAGGGAGGGTGGGATCGGGAGGGGAGGAGGGAGGGGCTTATGGGGGGATACAAAATGAATAAAGTGTAATTAATAAAAATAAAAATAAAAACCTTAAAAAAAAAGATCCTTTGTCTTTACACCTATGGAAAGACATTTGAAGCAGACAAAAAAGTTCTAATATTTTGTTTTGTGGTTTGTATATGAGCATGCATGTGTAGAGGCCAGAACTCAGGTGTCTTCCTCAGTCATTCTCTTCCTTGTTTTTTTGAGGCATGCTGTGTCACGGAACCTGAAGCTCGCTGATGTATCTGGGCTGGCTGGCCAGCAAGCTCCAGAAATTCACCTGCCTGTCCCCGTTTCCCAGAGCTGGGATTGCAGGAGTGCACCGAGGCACCTGGCTCTTTACCTGCGTCCCGGGAATCCAGCCGAAGTCCTCAGTTTGAGCGGAGAGTGCTTTATTAGCCTAGCCACCTTCCCAGGTTCTGCGTGTGCTATTTATAATGTAGCCCTACTACGTTAGGAAGATTGTCCGAAGATGATGTGTAAAATACTTTCAAGCCTTAGAATGAAATATGCAAAACTTTGGATAGTCCTTGGGAGGGGGTGTGATCACAAAAGTGTTTAAATTGTATGATCATATAATAATAAATTATTACTACATACACCCTTTTGTGAGTATTAAACGGGGGGGGGGGGGGAAGGCCCAGGAAAGACTTCCTATACAATCTGAAAATTAACAAAAAAGAGAAAAGGAAATTATTAAAATGTTTTAAGCCATGTTTATATTTAAAAGTAGTTCTATATCAGGAGTCTACTACTCATCCGTGAAGCATATGGATCCTAATATTTCATGAAGAAAATCATCCTTTCAGAGACATGCCCAGAGCCATCACACTCACATCCTTTGGAGTCACGCTGTATGACTCTATAAGAAACTAATATCTATGTTATACACGTCATAATTCTGTCCTGCAGATAAGACCATGTGACTTTGAGTCACTCGAAGCCTCTGTACCTACAAGTCTCAATTCCTACCGAGGAACTTTCTTCAGACTAAGGTATTTCTCGGCACCTAAACGCCGTGCTGAAGGCCCCTTTCGTGCTCCTACAGCAAAGCCGCCACTTCTGTCAGAAAGTTTCTGAGTTGTCATTGTTTCCTGCTTGCCCCTTAGGACTCAGGTCCTTCCACAAGATGCTGTGTTTGGTGACAGCTTCCCAGTGCATTCCCCAAGGTCAGGTACAAAGAAGGCTCTCTCGGCAGAGTGTCAATTGTATGAGGAAATGCACCTGTTGCTCCTACCCCCACTGTTCAGAAGCTGAATTGTGGAAAGGTGAAGGCATCTTGTAAACTACAGGCCACTCTACAACTGTACACTGCTACCACCAGAATGCCAATTGATCTATTTTTTTCCAGATGATCCCTGGGAGGGAGCTTTGATGGTGGGAGTATCCTCTACCTGATAAGGGCAAAGCTCTGTGACCTGTCCTCAAGCTGCTTGCATCCTAAGGACTCCAACTTCTCACAGGAAGGACTGCTATGAAAAGGAAGTAATGAGGAAGTTTCATTTCTGTTAAAAAAATCCAACGATGAATAAATGGGGAAAGATTATGTAGGAGTAAAGAATAAGAAAATACATAGAGCGTGTCCTCAAAGCCTCAAAGAGAATCATTCAGCTATTTCATAATCTTTGGTCAATGACCCTTCTTTATAGAGATGGAGTTCTTTGGCACAAGGCTTTTGTCCTTGTGAAAGACATGGCTTCACTGTCTAGGTTGCAAAGAAAATGTTTTAAAACTGGACTAATTATCATTAGTTTCCCAGGAGACCATTTGGTTCTGATGCTAATTTGGGTGCCTGACTTGTTTTCATTGCTGGTAGGGCCTGTTATTCCAAAGGAGAAGGAGCATGGCTGGCTGCTCTGGGATATTGCCCACCAAGAGGGTGCCAGGCTTGGAGTGCCAAGTTGACTCACAGTTCCATCTTATGCCCAGTGCCAGCTGGCACTAGGTTTCTCAGTTGAAGTCCCCTTAATTTGGGGCTGGGAGATGGGGATTTTTTTTTCCCTGTTCTGATCCCAACAGAGTAAAGTTTGGGCCAGGCAAACACTCACTGAAGTCTGACTTAGATGGAGCCGACGGGTGTGAGCAAGATAAATAGCTTAGATCATGGAATGGTTTCTGCTTAAGAAATCTCCTTTTATCTCCTCCCTCAGATGGAATGGGGTCCCTAGAGGGCATGGATACCTGGAGCTGCCTCCACCTTGGCATCTGCAAATGAACTCTATTTACATTTCTGTGGCTTTCCCTTTTGGTGAGTAGAACTTCAGCGGTGAAGGCTTTGGAAGGTGTGGCTTTGCACACCAAAGAATGTGGCTCTTACCTAATGCCTTTTATGTTCCCTAGAGAGGCAGCTTATTTGTGTATCTCAGCTACACAGGTCTGGTTGAGAAGTTGGTTTGTTAGCTGTGCACAATCCCACTGCCTTTTGTTGGCTGTTCACAGATCACACACAGTTCTCATACTCAGACCTGCCCGTACGGCTTTGTGATGTAGACCAAGGTGAAAACCACTGAAATGACGTGTAACCATCAAGTATGAATCATGCCCTCAGAGACTGATTTCGTAGGCAACGGTATTTGCCTGTACCTCAACCTTATCCTCTTTAGCCTAGAATGCACTGCCCAATATGGCAACTGATTACATGAAATGTAACTAGTCTGTTTTGAGATGTACTATTCAGTATAAAATACACAATGAAATTCTGAAGACTTAGTATGAAAGACAGTGTAACCTATATCAGTACTTATTGGTGTGGTCATTTATTAAAGTGATAACATTTTTAAAGGATTGCGTTAAAATATATAACAATCCCAATTGTCGTTTTTGGTTTTTTGTTTGTTTGTTTGTTTGTTTGTTTGTTTTTTTAACTCTGTGGGACTAGACAATTTAAAAATTAGTGGCTCATATTTTCCCTTGATTGACAGAATTGGTCTAGAGTATATAGCATATACTCATTGATTCTCTTTGCCCCTGTTTATTGAGGACCTGATGTGCTGAAATGAATCCCACCTGAGATTCTATGCCCTGAGAATTCCCAGTCTAGGAGATAAAAACATTTCCCCAGCAGGAGTCCAGAGGAGTCCTGGTGAGATCAGCTCACAGAACACTAGGGAACCTCTGAGAAAGAATGGCAGCTGTATGGTTTTGCTAACTTCCAGGAGGAAGTGAGTTTTACAGTACAGTAGTTTCAGCAGCCATGGAAAAAAAGAAGACACAGATCACACCTGCTATGTGATCAGAGCACAAACAGTTCAGCTGGGTTCAGGTAAAGCCAGGAAGATAGGTCAAGGGACTTAAGTGCTTCAAGGAGTTTGCAGTTAGACTATGGATCAGGTATCACCTAAGTGCAGTAGTGCAGAAGAATAAATGGGGATTAAAACATGCCATTGTGGCTGGGAGGGGGTCAGTGCTTAAGAGCAGAGGACCAGAGGTCCCTATTTCCCATAACTTCAACTCCAAAAGATCCCATACTCTCTTTTAGCCTCCTAGGTCATCAGCACTCATGTATACACACACACACACACACACACACACACACACACACACACACATACACACACAGTGAGAGAGAGAACAAATATTTTGAAAGTGTCACTTACCTAGAGCTTTGATCCTAATAAGTTTCACCTTAGAATCAGCGTTTGATCAGCATTCCACATGCAAACCTCAAGAAATAAATGCCTACTTAAATGCACCTTATCTGCATTCAGAGAAACTGCTGCAAAAATACAGAGGAATGGTTTAGGAGCCGTCTTCCACGAGTGTTTAATTTACTAAGGAAACAAATGATGAGGGCTTGTCTTTGACTTAGTTTGTCTCGGTCTATACTACGGACTTAAATGAAGGCCATTTATTATTTTTCACCTTACTGATGTCTGAGAAGCCCAAGATCATGGACCTACTAATTTGGTTATATGCGGGGCCACTCCCCAGCTTGGCTTAAAGAAGGACATTCTTTGTGCCCTCACATGAGAGAAGGACAGAGAAAAAGAGAGAGGGAGGGAGAGAGAATGAATCATCTTTTTCATGCCTCTCTGTACATGGACACTAATCCCGTCTTAAGGGCTTTACCCTCTTGACTTAATTAGTCTCTAACTGCCCCAGCTCCAAATACTATAAATTTTAGACCTGGGCTTCAATGTACGAATCTGGGAAATGGAGGGAGGACTGTTATAAATCAATTTCCTCTAAGATAAAAACATTTCATCTTGGAGACAAGCTCATTAAGACTCAAGAGCTTCAGAAATTCCCTGAAACTGACCGCTATACTGTTCCATCCCTAGGGCTTTTATAAAATGCATAAAGGATTACTGAGAGACAATTTTAAACAAGCAGAGCTACCCACTGAACTGTCTGGAAGAGACATTCTCCAACCCATTGAGCTACCAGCAAATTGCCCACTGAGCTCCAGGTTTCTAGGTTTCATAAATCATCATCCATGCTGAGGTGAGCATTTGTTGACGTAGCTGTCTTTGAGTCATTTCTGCTTCTGTAACTGCTTGCCCCTACTCCTGTAACTAAGACTCCTTGGTTAACCAAATTGGACTTTAGAGGTATCTTTACTTTGGTCTGTTGTGGTCTACCCATCTAGAATGAGTGGACATTTGCTCCAGTCTTCTCAAAACAATGTCACACAAAAGAATACAACGCCTAGTCAGTAGCAGAGTCCAAGGCAGGGTGACAGAATTTCAAATGGAAGGAGTGATGATGACCAAAGATACGTAAGCAATGTTTTAGCTTTGTTGACATTGGTCCTTCCTCTTGTAATCACTTCTTGTCCTCATAGCTCCTCTGGGCACTGGATTTGTGCTTGGGAGGTGGACACAGGAGGATCCTTAAGGCTTTTGACCAAGCAATCTAGATGAATGATAAGGTGGGATTTCCATGGAAAATCCTGTCTCAAAAAGATCTGCACAAGATCAAGGCAGCCAGAATCCCAGCATGGATGGAACACAGTCTCTTCAAAGTCCCACATGTAGCTGAGGAGCTATTGACAATGAAGGCTGCTAGGAGAGAGCCAGTTTTCTTCAGGGAAGCAGCCTCGAGAGGCTTCCATGCTCCGGTTGATGGCCATATACTCATGCACATACACGCAGCATTGAGTGAACTCAGTGGGCTCTAAAAAGAGAGCACAGAAGCTTGGGAGGGAAGAGTGGGTGGACGGAAAAGAGGGGATCGATGGTAAATTTGCAGAACACGTTATATGCATGCTTGAAATGGTCAAAAAAGTATGCAAAGGCAGAGACGTGATTTCGGAAGATGATCCAACACTGCCCTCTGGCCTCCACATAGCATGCACTGGTATCTCATGTACACACATGAGCATAAACACACCCTCATGTATCCCATGTACACATATGAGCATGAACACATGCACACGCAAAGAAAGTTCAATTTTTATTTGCTATTTTTGTTTTGTTTTGGGCATAGGGTCTCATGTATTCCAGGCTGGCCTTAAAGTATATGTAGCCAAGGATGACCCTGATTCTTCTGCTTCCATGCCCATAATGCTATGATTATTGATTATCACTACCATGCACGTTAGCTTACGGGGTTCTGGGGACTAAGCCCAAGGCTTCCTACACACACAGCAAGCCTAAACTAAGCTACATCTTCAGATTCCAAAGATGGTCTTTAATCCCAATTTCCATGGTAGTCCACTTTTCCAAGTTGTAGGTTCTAAAACTAACAAAATTCATTGGAGTTGCGAGGCTCAACAGTCATTTGGGGAATGTGTCTGTGCCGAAAGGGATGTAGCATTTAATACCGTGATGATGAACACTTTGACTCTCCCTTTCTTTAGATCTTGACCCTGGTCAGGCCCAGACAGTGTAGGAAAAAGAAACTACCCTGCAAACCCTCAAAGCTGAAAGGGAAGTCAAAAGAGAGACCCACAAGTATATTGGAGGCCATGATACATTATGAGAGATTTCAAATTAGCAAGGAAGTGATTAACCATTAATGAAAAGCATTAGAGAAGCATCATTTTAAAATAATGAAATTAAGGGGGACACCTTACCTCACATCATACTCAAGATAAATTTTAAATGAATTGAAAGTTAAAACATTAAAGCATAAAGCTGCTTGGTCACCCTGTGGGTTCCCTAACAGTGGGAGCAGGGGCTGTCTCTGACTCTGTAGCCTGCCGTTGGGTCCCTCTGCCCTAGCTGGGCTGCCTTGTCTGGCCTCAGTGGGAGAGGCTGCACCTAGTTCTGCTGTGACTAGACCTGCCGAGGTGGGTTAGTTCCAATGGGAGTTCTCCTCTTCCCTGAGAAGGAGGGGGGAAGAGTGCTGAAATGGGAGATGTAAAGGTGGGACGGGGAGGAGGAGAGGGAAGGGCCTGGGTCCGGCTGTAAAGTGATCAAATTAACTAACGAAAAAAGCATAAAGCTGTATATTGGAACTAGTTATTATATTTTCTCTTTCTCTACATCCACCTCCCTTTACCTCTCGTAAAGCATGTAATGGATACTGTGGCGCCCCACCCAGGCCCTCCTTCAGGAATCAGGTCCTGTTTATCCGGCTTCCTGAGGTATTACTGCTAAGGGTGCTGCATTAATTACTCTTCAATATCTCTGACAAAACACTATGACCAAGGCAACTTATAAAAGAAAGCATTTGATTGGGCTTAGAGTTTCAGAGGGCACCAAGGTGGGGACACATGCCAGCAAGAAACAGTCATGTTAGCATTTCAGCAGCAGCTGAGAGCTCATACCGCAAAAGCTCATTGCCAAAACACAGGAAGCAGAGAACTAGCCAACTGGGAGCAGTGTCTTTTGAAACCTAAAATCTGTCCCTAGTGATGCACCTCCTCCAATGTGTCCACATCTCTTAATCCTTCTCAGACAGTTTCACCAACTGGGGACCAAATGTTCAAAATATGAGTCCATGGGGCCATTCTCATTAGAAATGCCACAGACACACAGAGCATTTCTTCTTGTAACGTGCCCTCAACTTGGATGACTCTCAGATGGAGGCAAAATACCCATAGGAGACATTGGGCAGTATAAAAAGCCATTTTGATTGCAATGAGGAAGAAAATTATGGAATTTATTTGGGACAGGCAACACATGCTGATAAATATTGTAAAGACCACAGAAGATAGCCTCTGTGCCACTCCTCCCTTTAACCACTCAGCAAGTCTAAAATATCAAAAACATTGCTGAAGAATCTTGGATCAGGGCATTTATTTAAAAACCTGGCCCCGCTCTTTTTGTGGTTACTCTTAGGTGGTTGGCCATGTCAAGATGGGGCTGAATATCTTCTTCCTAGTCCCCGGATGTCAAGCTCAATGAAGTGGGTAATGACCCCCAGCTTTGTACTTTCTATGAGAAGCACATGGCCACAGAAGCAGCTTCTGATGCTTTGGGTGGCGACTGGGAGAGTTATAAGGTCTGAATCAGTGGGGAGAATAACAAACAAGGCTTTCCCACCAAGCAAGATGAGTTGATCTCTGGCAGGGCGGGCCCCAGAGCAAGGAGAACTGGGGAAGCTCAAGTGCTCACAGATGCATTGTGCATGGCAGTCTACATGTTTTCGACTTAGTTGTTGTAAAGAAAGAAGAGCTGCCTATTCCTGGGCTGACAGACGCTACTGTGCCTTGGTGGTTGGGGCCCAAAAGACCTAGCATAATCTGAAAGCTTTTCAGTCTCTCTAAAGAAGATGATGTCCAACAGTACGCTGTCAGAAATCCTTTAACAAAGAAGGTAAGAAGCCCAGGACCAAAGTACCCAAGGCTCGTGTTACTCCATGCGTCCTGCAACACAAACCAACATGCTGCTCTGAAGAAACAATGCACCAAGAAAAGTGGAAAGGAGGCTGCAGAATATGCTAGACTTTGGGCCAAAACAACGAAAGAAGCCAAAAGCAAACCCCAGGGACAGATTGCCAAGAGACATGGGCTGTCCTCACTAAGAGTTTCTACTTCTAAGTCTGATCCAGCCAAAAATGAGAGTCTGTAAGGGCAACAAATAAACGATCAGACTTTGAACCTCAAAACAGCAATGACAAAACCCTGCCCCCTCACCTCAGTCTGAGAATGGCTCCCAGCAACCAGCATTTCCTAAGAGATTGGCTGAGGTCAGCTTCCCAGTTCAACATTTCCTATTGCCCAGTTCCACTTTCATTACTTCCTTATAAGCTTCTTAGCTATAAATTCTACTGATAAAATCTATCTATCTATCTATCTATCTATCTATCTATCTATCTATCTATCTTTCATTCACTTATCTATCTCTCTATCTATCATCTATCTATTAATTTCCCCAGGAAACAAAGGCAACTTTCTGTCTCAGAGTCTATATTCCAGGAACCAGACCTAAGACAGTAGACACCCAGAATGGACCCTGGAACCTCAGGCATTCAAGAGGCACAGGAAGAGGACTACATATAAAGATTGTGGAACCATCTGACTACTTGTTGGCTGTTATTACCATATTTTAAAGAGAATGAAAAGTGAAAAGGAAATTCACCACTAAGTAAAGGCAGAGTGTGAAAGTCAGTGGGCTCCTTTGGCCATATGTCATTCTGGTTTTCTATGGCTAGACGTCTAAAAATGCTGGGGCCCAGGGTCTGGACTCAGTTTTAGGGGTGGAAGAATTCAAAGAAAGAGAGAGAGAGAGAGAGAGAGAGAGAGAGAGAGAGGACTTTTCAACAGCTGCGTGTATCCTACAGCAATCTCAAGAGCTTTGTAGGGAGTGGGTTTCTGAGACTTGAGATGGGGCTGTGTGGGTTATTGCTTTCAAGAATGCAGAAAATAGATCAGGCTGAAGTGTCCAGGCCTTCTGAGAGGGGCTACCCCACTTTTTGCTAATGGCTAGTGCCTCTTACTTCTCACTGAAGGTCCTGATGGCCTCTGCTTGCTAGATCACACTGGCCCTGGTGAAAATCTACCCATACCTTCCTTTCTGGCAACTAGGCTAAAATCTAAGATTGAGTTACCTCGTGATCCAGCCAGGAAGTGCTGAGCCTATAAGGAAAAAGGAATATATACTAAGCATCTTTGGGTCACAGTCAAATGGAATTGTTAGATGCCAAGCCAGTACCTCAGGACCTGAAGAGTCAGGACAAAGGGACAAAATGGAAAGCTGGATAAAGGAGAGCTTTTAAATATAGGAACATTCCCCTGAGGCATAATATTTAATTCCCAGGAAGGACCCCAGGAGACAATGCTAGCAAGATGCAGAGGTTGGAAAAAGTGAGGGCCCAGATGAAAAGTCCTTGACAAATAGTGAAGAACACATTCAAAAACAGGTGAATGAGCATGTCATCACAGATACATGACATAAAGAGAAAGCGGGCCCCAATAAGAACCGTGCATCCGGGAGACCCCATAGAACTGTTTCCTAGAACAATAAAGAATGAGCTGCTGCAGCCATCACCGCTGAGCAGCTCAGTGACAGCTGCCTTCCGTGATCCCTGGCTTGGGAAGGATTTTTATTACAGAGCTGCTAATTGTAGGTCAGCGATGATAATCTAGAAGGTACAGTTTGGCCCCAGTCAAAAGCAAGACTAATGCTGGGTATGGTGCACCCACACATAACTCCAGCTTCTGAGAGGCTGAGGTGGGAGAGTGGAGAACTTAAGGCCAACAAGAGCCACGTGAGAGACTCCATATCCCTCCAAGGGCAACATGAAACCAGTTCTCACAATGAGAAATGCTCAGGAGTGGCATTCAGATGGGCTGACACTAAAAGAGCTGTGGAGACAATTAGTAAAACATGGTGTTCGCAGGGGCAGGGTGGATGAGCTACCGGCAAGGACGTTGCTTAAATTGCACACCAAGAAAGAATGATGGAGATGTTGAGGGCAGCCAACTCAATGGGGAAAAGGTGATCTTTCCTAGTTTCCGAGTCTGAACCAATTCTCAGACACTTGAGTCCACTTGTGAAATGAGAGGCTGTGGCTGCGCAGCACCAACCATGGCTGGAGCATAATGCAGTGGTTATCCAGGCCCCTCCAAAGAGTCCGCGACCGTGTGCTAAAATAACTGAAGAATAGATAATAGGAGATATGCAGAGATTTCTGACGGTGATTAAAACAGGATGGAAGCTGGCCGTGATTCCCGTAGATTCCCGTGTCTGAACGATCCCTCCTGCCTTCGAGGATGCTGGAGTCACGTGAAGCACGAGATCCTAATCAGCTCACTGTAGCCCGTAACAGTGAGACCCGGTCAGAACTGTTTTGACGACCCTTGAATGATTGTAGAGAACGTATTTGGTGGCTGGAAGAACCCTCACCTTGGCTCATGAGCTGCCTGTGAGGAGGTGGTTCCAGAAAGCGCGCACACGACGCGCGTGGGAAACCCCGTTTGCGCCACCCTGCATCTTTCTCCGGGAATTCTGCGCTAATTCTCTCCCGAGGTCTCTGCGGCATTGGAGGTTAAATTTTCTTTCCGGAATTTTCCCTACCCGTAGTCGACAGTCTCACTCAAGGCTGTGGTCCTTCTGTTGCGCCAGCTACAGTTGATGACCACTTGAGATGGGGATACCATGGCAAGGCATCCTTAACGACATTCGGGACAATTCGGAAAGGCCGCTCTGGCCCAGGAGCTCTCCAGCGGATTGGAGGCGAGCTCCAGCACCAATACACGGCAGCTCCATGTTCTCTGGTGAGCCTTGCAAGGTAGGAATACCCTCTCCTTCCCCAAAGCGCACATCCCCGTGAACTCCTGCATGCAATGTCCGATCGAGAGGCCATTGCCGAAGAACCTGGTATTAGACAGCATCCGGCACCTTTGCATAATGATAGCAAAGGGTGTGTGTCTTCCAGTGGAGTTAGAATAGCGACGGGGTAGCTCGAGGAAGACAGCTTCTTTGACAGGGCCTTGCTTCATGTCTGGAATGACCTACTTGAATAGGTAACATTCGGTGGGGCCCGCATACACACTGAGCTAAGCAGCCTTACGTGGTTCTCAGTAGGGCAGCTAGCACTGCCCTGATATTCCCACTTTTTAAAATTAAATCTCCAAAAGTTTCAACTTTCTAGGTAAGCATAAAGCACTGCCAACCTTGAGGGAGAAAGAAAGCTTTTCTTCCCCTCCGCCTGCTAAGCACTTAGTTAGAGGTCCAGGAAACAGTGAGTTTCAGAGCCGAGAAGACCATCCTGAAGGAAGGAGGGTAGTGCATCTATGATGAACGGAGGCAAAACCAGACAGGCACAAGGGAGATACTGCTTGTAGCTTTCCATCTTCCTCGCTGCCTCATTAAAACATGGACATTATTGAGATTCTCTCAGTTTTAACAGACACATCCCTCCAGCATGTTATTTCAATCTGTGAGACTAAGGTCCCCGTATTGGCACGGGGTCGTATTGTGAAGAACAAATTGGAAACCAAGAGTAGAATGCACTCAGTGAAAAGACCGGCTCTCCCCTATTTGCTCGAACTAGCTCAGCCTCCGGGTTACTGTCTAGACTATTATTAGCCCTGTCAAACATCAGCAGCTGGCCCGGCTGCCACCCTCACCAAAGTCCACAAATAAGTGCCAGGTGATCTCCACAGGCTTTTAACAGGGCTATCAGGTCACACACAGTACTTTTCTGAGAAAAAGTCACTTATGTATCTCATCACTGATCAAATTCAAGTACTTTATATTTACCGTTTAAAAGCCCAAAATGGGTTAGTTTATCATAGCCCGGGTTCATGACACTGATGCATGTGCTCACGCCGAGGGGCTATGAGCCTGATGCGCCGGGTTTAAGTGCAGGAAGCTTTTATTTTTGAGTTTCTACCTACTCGTGGCAATACATCAAACAATCAGTTCTAATATCTTTAGGGTTAAGTGCACTCATGTAATTTAGAATTAAATGATTTTTATTAAGCACTTTTTACAGACCATCTACATGCTATACAACTCCCCTGATTAAGGATCACGGTGACTGGTAAAACAGCAGCCCCCGTGAATTAGGGAAACATTAGTGAAATGCATTTTCTGAATACATCACAGAATGCATTCACTATTAAGTAACTCAAATGACACAAGGGTTCAAATGAAAATTTTCCCCGAGGCAGCAAATACACAGATGAATCAATCCCATGGGCTACATTGGATTTTAATAGTGGCATTTCCCTGGTTTGTGACCTTTCTGCTTCTTCAGGCCTATAGTCCCCCAAACTTCATCCTCAGCATCCAGAACGCAGCTTATAAATCTAGAGGAGTTATTTCTCTTTGATGCTTCTCGGGATCTCTTTGATGCTGAGACAGGAAGTAGTCAATTTGCTCAAGTATATCCTTGGAAATAACTGCAGTCAAGCTTCTTGCCAGCAGAGGGCAGCACAAATCTGTGGCCTTGCACATGCTCAGATACCCTTTGGCTATTTGAAAGTCAACTCCGAAGAGGGTTGGGGTAGGCAGCAGGTCTGACCGGAACACCATGTTATTTGCATGCTCTTCAACCATATCATATCTCCAGTTTATGTTACTTGAACAACAGGAAGGCAAGCTTCTCTTCCATTTCAGCTGAATTTGGTTGCAGGGGTCGTTCAGAGACACACTTAAGCTTTCTGAAAAGCTTTGGTTTCTGTAAGCCTTACTGGTTGTCCAATAAAGTGTGGTCAGTCTTGAAATAACATACACACAAAACCCGGGCTCGGAGGGTTGTATTTCTGTATATTTGTGCACCCACATATGCATATACTCAAAGAGGGGCATGGGAGCGGTGTGAGGGAAGGTAGCTAGGAGGAGCTGCAAGAATGAAAAGGACCTAAAAAGGATGGAATTCTCCTTCAATCAAAAACCTTAAAAAGTCTTCAGAAGAAAGAGGGAGTGTGATACAGCAGGGGTACAAAGTTAAAAATAAAAATTAAAAAAAAGAAAAGAGTCTTCAGAAAAATCACAGAAGTTTAGTTTTTGCTCAGAGGGGTTCTGTGGGGTCCTGGGGGTTATTGGGAGACTCTCTTCTCCAGTCTCACCCCCAAAGACAAATCATATTTAGATATTGAAAGAAATTATTCAATTTGTTTTTACACAAATTAGAAAATAGGTTTTTTTTTTTAATCTGTAGAAAGATATCTACAATTAAAAAGATCTTGAGAGGAGCTACCCCATGTGAGCTAACATCCCCGTCAGGTAACTCAAATGGTTGCTTTTGGAAGCACCGCTAACTTCCTTAGAAAAGAAAACCATGTTTCAGCATATTGAGCAGGGATTGATGGTAGTGGGCTCCTTAAATTCCAGCCCAGGCTAACAGATACATTCTTTCCTTTAGGGAACATTTGTTTTGTAAGTGGAAAGATCATTGTAACAAGTGTGCTTGCCACAAGGATGACACATTTGTCACCAAAGAGATGATACTGTTGCCAAATGGTTCTTCAGGAAACACAAGCAGTTCTCTGGGCACTTCTGCCCAGAACATCAGCACACCAACCGGTCACTCTGTGATGTTACCGGAGTTTGCAAGTGAAAACTGCCAATGGAACCACAAGATGTGTCCTCGAGGGTGTGAGTGATGATGGGAGAGTTCAAGAGAGGCCCAGAACGGATACAGAGGTGACAAGCCAAGGGATCAGGGCAAGGACTCAAGGAATTCAAAAGATACACACAAACAGAAAGAACACCTTAATAAATTATCATGGTTCAAGCAGTTACTATTACCAATAAATACACAAACTTCCTCATTAGCACCTTTCTCAGAAGCACATCTTTCCACCTGCTATGCTGGATTATCTTAAAATATCACCATGATAGTCCTGCAATGATTTAATTTTTGTGTAGTCAGTTTTATTAGGTGGTTTTGTGTGGTTTGGTTTGGTTGCCGGTATTTGGTACACACAGGCACACACACACACACACACACACACACACACACACACGTATGGACACACGCACACACACATACACCATACTTTTGAGTACTGTTCTAAAGATGAGAAAAAACGAGCCAGAGAGCCCACAGCGGCACAGTTTATAGAGAAGATAGATCAAATCTTGGCAGCCTGAGGTAGGGCCCCTCCTGACTGCCATGCCATACCTCTGCCAAGTAAGGCTTCCACAGCTCATGATCACACTCATGGTCACGCTTGGCTGCTGAATGGTGAAATTACTCCGTTCCGGGGTGGCTGTTTTCACAAGCCTTTGAAGGTAGTGCACTGTGGTTGGGAGGCTGTCCGTCAGATTCCCTCGAGAATCTCGTGAAAGCTCCTGCACGCTGTCTGAGGGCAGTCAGCATATTTGCACACGTGGATGCATGCACGCACACACTACCACACCCCAGATGGCCAAATAGCACCCCAAGACTTGTTTCATCTTTATTATGTCATCTCTGCATGGGTCAGGAAACACGTTTTCAGTTTTCTTGAGCCTAGATTGGATATTTACTGGGTTTTTTTTTTTCTTTTCCTATTCAGTTTTCTAGAGAACAGTATATTTTGATTATATTTGTAGTTGCAGGCAGGTGACAATGACCTATTTAATCAATACATCTAAAGGCTAAGAGGCAAGCTACATTATTCAGGGTCTTTAACAAAGCTTATGCTAATTTAATTTGACACGTCGCATTTCAAGTTAATACAGCTTGGATCACACGCATCATTTTTAGAAACTGGCGTTTCCGTTGCCGGTGTCTCCTGACATTTCTGAACTATAATATGGAATGTGATACTTCTCCAACAAAGAAGCTAATTCTCACTAGTGAGGGTAATTAATGGTTATTTGATCATATTGCAGCATAGAAGCGATGTTTTTGCCACACAATAGGTTTCCTAATTGGCGAACCAAGGATGACCATGTTCATTCTCTGCCCAGAGAGATTTCCTACCGTGCATGGCATTACCTCTTAGTAGTGTGCTCACAGCGAATGGTGGTCACAGCTAGTAAGAAAATTAATTTTCGTGCTTCAACAATCATTATAAAAGACCTAATAATGCTAATTTAGGTTTAGGATGAACCATCTAATTAGTTAATTAAGTAGGACCTTGCTGTCAGCCTCCCACAATGGAGTGGACTGTGTTGTAGGTATCTGACAGAGATGAACAAAACCAAGGAAAAGTAAACGGATGCACACTGGCACTCATGAGGACATGTTACATTCAGAGTTAAAAAAGCTCAAGCAGAAGCAATCGCTTTGCTCAGCATCAGGACCAAACAGCCCCCGAATGTAATTATTTCTGCTCTGCTTTATGAAGAAAAAATTTAGTGGTCTATTTTCTAGCTTTATAATTTTTAAAAATATCTTTAACCATTTGATCTCTAAAGTTCAAAATACTGCTACAAATGTGTTATCTTTTTGGTTTCCTTAAAGGAAAAAAAAAAGACACTACCATCAAAATGAAAATCTCCACCACCTATCTAATTTCTCTTCGCTGCAGTGTATCATCTAACTTGAAAAACTTGTATGTAGGGCATGAAAAACTGGGAGTTTCTAATTTTAATTAGCTTGTCTAGTTGGTGGTCCCACACAGCCAGGGACTCAGAGAGCCTACTTATTTCTCCCCTTTCAGCTTTTGTTATTTCACACTAATAGGTTTTTGTATTTTCATTCTGTCTTCATGTGAGAAGTGCTGTGTCCCCTCGGTGGGTTTCGCTGCTTTTTCTGGGTCTTACCTGATTCTTTCTGCGGGGCTGGAGGGATGGGGGAAGTCCCACTGCAACCAGGAGATCACAAGCTTCTTATCTGAATGCAGCATAATTGCTGAGAAAGAATAGAACATCCACCACTACCAACGGGGTAAAATGTGCCTTTTCTAAATGCTGGCTTGGAATAACTAATTTAAAATGTTTTTGTGTCACAAAGTAGGAAATGTGGTTTTTTCCTTAAAAAAAAAAAAAGTATTGAACATGATTACAATAAAAGCTATCTAATGGTTGAATGGAAGTTCAATACTTTCTTAGAGTCTGCAAAACCACAATAGATTTTCTTTCTGTCAATTCAAATATTTATAGGTCATCCAGTCTGGCCTTCTACCACAGAGCACCTATAATTCCTTATTTTAAAATATTAATTAACTTTTAACTATAAGTCCTTTAGCTCTGGATCCAGTGGTGCCTATATGAAGGAAATAACATGACTGGGGCGAAGAATAGTGTTTCTTGGAATAGGTATTGTTTGCCAAGCTGTAGCCAAGAGCCCTACAGAAAGCAGAAAGAGACATTATAGAAGAGTGAGCAGACATTTTTACAAGGTCACTTTATTCAGACTGGAAAGTGGCCAGCACAATGTCATTATTTACAACAGGATCTGGGAACACTTGAGGAAATTACAGACCATTTAGTTTTGATTCCATTGTGGGGGGCAAAGTCTTAGGAAGTATTTTAGGAGATTAAATGGGGAACCCTGAGAAAAGCACAGCTTGATTAAGGATAGCCAATGCAGTCTCTGAAATGAAAGTCATGCTTCGATAATTTTTTGACTTCTTTAAGGAAGTGAATGCCAAGAAAAGCAAATGAACACTTTAAAATTCTCTACTCTAGATTTCCAGGAGATGTTTGTTAAAGTTTTGCTTGACGAGTTCACACACACAAAGAAGGGTTTTTTTTTTTTTTAATTGGAAAAATGCTGAGGACAAAGATCAATTGTGCATTAGGTTGATTTTAAAGTAAGAAGGAATCAAGGAGATACATCACAGGGCCAGAAGAATTTTGCTGAGATTAAAAAGCCCCATTGTGTCTACCAGTAGCATCGGCTCTATAGTTCTGTGCATTAATCATGTCTACTTTTCCTATAAGGTAATAAAAAGGGAAATCATGATATTTCAAAGACACATCAGTCAATAAAAATAATATTGATTTAGATTCATCTAAACCAGATGAAGAACACAGAGAACAGAGACAAACAGAAAAATCTAATAAAATGCTCTTCTAGGTTTCCAGTAGTGAGGAAAACATGCTGGGCTTGAGAACTCAGATCCAGCAATCATGGAACTCCCCTTGAACAGGGGGGGCAGATTCTCATGGCATGTTGGCTTGAGGGGCAAGCCCTGTTGCCTCAGGAAGAAAAGGGGAGACCTGAGAATCTTCTGGGCCTGATCTGCAATGGATGTCATCCAGTGTCCCAGTTCAGGGGAAAGTAGGAGGGAGATGCGAGGGCAACCTGGAACGCACGTGAACAGAGGGTTAGCCAGAAGCAAGCAGAAAACAGAGCGTCAGAGTACTGCATTACAAGTCCCCCAAGCCCTTTTCTCTTCTGAAACGCTAGGATCTTAGGGAATCCTCAGAGACTCTTTCCTAATTAGACAGAAAAGAGGCCTCAGTAAACCCTGAGGCCTGCCCAACATGGTCTAGAAGGATGACAAAACAGTTGGGGGTCATGTTCACAGATGTCATTGCTTGAATATCTACAATGCCTTAGCACTATATTTATTTTTTAACACCCATGTTCATTTACCTTAATGGTCCCCCAAACCAGAAAAATAGGTAGTTATTATAATTATCTCCATTGGCAGGTGAGGAAATTGAATTAGAAAGGGCCTGCAAATACATAACATGTAAATGAAAGCTAATGGAGCTGGTTATTTTAAGCCACTGTTTGAAACTCCCAATTCCTCTAGTCATGATTTAGAGGAGGTGATGCCAACATACAAACATTTATTCCAGGTCCCTTTATAGCATCTACTTTTGGAAGTAGATTCTAGGATAACTCTAAAGGGAAAATCTTACAGGCACCCAAAGCAAGCCTTTATGATAAGCTCTATGTTTATACCATGATGCCTCCCAGGAAAGCAGTTCTGTCTGTCAGATTTTGGCAGCTGGCAGTCTGTGAGATGGGGAAGGAGTATGTGAAGTACCTGCCACCCGCCCCAGCACAGGCCTATGAGCTTGGAGCCTCATGATACCATCTCTGCAGGAGGATGCAGCTCCAGAAATAGTTCCGGGGTTAAAACAGGCTCTTAGCAAACCAGTTCAGAGGAGCAGCAAAGTTTTGCAGTAAAAGCAATAGAAAACAAAAAACAAAAGATTCATATAGAATTATCAAGGGAGGAATTTCTTCTGACCAAAAAGGGAGAAAAAGAATACAAGCTGGAACAGGGAGAATATGAAACATCAATGTTAGGGTAGCCAGAATTGCTTAACACTGTGGACTGCTGTTATTTCTCATCTGTGGTGTCTTTGTTCACTGAATTCTTAAACAGATGCATAGGTCCTTTGTTGACTGAACAATGAATACATTTTAATCTGTAATCTGCTGCAAGAACTCTAAAAGGATAACACATTTAATTAAATGCATCAGAACTTCAGAGGCATCAACACTCTCTTCAAAGGATCCGGGGGGAACTTCGCCAATTACACATTCAAATGAGCATGCCCATAGTAGACTGGAAATTATCAGTTGCAAACACCTCGATTGACCCAAGAAATAGTTTTTTTGAGCGTCCTACTACACCACATCATGCACTGGGACTCTCTCTGCAAGGGATACAAAGATGCATTCCGTTTGCCTCTGTGTTAAAGAAACATCATTTGATAGATGAGATAAAACATACACAAATGGCCACAGCCCAAGTTCTACCACCGCGAAAACGATCGCTGGGACTTTGGGAGTTCAGGTGGCCTACAGACTCTAACATTTCCTTACAGAGGAAGTGACATTTGAGGTGAGACTGGAAATGTTGATGATTTGTTTTTAGAGCTTAGAAAATTCCCATTTTTGAATCTATATCTTCTTATCTGCAAAGTAAGGATAACAATAGCATCCGAAGTAATGCTTACAGGGTCAACCCAGATTTATGGACAGCTAAAAATTGTCTGCTTCTCAAAAGGTACATTCTTGCTGTTACCGGTTATTGGCTCATTTTATAATCTTACTAGTGTTGCCTTCCAAGACTCTAGAGTTTAAAAGCATCAGTGTTGTGGGGAGCCGCACAAAGATTTGCCAGAAATACGAGTGTTCTGTGTGCCCCTGTGGTGTCCCTGGTTGTTTGCATACTGGTGCTATGTGTGGAGGTGGACCACAGGGGTTACCTCTTATCTGTAAGTAGAGGGCAAGGGGCATAGCATCCTCTTTACTTGTCCAACGAGACTCCTCTCAGCTGTCTGAACATGTCTCATCCTGGCACGCTGGTCTGGTTAGCGACTATCACCGCCTCTCCATAGCGCTGACCTCTCCATGGCTCAGCTTTCTTTCACGAAGCCTGCCGCTCTTCTCCCAGACTGCCATCAGATTACCTTTCCTAAAGTTCAGTTGACACCATTCTGATGAAGTGTCTTTCGTGGCTCCCTCCTGGTCTCTAGAAACAATGTGGACCCAAGGGCCTTTCATCCTAGACTCGTCGCGGCATAGACCCAATGCACTGTCCCATTGTCTAGCCTTAAATCCCACACTCTTCTTATGTCTGCACGTTCACCATTGTGCACCTTTCTGAATGAAATGCTCAGTCTCCCTCTTTGTACATCAACATCTGTAGCAACCATCCTTCAGTGCCTGCCCAACTCAACTCCAACCCTCAACCACTGGCGTTACGGATTGTTTGGTACTAGTCCTGGTTTAATTCATAAGTGTGTTCTTCAGGATAAGTAACTTCAGCCTCTTACAACTTAATCCAACATTACTTCACGCACAGACCTTTGCTAATTGTAGGCATTCAACTTGTTTAATTGTGTATAATATTTAATAATAGTAATAACATTTGTTAACTACTTTGTATCTGACATACGTATTACCTCACTTCATGCTCTCACAAATCCTCTGGAGTGAATACTAGGATTACCCTCATGGTATGCAGTGAGTTGCATGAAAATGTCCCCATAGGTTCGTATCTTTGAACGCTTGGTCCTGAGTTGATGGACTGCTTCGGGAAGGGTTAGATGTGGCCTTGCTGGAGAAAGTCTGACACTGGGAATGAGGCTTGAGGTTTCAAGAGCCCAGAGCAGGCTGAGTCAATCTCACTCTCTCCCCCCTTTCTCTCTCTCCCTTTCTCTGTCTTCCCTCAACTTGTAAATAAGATGCATGCTCTCATTTACTACTCTCAGCTACTGCTACAATGCCATGTCTGCCTGCCTACCACACTACCCCACCGTGATGCTCCTGGACTTCCCCTCTCAACTATAAGCAATTCCCCCAATTAAATGCTTCCTCTCATAAGTTGTCTTGGTCATGGTGTCTTTTGAGGTTGTGGAGAAAGAGGAACCCTCCTCCACTGCTGGTGGGAATGTAAACTTGTACAACCAGTCTGGAAATCAATCTGGTGCTTTCTCAGACAACTAGGAATAGCGCTTCCTCAAGATCCAGCCATGCCACTCCTAGGCATATATCCAAAAGAGGCTCAAGTACACAATAAGAACATTTACTCAACCATGTTTGTAGCAGCTTTATTTGTAATAGCCAGAAGCTGGACACTGTCCAGATGCCCCTCAACTGAAGAATGGATGTAGAAATTGTGGTACATCTACACAATGGAGTATTACTCTGCAATGAAAAATAAGGAAATGATGAAATTTGTCTCTGTTGGTCTCCTTTTGGAGCTCCTGTCCCCTCCTTTCTATCTCCCCCTTCTTCTGTAAGATTCCCTGAACTCTGCTCAAAGGTGGCTAGGCGTCTCAGTATCTGCTTCAATATCCTGATGGGTAGTTTTTCAGAGGCCCTCTGTGGTAGGCTCCTGTCCTCTTCCCTGTCTTCTCCCACTTCTGATGTCTATCCTGTTTGCCCTTCTGAATGAGGATTAAGCATCTTCCTTAGGGTCCTCCTTGTTGTTTAGCTTCTTTAAGACTATAGATTTTAGTATATTTGTTCTATATTATATGGCTAATATATCCACTTATAAGTGAATATATACCATGTGTGTCTTTCTGCTTCTGTATTACCTCACTCAGGATGATTCTTTCTAGTTCCCACCATTTGCCTGAAATTTTCATGATTTCCTTGTTTTTAATTGCTGAGTAGTATTCCGTTGTGTAAATGTAACACAATTTGTGTATCTGTTCCTCAGTTGAGGGACATCTAGGTTGTTTCCAGATTCTGACTATTACAAATAAAGCTGCTATGAACATAGTTGTAGCTCCAATATTTTAAAAGATGTTTTAAAATCTGTAAATGTCTTTTACTCACTAAATAAAATTATTTTTATTTTAGGTCTTTCCTTTAAAGAAGTGAAGGCCAAGGTTCAGTGATAAGCCAGCATTGTCCATTGAGTCATTTTTTAAATTTTAATTTTTTATATAAATTCCAATTTACTCACTTTGTATCTCAGCTGTAGCCTCCTCCCTCCTTATCTCCTACCCCAATCCTATCCTCCCTACCTTATCTCCTCCTATACCCCTCTCCAAGTCCATGCGTAGGGGAGGTCTTCCTCCCCTTCCATCTGACCCTAGCTTATCCGGTCTCATCCAAACCAGCTGCATCATCTTCCTCTGTGGCCTGGCAAGGCTGCTCTCCCTTCCAGGGGAGGTCTATTGAGTCTTAAGAGCAAAGATTTGGGAATAACAACAGCTCATCCCTCTTTAGCAATGTGAAAACTCTCAGAAACACGGCCTTTTAGTGAAAATAAGAGCAAGCTCTGGAATGTGGTCTGGGTAATTTTCAGTATGTGACACTGGTGAATTCCTGATGCCAATGGACCATGTGGTGACATAATATGAGTAACAAAACAAGGCTGTTGTGCCCACCCCCTCACTCTTCTTTTTGCTTTTTACTCTCCCCTGTCATGTGCAAAGACATATTGGTTTGGTGGGGGACCCCAGTTTCTGAGAAATGTCTCCGTCTTAGCTTTGGTCCAACCCCCAGAGAAGAATTTGGGCATACACAGTTTACCTGGGAGATGATTCTGAGAGTCAAGAATAATGGAGTGGTGAGGGGGTAATAGAAGCCTATGATTTATCAAGCTGACTTTTAGGTAAAAGTGGCAAAATTGCCTGAGCCTCAGGGGATCTGTGGGAAACATAAGATGCCCCCCCCCACACACACACACTCCAGAACTGCAGAAGGCAGAAAGGCAGAAGACTATTCTTCCTCCCAGAGGCATCACTCTTCCCACTTACACACCACCCTGCAAACAGGCTCAGTAAGTTCCTCTGTCTCTGAGAAGGCTCTGGGGTGAAATGAGGTACTGATCAGAATCTGAACTTGCTAGAAGATTCATCCCGGTCATGGCTTTAATCAGTGGCCCGTGGAAAGGACCCAACACGGATGCCAGACTTCTCTCTTACACCAGGTGGAATTAACAACAACAACAAAAATAGATGCCCATGAGCCACCTGGGAATTTAACTCTTTGGATTACATATAAACCTATGGAAATATCATCTTCAATAATTCCATCATAGTGCTCATACTGACTCCTCCCTATTTAAACATTTTAACCAATACATCCCAAGACACTCCACTCCTAAAATAGCATGTCTGAACATTAAATTTTAAAATTCTAAAGCTTATTAGATCTTAAAATAAATGCCTGAAGACACTATTAAAGATGACAGGTGCTAAGTAAGGGGCTGGAAATGAAAAAGTCCTGCTCCTTACTGGTGAAAGAGGGCCTTACAGCTGGGAGCTCAGGAAAGAGCGAGCCATGTGTTCTTGCCTGCAATGGAGTTTCTGTGTCAGTGGTTTAGACAGAAGGTTCCATCCGGAAGCCCTTCTTAGCTGGTTTTCTTCAATAGATGTTTCTTCGTTTGGCCATTTTCATTTAAGACCAGTTACTGGGATTTTCAATGTTTGTTTGGGTGAACATTTTCATTTTTCTTTTAAAATTTTGGCTGTTTTACCAGAGTGGCTCAGCAAAAACTCTTTAACTATCATGCCTGAGAGTAATTAAATATTTTGAGAAAGGTCTATTTAGCTGTAGCTAGCCTGGAACTCCTTACGTAAACCAGACTGGCCCCAAATTTGTGAAATGTCCTCCTGCCTCTGGCACTGGCTTCCCGAGTTAGGACTCCTGGCACTGGCCAGTTTGCCCAGTTCCGGAAGTTGGGCACACCGTTGTCTAACTAGTCAAGGCCGAGCACACAGTTCAGGATTTCTAAGCATCAGACTCCTTCTGCACCATTCAGAATCTCAGTCTTTTCTAAATTCCCACCATTCCTGGCTCCCCTTAACCCTCAGTGCTGGCATGGCTTACTCCCCATTCTCATCGGCATTGCCATGGTTTATTTTTCTTTCCGGTGGGTATTCAAGGAGCAATTTTTAAATAAGGTTACTCCTTTGCCATCTTCACAAAAGACAAATAGCAATTCTCCTGTTCCAGACAGTCCTCCCTCCAATATTCACAACTGTTTATGGTAGTGTACATTGACTTATTTAATTATTGGTCATATAGTCTCCAAAAGAATCTAGTATTTAGTACACATAAGCACACACACACAAGAGCAGGAGGGATACATGAGAAGGTTTGATGGGAGGAAAGGTAACGGGAAATAAAAATTACACTATCATCTTAAAAACATGAATCTTTTTTTTAAATCTAATATTTTTTAAAAAATTTTATTTTTCTTATTCGTTCCATTTTGTTAACTCTGTGTCCCAGCTGTATTCTGCTCCCTCATCCCGTCCCCAATCCCACCCTCCCTCCCTCATCTCCTCCCTGCCCCTTTCCAAGTCCACTGATAGGGGAGGACCTCCTCCCCTTTCATATGACTCCGTTTTGTCAGATATTTTCAGGACTGGCTGCAAAGTCCTCCTCTGTGGCCTAACAGGACTGCTCCTCCCTTGGGGGGTGGGGAGGTCAAAGAGCCAGTCATTGAGTTCCTGTTAGAAATAGTTCTTGTTCCCCTTACTATGGGGAACCAATTGATTACTGAGCTAAAAAACATGAATCTTGCAGTTACTACTGAATCCTTAATATTTTAAAGAATCACTACATAGTAGGCCCTAAAATTTTCATTGTGGCAATAATCTTGGCTGTTTTATATTTATTAATTCATTCAGTCTGTTTTATAATCACTAATAGTAATAATTAACAAATTAACTAACAGCAATTTTTCCATTTTCCAGGTGTAAAAAGTGAGGTATGGAGACAGTAAATACAACCCAGGAGCTGACAGACCCTTGGCTAACCTCTGTTTATTCTCATTCATCCCTCTTGCTCTAAGGAACTTGTGTCCAGACTACCAATTTAACTAGCTCTAGTTAGTGTGCTAAAGGATACTGGGGAACATTACTTGGCATTACTAAGATTCCAAAACACATTTTAATAGTTTAATCTTAAAAATATTGAACATCTCAAAAGTCAGGCAACTTTTCAGATACGACAATCATTTTTTGAAGAAGAAAAATTTGGTTTCTGTGTTCCAAATAGTTGGTGGCTTGCTTGCCCTGCTCACGGGTATTCAGCAGTGGGCACTGAGCTGACGTGGTGGAAGGGGCAGCAATGGGCAGGGATGTGCACTTCTCAGCCTCCAGGGGCTCCGGCAGGGTGATGAGATGGGGCACCAGCCAATCTCCACCTAAGTTACCAGAAGCTCAGTCACCTACTGAAGAGCACAACTTTGACTCTAAATTGGAACAAACCATGTATTAAAGTAGAAATTCTCACATTCTGTGAAATTCTTTTTTTTACCTAACACACACACAAAAAAAATTGTTTATACCATGAACTGAATTGTTACTACTGGCAATGGATACAAGTAGACAGTAGTAGGATTAAGAACATTTTACAACGTTTCCTGGGCTGATATATTCTTTTGAAGAAGTGTTCTTTAGAGAGTCAGGAACCCATGGTTCGGAAGCAGTAAGGAAGATTCTGCTGGTGGGAAGTTTGGGGTGAAGCAGAGAACAAAGTTACTTATTTCTACAGTGTGGACATTTCTCTGTATATGAATAACAGTTGCAGAGTGGTTCCACAGTCTCCAAGATCTGACCCTTACTACAGAGGGGCGTAAAGTGAGGGACGGCCCCTTCGAGGAAGACGCCGGTGGGGAGGTTGGGCCTTCAGTGCTGGCAAAGGCCATAGAAGAGGGGGTCTGGCTTAGGCCCTGTGATTGCATAGCTCAGTTTCTGATCCCAGAGCCATCCCTGCCTCAGCTCTGGATGGGAGAGCTTGGTCTCTTCACCTAGAAGAGAGAAGCAAGAATGTTTTTTACTTATTTCATTATTCCTGTCGAAGATGAAAGGAATCAGTGTATAAAGCACCCAGAACAATATCCTGGCAAATACTGTTTCCTACATGATGATCCCAAGTTGTGAGTCTCTTGAGGGTGAGGGAAGCTATTTCATTTACTCTTTTACTTCTTTTACTTTTACTTGTTCTTTTATGTAGTCCTTTGTCTACAAGAAAATACCAGCAGAACGGTTATAAACTGAATAAGGGGATCAACTTATGTGAAAACTAGAAATAATTACAGGCCTGGTGAGATGGCTCAGCTGGAAAAGGAACTTGCTGCCAAGACTGAGGGCCTGAGTTCAATCCCCGGAACCCACGTGATTGAAGGAGAAGTTGACCCATGCAAACCATCCCTTGACTTCCACATGGACGCTGGGCCGTGCACACACTACCCTACATAAATTTAATAAAAATCCACTCAAAAGCATGAAAAACAGTTACTAAAGTAAAACTAAAATGTTGATAAGCTGTCCTCTGTGAATTCTGTTAGTATTTACTTCTGCTTCCCATCGAAGGGCTCTGGGAAGAGCTTCCCATTACTAATTTCTCACTGCAAACTCTAGTGCTTTTTCTGAAGACAGGCAATTAAAAACCGAGAACGTTTATTAGCCTGGAGTTTGTATGGAAGTTACAGAGCCCTAATTCTATATTGCTCGTAAGAAAGAATATGACTAGCTTATTTAGTCACGACACAAGACACCGTCTTTTCCTGAAAATCGGGGGAACAGGCAGCACAGCTGGGCAGCTGTAGAAATGTCAAATCCAGGCGACATCTCAATTTGTGTCTATCATAAAAAGGAACAAGTGATTTAATAAGAATATATTAAACAATGGAATGCAAAATTCCAGTAAGACAAGGTACATAATGGGAAGGATGCTGACATAGGAATAACTCCATCTCTTTGAGGGTTAGATGTAGGATCAAGAAAATCAGCTAATTTTCCCCACTTCAAGTCTAATGGCTATGGGTATAATGCCCTCCCTGAAAAAAGAGCCAAAGCCCAACACAACCTCAGCATCCTTCACTATCCCTAATCTTTTTTCTTTATTAATTACATTTTATTCACTTTGTATCCCCCCTGTGGTTCTCTCCCTCCTCCTGTCCCAATCCCTCCCTTCCTCCACCCTCTGCACACATGCCCCTCCCCAAGTCCACTGATAGGGGAGGACTTATTTTCCTTCCTTCTGATCCTAGTCAATTAGGTCTCAACATGAGTGGCTGTGTTGTCTTCTTTGTGGCCTGGTAATACTGCTTCCCCCTCAGGGGGAGGTAATTAAAGAGCAGGCCAATCAGTTCATGTAATCTTCTATTAAAGCAAAATATTTCTGTTTTTCAGTCAACAAAAAAATATAAAAATTAGTGTGATCTGTTCCTCTCTATTTCGTGAGAGTTTACTGTATTAGCTTGGGGCAGATTAAGGAGTCTTGGGGGTTGTGAGAAGCTTGGTAAAAACCTATGTACCAGATGTTTCTGAAAGGGCAGTTTTGGAAAAATAGTTTGGATAAACGCTATTAGTAGCTTGGATGATGAGACACAAATCTAGATGGGAGACTCATGAGGCACTGTCCCCTAACAGGGCCCTGTTTTCTGTGATCCACCCCATCTCACTTGACCCTTTCTTTAGTATTTGATGTTTTATAAATTTTTTGTTAAAAATATCACATTTATGACAGAAAAGATAAACAGAAGACAGTATTCATAACAGAAGCTCTTCAAATACTTGAGTGTTGTCACTAAGAGGCTATGCTAGATAATTTATTTCTGCCTCTCCACAAGATTTCATAATTTTGTCTTATGCTTTGTAATAACTCAGTCATATCTAACTCAAACAAAAATGGACATAAGTGTTCAGCAAAGCGTTCTTTCGTGACTAGAGAGTCCATTCTGACTGGAGTGTCAGCACTCTGAGGGCAGGGACCCTGAGCAGAGTTCCCTGCTGTGTTTAAGAGTGCCTCATGCCGACACGTTCTCAGTGAATCCACAGTAAATGGATCTTAAACTCCTCCATGTTGGAGCTAATTGCTGTTGGCATCCTGCAGAGTCGGCTATGAGTTGCACATGAATTATAATCTGCCAAAATGAAAAATGCAACACTGTTACTGAGGATCAAAATTAAGGACACACTGCTACCATTTTGCTGCCTGGGGATTAGATTTAAAAGCAAAACCCAAACCCCAGTGTTGATCCCACAGTGGAATGTATGCAAGGAACTCCTTTATTGTGTCTGAGGGGCTAGTTTATAAGATAGTTTTTCAATAAATTCTTCACTTTGATCTCATCTGCTATGATACAGTAAAACTACAATGGATTGGATAAACCGTCGTTGTCCTGGAAGAATGCAGCAGTATGGGACAATTGTCGTGATTTAAAGTGACATCCACTTGCCTACCCCATTATCCAGTTGTATTTCAACGGAGGCATATTTTCCAAGTTAAATTATTTTTTTAATAAGATAAGAAGTCCTTATCTCCAGGCATGCTTTTGCACTCGCTATCATTTCCGTCATTTGAATCACCCACACAAGTTCAAGGAAATCGCTGTGAATATAACAAGTCCTTATTCTCATCCCGGGTATTTTGTTCACCTAGTTTATTGGCTTCCCATCTGCCCTTCACTTCTGGAGGACTTTCAATAAAGCAGGAGCCAGCGTAAATGCAGATACCCCACTGCTATCTATTTAGCTGTCATTACGTGAGTTGGTGCAGTGTCCCGGCACTGTCTCAAAACCAGCCCGTCGTCTAAGAGTATTTACATAAGACTCTTTGCATTATATTCCAACCTCCGCAGCACTAGTATTAACTACTAACATCTGCCAAGTCTGACTGGTAAGTGCTTTACAGTATCAATTCATCCCGAGCAAAAAGCATTTCTGAGTGCTGCAGTGCTCTTGTTAATGCCAATAAGAAGTATCAAGGCTCATATGACACCTAGCAGAAATTAGTACCCACATTCAAAGAGAAGTCTTTGTTATTTCCCAGAGTATTATGTGGACCTTATTGAGATGACTGCATCTGACACCTGCTGTAATATAAAATGCAGCTATAATTAGCCAACTGATGCTCACTGCAGTTTAGGTCGAATCCCTTCTGTGGGAATTATGCTTTAAAATATTCAGAGCTCCAAGTGGCTCTCATTACATTTAATTTTAACTTAGAATTAGGTGGTCTAGAAAAAAAATTTAGGATTGTAATAGCCCCCTGCTGAATGCCACACAGCAACGTGAAAACCCATAGGGTTTTTTTTTCCCTTCTTAAAAAAAAAATGAGAACAGCAGACCACACTACAGACTTCAATTGAGTCTGGCTTTGCTTAATTGTACTTTTTGCACTCATCAGTCTCTCCTCTTCAGAGCAAGCTACAAAAATTGCCTGAATAGCCAAAGAAAAGTTTCCCACAGTCACTGGCCACAGAAAACACCATTGTCCTTCCTCACAGTTTGACGGACAACATTTCTATAAATGGGTAGCTAGGCTGTCAATGGTACCCTTGCTGAAAAGGCAAAAGAAGAGAACAGATTCTGCCAATATCTGACAAAGCATGTTAACACATAATCGGGCATTCACTAGTCAGGCAGCTGCCCCTGGGACCTTCATCACACAGGTGCCTTTAAGCCATTTCCTAGTCACAGATAAAGGAAAAAGCAGGAGATACCTGGGAAAGGAGCAGTCTATTATGGCTTGCCAAACGTCCATCTTCTGAGCTGTATGTCTGAAAAAAAAAAAAAAAAGAAAGAAAGAAAGAAAAGAAAAGCAACTGTAGTTGCAACCAGAAATCATAGAATAGCAAAACACAAAACCTATAAATTAAGCTGTGAGTCTTTCCCCTGCTCCCTTTCTCTTCGGTGAAATTTGTCATTTGTGTGACGTAGCTGCAGTCCTGTCTAATCACAAAGTTCAGATTTTCCTCTGCCAAATGCATTTCCTAAAGACAGTGGGCTAAAGTAAACCTCTAGTTGAACCAATTCACAAAGAGTACCTTACCGCTTTCCAGTTTGTCTCAACGCATACATACTCCTAATCTGCACCCCTCCAGCGTGCACACGTGGGCCTGTATATCCTCCACTCTGACACCCACGCTCTGAGTGAGAAAGTGGTGATGTCTGTGTAATTTTTCTGGGACAACCTGTGGGGAACCCCTAAACAACTTCAGGGAAATGAGGATCACCCTTCATTTCTTCATTATTGCTCAAATGAAGACACTTCCCCCACTATAGATACATACATAGTAACAAAAGTGCATCAGCACTCACTAATCTAAGTGCCCAAATATATTAATAGTGCACACAAGCGCTCACACGCGTGTGTACACACACAGTATAGAGTCAAGCTTCCCGGTTTCTGCCCTTACGAAATCTTCAAATTCAAATTTAATATTGTCATTCGAAATCTGTGAAATATAAATTTTTATCTTATTTTTCCACTTTCATTTTACCTACCATATTATCAGAGAGCCCACACTTAAGAAGTTGAGTAAACATGAAGAAATCACTATGACTACAACCTTGGGAAGTGATGACAACGTCAAGGAACTTAGATTTAAGACTCAACACACTCAGAATCACAACTTTGAATATGAAAGACTAAGTGCTATAAATATATTGGTGGACAACAGAATCAATACCGTGGTTTAAACCAGGGCTCTGACTTAAAGTACCGGTTTCCATTAACCTTGTTAATTAGCGACGTTTATTGAAGATAGCTTCCTTACCTGTAAAACAGGAGTACAGCACTCACCACAAACTGAAAAGTCAGCGACACTGAAACCTTTGCCCTTAGAGGAAGAGAAAAGATATGCTCAGTGGGATGAAACCAATAAAGGTTCATGAGCACTTTAGAAATATCACATAGATTTATCACTTTAAATTCTATGTTCCTTTTATTGGTTGTTTAATAAAATAAAGTTATGAGGTTAACTTTATTCAATGGAAAGGTGGTAGGTAGAAGCTATTATTTTTATAAACGTTAAAAATATGAATATATTAAACCTTTTCTTAACATTTAATGTGAGACTTTTAGTGATTGCCGTTGCTGCTAGTATGCCTGTGAGCTAGGTTGTTGTGTTAGTCCCTTTCTTTGTGGGAAAACACCCAGGAAAAACAATTCTTTTTCTAAAGGATGTGGCAGTGTCTAAGTATGCACATGTGACTGCAGTGCCCAAGGAGGCCTAAGGCATCAAGTCCCCTGAAACCAGACTTACAAACCTTTGCAAGCTTCTTGACGCGGTGCTAGGAGTTGAACTCCAGTCTCCTGAAAGAGGAGTTCATGCTGTTAACTGCTGTGCTGTCTCTCCAGCCCCAACAAAAGCAGCTTAGAAGAAGGAAAGATGTATTGTGGCTCAGAGTTTCAGAGGTCACTGTTGGCTCAGCCTCACTACTTTTAGGCCTGACATTAGCCAAATTATCATGAAGAGGAGCACGTGATGGTTCAAATAGGCTCCCTCCATGGCAGACAAGAGGAAGGGAGAGAGGGAAGTGTGGAGGGATGGAGGGAGGAAAGGATGGAGATGATGAATCAGAGGTGAGCTAGACCCTTATTTGAGGAAGCTCATCTCCTATTTGCTCATTCATCTATGAAATCATCAATGGATTCAACCTGCTTACTAATCCACTAATAAAGTGAATATCTTCATAATCCAGTCTCCAGCACAAACTTATAACACATAAGGTTTATTTATATTTTGAGGAGGGAGTTGCATTTTACACACACACACACACACACACACACATATATTGTTCAATCCTTGTAACTGTACTCTGAAATACAGGGTGGTTTAACCTTCTCTACTAAGTAGCAGACTGAATTTGAACCCAGCCAATGGCTTAACACAAAATAATAAACTTATTCAAAAAAATTTTCAGAGACTAATAATATTGGACAACCAACTAGCATGCTCTTTCTTGGAGAAGACCATTTTCTCACTCTTAGCATTAATTAGTGGGCTGTAGTTCTTTGTGTAGGGTTGAGGCCTTGTGGGCTTTGCTCCTTCCTGTCCCCTTTAGCAGGTCTTATTGTCCCTTTTCCACTCATGTTTATGTAGTCATGTAGGTGAGACTTTATGGGTGTAGCTTCTGAAGACATTACTAGGACATTACAGCCTCAGAGCAAATTCCCTGGTCCTCTAACTCTTACAATCTTTCTGCCTCCTCTTCTGCAAAAAGGGTGACAGGATTATAAAGATGTTAACTTCATCTGTAGATTAGTAGGTGGGTTAAATCCATTGATGAATTGATGAATTATTCATGAATGAGCATTGCTCATTGCTCATTGCTCATTGATGAGCTTCCTCAAAGAGCAGAGGAAGTAGATGACCAGATGTGTGCTTCTGAAGGGTCTAAGGTTCCCTGAGCCTTAGGTACAAACACACATAGAAGTAACATCAGGCAGACTGAGCAGCTTGTACTCATGCATTTAGGAGTATATATGAATACACACATATGTGTGTAACAACAATTAATGACAATAAAAAGAAGATCATGAGTTTGAAGGAGAGCAAGAAGTATACTGGAGGGATTTGGAGGGAGAAAAGAATACAAAAAGATTATAATAGTAACATTATAATCTCAAAAAATACTGAAAAGCATTAGGAGGGAGGTTTTGACAAATTTTTACTACTCAAAATTATGTAACTTTCTAGCATCAACTCTGCTGTCATGTCACACTGTCAAAAGGTTGGGCATGCTTTAATGTCATGTTCAAGCTCATAGAAAACTTCATCTGAGCTGAGGTAGGGCGTCAGTCGTCACCTCACCCCTGGCTCCAGTTGAGCAAATGTAGCCAATATCTGCTACTTCCTTGCTCATTCTCACGCCTTGATTTCTGGTTGCTGCATTTCTTACTGGAAATACTTTCTTCTTCCTTCCTTTTGTCCTTTCTTCTTCATCCTTCCATTCTTTCTAAATTTAATATCCCAAGAAAATTTGAACATAATTTTTCCCATTCTACTTAGCACTGATTGATCCCTTAATTTAATCTTTCCCTATTACTTCATCTTGTGGCCTATAACCATGAGGCTGATAATTGGTTTACAAAGCTTAAGGTTATTTTCTCCACCAAAGTACAGCCCTCTCGGTGGCAAACAAAACAACCACAGCAAACCTAAAATAAATAAAAGGGTAAGTACTAAAAAAGATGGTTTCGATGCTTCTTGATGCCCTTCTAGTGCTACAGGCAGGCAAGTCTCTTTGTCTATTTTGAGACAACAGCCTCCTTCTGCTTCAGCTTCCCAAGTGCACTTATATGAGGTACATACTATCACCTTGACCTAGCACTACCATTAGAAAAGGAAAACATCTCCACCCAAATCTGGCTTCGACAAAAAATGAGAAGAATTGCCTTTTTTTGTTTTGTATTGTTTTTTAAATAGATGGTTATAGAGAACATTATCATATTGCATAATCTCTGGATTTTCTTCTTACTAGGCAAATGATTGCCCTTCCTGACTCCTATTTAAAATTATCATGGCCATAAGATTTGTCTTTGTCGATTAATGTCATCAGACGTAACGAATAACCTGTTGGGGGAGAAGCTTTGATAGGCCCAGTGCTATTTACCATTTCACTTTTTCCTGCAATTGTAAAAGAATAAAGGTAGAAGCCCCCCCCCCAGCCATAGTTCCTAACAGAAAGTAATGGAGAACAGACACCCAGTCAGCTCCTGATGGCCATAAAAGAAGAAGAAACAAACCTGACTTACCTTGTTGGAAGCCGCCAAGGCTTATTACTACAGTGTAGCAAATTCTAACCTGACTGATAACATTGCTTACTGATGTCAAGACAGGATGTAGTATGCAAATATAGAAGGCCAAAAGCAGAGGAAGTGGCAAAATTGAAGCATCTTTGAATGTGACCCCATTTCATTCACTGGAGCAGTAGTTGTCAGCTTACCTAATGCTGCTACCCTTTAATACAGTTCCTCGTGTTGTGAAATTATTTTCATCTCTCTGCAATAACTGCAGTTTGTTAGGCGACATCCATGTAAGGGTCACTTGACCCCAGGTTGAAAACCACTGCTCTGAAGCGGCAGGTGGAAAGCTAAGCTTGATAGAACCTCCAGTCACTGTATAGCTGAGCTGCTCAACATCTTCATCCTATTTCTCCTATAAAATCCGTTGTCCTTTCTAATTCTATGCAGTATTTTGAAATTTTATACTTACTACAGATTTTATCAAATCTGAACCACCAAAATCTTAGTGATGGGTTTTTCAAAATCTTAGTGATAAGTTGTATGAGATTTTTTTTGTTTTTGTTTTTCGAGACAGGGTTTCTATCTCTGTGTAGCCTTGGCTGCCCTGGACTCACTTTGTAAACCCGGCTGGTCTCAAACTCAGAGAGATCTGCTTGCCTCTGCCTCCCTGAGTGCTGGGATTATAGGCGTGTGCCATTACATCCAGCTGGTATCAGATTTAATATGAGACCCACATCATTGAAGTACAGTTGTAAAAATTTGTTCATATTTTGGTCTTATTTTTCTGTTGTTATATCCATGGGATCAACATGAGAAATCATAGATTTGACTTTACTAATCTATTTAAGAGTTGCCTTTAACTAGCTATGGTGTTTGTGTGTGTATGAGGGGGCGGGGACAGGAGAGGGACAGAGAAAAAGATTTCTCTGTCTGTTTAAAAAAAAAAAAAGAACGTGTTTCTAAAGTTTCAGTCATGGAATCTAACTTACTCAGTATGCTTACTTTATTTTACATTTATTCTTTTAATATATCAGTATGCTGACAGACATTCCCCCATGCCTATATCTTCAACACATACAAGTACCATGAAGTTATGAATAATGAAATGATTAAACAGCACTATGAAAAAAAAAAACTGGCACAACTTTTTTTTTTTAAATTTCTCATCTTGAAGGACTCTGCAATATTTCCTGCTCCATATTAAGTCTGAGAGCTTCTGAGAAGTATTCTTAGAATTCCAGTCTTTGGAAAGAATAATGATTCAATTAGAGTTTTTTAATCAAGATGATTACTTTATGATAATGATCTTACATGGCTAAAACGTTGCACTTATATTGCACTTACATGTAGCATTTCATTTTAACAAATTCTAAGAACCATCCATGACTTTATTGTTGTACCTGATTTTTACAAGTTCTTTATCCAAGAACCTCTTCATTCCGAGCTGAAACGGGGAAACTATTTCAGAGTAGAGTGAAACCAGTGTAAGCTGGAAAACATGACAAAACGAGAAATAACGGAACAAGATGAAAGCAAACCAGAAATCCTCATTGATAGTCTTAAGCAATGTGCCTTGGAATCAGCTAAGAAGCCAGCCTTTTGCAGATCCCTGTAATTACTGTGAAGTTTCACTGGAGAAACTGAATCCTTCATAACACACATGACACTAAGATATGAATTCTTCCCAGAGGAGGAGGGAACAGAGGCAACATCACAGTCAGTATTTCAAACAACCTTTTGCTAGATAAAAGACAGGACCAGCCAAATTCCGGTAACCTCGTTTGTTCATATGGTAAGCTGTAAATAGCACTTAAGAGTGTTTTCTTATAATTATAGAAAACCCTTCCTGAGAGGATGACTACGGAGGGCTACCAAGATGGCTTAGCAGGAATAGGCAGTTGGGACCAAACCCAAATACCCATATTTAATCCCTGGAACATACACGGTAGAGAAGAACTGACTTCCTTCCGCAAGTGTGACTATGACGCGCACGCTACAGCATGGAAGAAGCTGGGTTAGGGAATATTACAGGAGTACTGTAAATAATGTTAGCACTCTCACAAAAGAAGTATCCATTCTGGCCTTAAGAAAACTTGGTGAGATTCTGGAATTGGGAACTGTGGGTGTGGCGGGTACAAAGGCCAGTCAGCTACAGCACTTTTAGCACACCACCTGGCAGAGTGCCTGACACGCAGTTGATAGTTTGCTACTTTACGGTAGAGAGGGGGAAAATGACGGAGTCCAGACCAGTTATCTGCGAATTTCTCAGTAACGTAGGACGGCTATTATCTGGTGAGAAAGGAAAGGGTAAGGAGTGAATTACACGTGTGAACAGAGAAGGATGTGAAGCTCCTGCTCAGGGAACTATGCTGGGGAATAGGCTGGACTGGCTTTGTAGTCTGCTGGGGTATGCACACGGCGGCATGGATTTCCTCAAGAACACAGTTGCAACCTAACTCAGCATGAGGCATAGGAAAAGGATCAAAGAAACGTGCCGTAAGGTGGTGGCTGAAGGTCAGGGGTGCTTCTGAGGAAAGAGGGGCGTAGGAAATGCAGAACACAGCTCCATATCTGCTAGAAGCAAACAATTGGTGTTAGATAGTTACCTCCTATTATTAACCTAAAAACAAGGAACCGGCTCCTGCCATTCCAGAGTGCTCATTTATCAGACTGCGCTCCTGTGTAACTTGAAGTAGATGTGGCTTTAGTAAACCCTCTTTAGATTTCCTACATTTCTGTCAGAATGGCTTCAGTTATCCTTTTTGGGTGAACTCTAAATGTCATGAATCATTAAAACTTAAGTTCAAGATATTGCAAAATTAATTATGAAGTAATGGTATTTGCTTTTCTGTTGTAAAAATTTTGAAAATCTCATACCCTGTAATTTTCTTTTAAAAATAAATTAGACCCCTTTAGAAGTCATTAAACATACAAAATTAAAGATCAGTGTCTACTGACTTGGCTGTAATTTGCATCATATTTTTTGTTGGAATATATATAATATTCAGAAGAAAATATAATAAAATGGCATACCCTATTAAAAATAATATGGTTGAATACATCACAGTTTTAAAACTAATTATGTTGGTATTTTGTGTCTTTTATTTTAACCAATTTTCTGACATCTGATTTTTCCTAATTTTAAATGGAGCCTATTTTAAATAGATAGATGGCTTTTTTTCAATTTTTCTCTTTGAGGAAGTCAGGTAGGTCAGGAAAATGAGATTATGCAATCCTCAGGAAAATAGCATTCAACAGAATATGAACTCAAATATATAGTGTATCTTTTACTTTTGGGTTACCTTGTGGGTTCATTGCAGCTAGGAACTTGGTCCCCAAGATAATATTAGTAGAACATTTTGAAGCCTTTAAGAGGTGAGGCTTTACAGAGAGTTCTTAGGACTTGAGAGAGGCTACCTTGCGAAGGACTTAGGGACCCAGGTCTCTCTTTGATTTTTGTTTGGTCACGGATTCTCTCAAGCACACATCCTTACCCCCCATGCTGTAACAAAGCCAAAAGATGCGGCTTCTGTCAGAATTTCAAGTATGCTGGACCCACATGGTTGAGACCCTTAAAAACTGAGAACCAAAGGAGCCTTTTCTTCATGTATCTATCACCTGTTAAGTATTTTGTTTTAACAATGAAAAGCTGACTGATACAGGAACCCTAAATTCCTTGAACAGGATTAAATTCATTCCCCAAACACTCATATTCTTGTGTGACAAGATTTTGTACATCCACGGGGTGGATGTAGCTGACATGCTCACAGTTGGACTCCACAGTCTATCATCATCAGACACATAATGAAGGTAGGAGGAAGAGGCCCAAGAGAGTTAGCTTCCATTCTGAGTAACGTTTACCTAGGCAGTGCGTTGAAAGGGTCAGGCACTGAACAAAACATCTGCAATTTAATAACTGTCTTAATAATAGCTTGTGTTATTAAACACCAAAGAACTTTTGGAACTACTCACATTAAAAAAATTTAGAAAATTGCATTCAAATTATAGGTAATTTACATATGAACTCACTTGCAGCTTGTGTGTTGCTCAATAGGCATATATTTGTTCGTGTAAATTTTAATATATTCTTTCTCCGTGACTTAACAAACTCACTTTTTAGAGAAAATCAACATAAATATTCAATCGCTCTTTATTCCTTTATTTCTTTGTCATTTGTTTTTAGGAAGATGATGCCATTTCCCAGATATAAGGAGGTAAAACAAGCTTAAGGGATTTTTTTTTCCAGCTTTGAAACAGTTCATGATAAAGACAAAGCAGATGATACAGTTTTTTTTTTAATTAATGGAGATTTTCTAAGTGTTTTAGAGACCAATTTGTATTAACAATAAATAAATGAGATAAAATTCTCTGAAAAGTGGGCTTTTCATGTAAGAATTCAAAGGATGAATTGTTATAATTTACCTTACTACTTAAGTATATGTTTCAATATTTCTTTCATATTGTTGAGACTGCTATGAAAATTATGCAGCTAACATTAAATCACTAACTTTTTCCTATTTCTTTTGTCATTGAGGTAAAAAATAGTCATTATAAAAAGTTTAAATACAGAGATCCATATGGGAAAAGATCACACTAAAACAATCACAGTTAATACTTTGATGAAGTTCTTTTTATTCTTTTTCTCTAGGAGCTACACTTGTGTAGAAGTGAATAGTCCATAGATCACTATTCACCTTTTACCCAATAGGCGGTTTCTCTTTGCCTCTAAAAATAGTTCAGTAATTATCTAAGACATTTCTAGTTTCATGTAGTCATAAATAGAATGATATTTTGCATTTCTCTATGTTCAATCCCTCCTGCCCCAGTGCTGGGTTTCACTCTACAGCTGAGGTTCGAGCTCAGTTCTCATTCTCAATCATTCATATTCATATTCTCTCTCTCATGTCTCTGTCTCTGTATTAATCTCTTTCTCCTTTCTGAGAATCAAATTCTTACAGAGATCTGCCTGCTTCTGACTCTTTTGAGTGCTGAGATTAAAAGTATGCATTGTCATACATGGCCATGGTTTTATTAATTTTCTAATAAATGTTCAAATAGTAACACTGAATGTTTAAAACTCTACATACAAATGACAATGTGAAGAACAACAACCAACTATACTGAAAATAGCTTATGTTCCCAGTGCTCTGAGATAATATGCGGTTGAGGAGAGCGATAAAACTGATCACCTTAACATGTCAGAAATAGAGAGGGAGTGAAATTAATGTAGAAACAATATTCTTCAATAAATTTGGAACATTAAGGAAGACGTCATCTAATTAACCAGGAGATATTTCAAAAGACACTCTGATCTTCAGGGTATTATAAAATCTATCCTCAAAGGAAAAGAAGTCCTCCCCTATCAGTGGACTTGGGGAGGGGCATGCATGCAGAGGGTGGAGGAAGGGAGGGATTGGGATGGGAGGAGTGAGGGAACCACGGGGAGGGGGGATGCAAAGTGAGTAAAGTGTAATTAATAAAGAAAAATTCAAAAAAAAATCTATCCTCAAATACCATTAAAGATGCAAGCGACGGTCAACTGGAAAAAAGAAGCACAGAGTCGAAGATGCTTTTCCTGCAATTGAAAGTAAGAGATATCAGCAGATAAGAGAGATAAAGAGAAGTGCTAGATTGCCTTCCAGAGTGGTTGTGCAAGTTTTCATTCCCACCAGCAGTGGAGAAGGGTTCCCCTTTCCCCACATCTTCTGCAGCATGTGCTGTCACTTTAGTTTTTGATCTTAGCCATTCTGATGGGTGGAAGGTGAAATCTCAGGGTCGTTTTGATTTGCATTTCCCTGATGACCAAGGATGTTGAGCATTTTTTAAGTGTTTCTCTGCCATTTGGTATTGCTCTATTGAGAATTCTCTGTTTAGCTCTGTACCCCATTTTTTAATTGGATTACTTGATTTGTTGCTGTTTAACTTCTTGAGTTCTTTATGTATTCAGGATATTAGCCCTCTGTCAGATATAGCCCTCTGTCAGGATGTTGGTGACAATTCTTTCCCAGACTATAGGCTGTTATTTTGTTCTGATGACAATGTCCTTTGCTTTACAGAAGCTTTTCAGTTTCATGAAGTCCTATTTACTGATTGTTCATCATAGAACCTGTGCTGTTGGTGTTCTGTTCAGGAAGTTGTTCTGTGCCAATGAGTTCAAGGCTCTTCCCCACTTTTTCTTCTGGGCCAAGGGGTCTTTTCTGAGACTGATACTCCAACCAAGGACCATACATGGAGAGGATATAGAATGCCCACACAGATGTAGCCTATGGCAGCTCAGGCTCCAAGTCTGTTCCCTAGTAGGGGAAGCAGGGGCTATCTCTGACATGAACTCAGTGGCTGGCTCTTTAGTCATTTCCCCCTGGGTGGGGTGTACAGCCTTGCCAGGCCACAGAGGAAGACAATGCAGCCAGTTCTGATAGGCTAGGGTCGTATGGAAGGGGAGGAGGACCTCCCCTATCAGTGGACTGGGGAAGGAGCATGAGAGGAGAAGAGGGAAGGAGGGTGGCATTGGGAGGAGAAGAAGGAAGGGGCTACAGTTGGGATACAAAGTGAAGAGATTATAATAAATTAAAAAAGAGAGAGAGAAAGACAGGGATATGAATGAGGATTAAAGAAAATAGTCAGATAACTTAAGAAAATGGGCAAAACAGGCCTGTAACTACGTGAGAAGACAAGAGTACTAAAAGGATCTGAAATGATCACCTCCTTTAAAACTGAACAAAACACATATCACTGAATCTTTATAACACCTTTCTGAGGTAGGCCCCATTGTTCCACCCCACCTAATCATATAAGAAATTTACCAATGTTTCACTTGAAGTTATTTCAAGAGCCAAGATTCTAATTCTAAAGTCCACCTGCCTCTCTGAAGACTTCCAAATGCAAAATAGTCAGAAATGAAACAAACCATGCACAAACTAGAACGCCAAATGCATTGTGTTTGTTTATATTCTGTCTTATTCCTTCATCTTATATGAAAACATAAACATTATAAATAATAAGCATTTGGTATGCTGGGAAGGTCTGTACAAGTACGGTTTCTTTTATATGTGGTCTTTGAGATAATGCAGACGCTTGCAAGTCCTGGATGATTAGAGGAAAGTAGAACATTTGAGGCATTAAGCCACAGCAACAAAGCCAAAAGACAGTAAAACTGAAGAGGCCATGAGAAATTTGGTCAAGCTGGACAACTTGTAAACATATTTTGAGATAACATATAGGCAGGTACTTGGAGATCAGGTTGAAATGGCAATATTGTGAAGGAAGCGTGGACAAAATTGTAAAGAAGACTCACCTTCTAGACCATAGGATGATTAGGTCAATCACCAAAGTGGAGAGTTTAGAATGTTGCAAGTCCAGGGCCTACTTACAAACAGTCCTGGATATTTTGTCCACTTAAGAGCTGTTTACTACCAACCTCTGCATATGATCTAACATCTCAGGGACTACTAAATCATTTGGAATGTACAGACTGTCAGCTTCTGCCACGCAAAGGTAAGAACACTGTCAGATAGCATGTAAGACCCAGAGCTGACTTTCCTCTTTCCTGTAACTTGATGCTTCTACCAATGTATTTAAAAGGTTTCTTGATTTATTGATTTCCTTGTTCTGGTACCATAACAATTAGATAAAACTGTTACCTCATTGGAACACAGAATTTGAGATAACCTCAATCTGGGTTCCTGGAACATGGCCATTCATATTTGGCTCCAGAATAAGCTATCTCTTATCCCCTGTGAGGAGAAAGTTGTGTTTTTTTGCAACAACAGTAGTTAGATTGACTACTAGCAGGCTTGAAGGCTATTGAGGATATGCCTCTTCATCATAATCTGCTTTGGGTATCACATTCCATTTCTTTGGTAACAGGGTTTTAAAAAAAGCTTTACAGCTGCTTAGAATTACCTTGTAACAATGTTAAGTTTTCAAAAAACGTTAAAAGCTGTGTGTGTGAGTTTAGCTGAGGAAGCAAAGATACTGATAATTCATTGATGGCACTACTAGAATAGAGACATATTTTTGCTAACAAATGAGGGCTGATACTCAGAAAGCAATAGCAGGCTTAAGCAGTGCACTTGCAAATCAATTTTTAGTTGTCATTTTGTCATAAGATTTTCCCAAATTCCTCTTTTAAAACATGGATTTATTTTCATGCCACAGAAAGGATGTGCATAAAATGTGAAAATTAAACTGTATGTATTTAAATAATCTTCAGATTCAAATATGCAAAGGTAAATCAAATATAACCTACACACTGAGAGAAAAATCAACTTACATGCTCTTAATTGCCTAGTCAGATCCTCAGTGCCAATGCTCTACACCACAGACAAGCATTCGAGGTGGGAATGAAGGGGACGAACTGGAGAGTAATGGGTAAAAGACAAATTAGCCTACATTTTTAGGCTATATTTTAAAAAAAAGGATAAGAAAATGTGCCTGGTCAGAGTAAAGATACCTCCCATGATCAATGTTGTGTTACATTAAGATACATGGCAACGGGGACCCACCTGCCACTATATGGCTTTCCCCCCGCAGGTATACCATGACGACTAATTGAGTGGACCAATACAAAGGTAGATAGGTGTGTCTGGTACTGGAGCTATTGATGTTACCTGGTCGTGGAGATGGGGAGGGTAACAGGCTTTTCACCTGGGAGCCCAGCTGTTACTTTATTTGGTTCTCTTGCAGCTATGAGTAATCTTGGGATGTCCTAGTGTATATAGGCAGTGAAGAGTTAACAGAAATGGAGTTCATGATGCGCCTTCTATGAGGTTATTGTCTGTGATAGAGTGTGATAATGAAGCTAGTTTGGTTTTACACACACCTCTGTAAGTCACCCTTCACCTGTGCTCTGTATGTAAGCCCAGGAAACTGACTGATTCACCAAGATGGACTCTGGGAGTCTGCTGTTGCTGTCCTATCCGGGGTAAACAAATAGAAGCTCACATTACCCTGGGATCGGTTCACACAGCGTCATCTCAGGTTGACATTAGCTCATGCCAGGAACCAGTTAGACAGAGATCTGAGGGAAAGGAAGAGAAGCACGCCTGAAATGGAACTTAGTCCTGGATGTTGATAGAGGGATAAATGCTATGCTCACATCCACACAGGGGCAAAATACCACACTGGCAGTGCCATTGTCATGCACTATCCTCCTCACGATGCCCTCATGCTTCCTGTGTATGCCCCAGATATGAGACAAAGGCTCAACCAACGTCATCAGAAGAGCGAGGCGCTACAGGAAAACAATACTTCTACACACACACACACACACACACACACACACACACACACACACACACTTGAAATATCACATAGATAAGGTGAGGCTTCAATAGCTTCTATAGTTTGGACCGTAAATGTTCCCCAAAGCCCATAAGCTAAAGGCTTGCTCCTTAGTGCCGTACTGTATTGGTTACTTTTCTGCTGCTGTGATAAAATATTGTGAGCAAAAGCAATTTAGAGCAGGTGTGGTAATACTTATGAGGCAGAGGCAGGCAGATCTCTGCCAGTTCAAGGCCACTTTTGTCTGTATTACCACTTCCCAGTCTAGCCAGGGCTACATGGTGAGACTACGGCGATCAATGGAATTAAATTGAAGACCCTGAAGTCAATAAAAAAAAAAAAAAAAAAAAAAAACCTATGGACACTTGATTTTTGACAAAGACCAAAATTATACAATGGGAAAAAGAAAGCATTTTCAACAAATAGTACTAGTCTAATTGGATGTCTGCATGTAGAAGAATGCAAAAAGATCCATACTTATCACCCTGCAACAAACTCAAATCCAAGTGGATCAAAACCAGACACACTAAGTCTAATAGTAGAGAAAGTTCAATAGCCTTGAACTCATTGGCACAGGAGACAACTTCCTGAACAGAACACCAACAGCACAGGCTCTAACACCAATACTTAATAAATGGGACCTCATGGAACTGAAAATATTCTGTAAGGCAAAAATCACCAACAAAAGGACAAAATGACAGCTTGCAGATTGGGAAAAGCTATTTACCAACCCTACATCTGACAGAAGGCAGATATCCAAAATACATAAAGAACTCAAGAAACTAGAAATCAACAAACCAAATAACCCAGTTTAAAAATGGGGTACAGAATTCTCAACAGGGGACTCTCGAATGGCCAAGAAACACTTAAAGAAATGTTCAACACCCCTAGTCATCAGTGAAACTATAATAAAACTAAGTTTTATTTATATGTTATTAATATAATATAATATAATATAATATAATATAATATAATATAATATAATATAATAGTAGAATAATAAAACTAAGTTATATATAATACTATATAATGTATAATATATTATTATTTGTATAATAATATATTATATAATTATTATATATAATAATTATATTTATTTATTTTTTATTTTATTAATTACACTTTATTCATTTTGTATCCCCCATAAGCCCCTCCCTCATCCCCTCCCGATCCCACCCTCCCTCCCCTTTCTGCATGCATGTCACTCCCCAAGTCCACTGATAGGGGAGGTTCTCCTCTCCTTTCTGATCTTAGTCTATCAGTTCTCATCAAAAGTGGCTGCATTGTCCTCTACTGTGGCCTGGTAAGGCTGCTCCCCCCCTCAGGGGGAGGTGATCAAAGAGCAGGCCAATCAGATTATGTCAGAGGCAGTCCCTCTTTCCATTACTATATAACCCACTTGGACACTGAACTGCCATGGGCTACATCTGTGCAGGGGTTCTGGGTTATCTCCACGAATAGTCCTTGGTTGTAGTATGAGTCTCTGGGAAGTTCCCTGTGTTCAAATTATCTTGTTCTGTTGCTCTCCTTGTGGAGTTCCTGTCCCCTCCAGCTCTTACTATTTACCACTTCTTACATAAAATTCCATTCACTCTGCCCATCAGTTGTCCATCAGGCTCAGCATCTGCTTTGATAATCTATACTGCAGAGGCTTTCAGAGGCCCTCTGTGGCAGGTTCCAAGGTTGTTTCCTGTTTTCTTCTGGCTTTCAGAGGCCCTCTGTAGCAGGTTCCAAGGTTGTTTCCTATTTTCTTTTTCTTCTGATGTCCATCCTCTTTGCCTTTCAGGCTGGGGATTGAACATTTTAGTTAGGGTCCTCTCTTTTGCTTAGTTTGTTTAAATGTACAGATTTTTAGTGGGTTTATTCTATGCTGTATGTTTATATGAGTGAGTATATACCATGCGCTTCTGGGACAACTCACTCAGGATGATCCTTTCCAGGTCCCACCATTTACCTGCAAATTTCATGATTTCCTTATTTTTCATTGCTGAGTAATCCATTGTATAGATATACCACAGTTTCTGCATCCATTCTTCAGTTGAGGGGCATCTGGGTTGTTTCCAGCTTCTGACTATTACAAATAAAGCTGCTACAAACATGGTTGAGCAAATGTCCTTTTTGTGTACTTGTGCCTCTTTTGGGTATATGCCTAGGAGTGGTATGGCTGGATCTTGAGGAAGCGCTATTCCTAGTTGTCTGAGAAAGCGCAAGATTGATTTCCAGAGTGGTTGTACAAGTTTACATTCCCACCAGCAGTGGAGAAGGGTTCCCCTTTCTCCACAACCTCTCCAGCATGTGTTGTCCCTTGAGTTTTTCATCTTGGCCATTCTGATGGGTGTAAGGTAAAATCTCAGGGTTGTTTTGATTTGCATTTCCCTAATGGCTAATGAGGTTGAGCATTTCTTTAAGTGCTTCTCTGCCATTCGATATTCCTCTACAGAGTTCTTTATATATATTGGATATGAGTCCTCTGTCAGAAAAAGGGTTGGTGACGATTCTTTCCCAATCTGTAGGCAGTCGCTTTGTTTTGATGACGGTGTCCTTTGCTTTACAGAAGCTTTTCAATTTCATGAGGTCCCATTTATTGATTGTTGCTCTTAGAGCCTGTGCTGTTGGTGTTCTGTTCAGGAAGTTTTTTCCTGTACCAATGAGTTCTAGGGTATTTCTCACTTTTTTTTCTAGCCGATTTAATGTGTCTGGTTTTATGTTGAGGTCTTTGATCCACTTGGACTTCAGTTTTGTGCAGGGTGATAAGTATGGATCTATTTTCATTTTTATTTGTATAATAATAATATATTATTATATATAATAATTACATATAATATATTATTATATATTATATAATATATAATATAATATTATATGTAATTACATATAATTAATTACATATAATATTATATTATATATTATATAATATAATATAATATATTATATAATATATAATATAATATATATTATAATATATAATATAATATAATATAATATTATATGTAATATTATATGTAATATTATATATAATAATATGATAATAATTATATATTTATATATAAAAATTACATATAACATATAATTATATAATTATTATATATAATGAAGAAATTATTATTTCTTCATTAATTTATTTAATCACTTTACAGCCTGATCACATATGTGGTCACAGAAGGAAGGACTTCTCTCCTCCCAGTCCCACCTCCTCCCAGTCCCACTCTCACACCCTCCATTTACCAATACACCCTCGTATATCAAATCACAGCAGAACTAAGCGCTTCCTCTCCCACTGAGGCCAGACAAGGCAGCCCAGCTGTGGGAAAGGGATTGAAGGGCAGGCAGCAGAGTCAGAGGCAGCCCCTGCTCCCATTGTTAGAGGACCCCATGATGGCCACGCTGCACATCTGCAACTTATATGTAGGAGTCCTACAGCCAGGCCTTCCATGCTCTTTGGTTGGGGGTTCAGTCTCTGTGGGCCCGCATGGGCCTAGGTTAGTTTTTTCTGTAGGTCTTCTTTTGATGTCCTTAACCCCTCCAGCTCCTGCAATCCTTTCTCCTGTTCTTCCACAAGACTCCCTGAGCTCAACCTATTGTTTGTCTGTGGGTCTCTGCATCAGTTTCCATCAGCTGCTGGGTGTAGCATCTCAGAAGACAGTTATGCGAGGCTCCTGTCTGCAAGCAGAGCAGAGTACCATTAATAGTAACAGTGGTTGGCCGTCTCCCACGGGGTGGATTTCAAATTAGGCCGGTCATTGTTTTGTCATTCTTCCAAACTCTGCTCCATCTTTGTCCCTCCACTTCTTGTAAGCAGGACAAACTTTGGGTTGAAGGTTTTGTGGGCGGGTTGGTAGTGAGACTATTTTTTAAAAGCAAATTCTCAAAACAAACAAACAAATGATTTTTAAAATTAAAATTAAAAAGCAACTTAAAGGAGAAGAGAGCTTACAATTCCAGAGGCTTATTTATTCATGACGGGAGTGCATCAAGCTTGACGTGGCCAGGCAGTCAGGAAGCAGAGGTCATTTCGCCTGCACACAGGAAGGAGAGAGAGAGAAAAAGAGGTGGGCTCAGACTATAAATCTCAAAGCCTACCCTCAATGATACATTCTTCAGCAAGGCTGGAACCTCTGAAGGTCCTATAACCTTCTCCAACAGCGCCCCCAGGGGGGGCCAGGCAGTCATACACACAAACCTACAGGGCACATTTTTCATTCAAACCATCACAGGTTGTATTGAAGAGGGTGGGGGTTTAAAGAGGGAAGGGTTAACAAGAGATCTTTAGGTCACTGAGGACATAACCTTGAAGGTGATAATGGACCTCCATCGCCTTTCTCTCATTTTCTTTTGTTCTGCCACATGTCCTGACAATGAAATGCTGCCTTGTTACAAGCCCAAAGCAACAAGGCTGACCAATCCCGGACAGCAACCTTTAGAACTGTGAGTCAAAACAAACCTTTACTTTTTATCAGTCAATTATCTTGTAAGAGCAACTGAAAGAAGACAGAGCAGCAGTTTCTGCTTCTGTTCTATTGATTCTAGATATCTTTGCTCAGAACATGTATATACGTGTTCAACCTAATTTAAAACATTGCTTTAGAGCTGGAGGGATGGCTCAGTGGTTAAGAACACTTGCTGTTCTGGCAGAAGATGCAGGTTTATTTCCAGCATTCATACCTGGCAGTTTAATACCCAGCTGTAATTCTAGATCCAGGGCATCTTACATTTTCTTCTGACCTCCAAGGGCACCAGGCACACATGAGGTACACATGCACGTATACAAGTAAAACACCAATACACACAAAATAAGAATAAATACAAAATAAAACAAGAAATAAATATTTAAACTACTGTTTTATTTATCCGACCTAGAAATACTATTAATCCCACAAAACAACCTCATCAGGTGTGACTTCAACTCATAATTCTTGCCACTGAGGATTCGTAATTATTATTCTAGTTGCTAGTGCATTTCACTCTTCTAACAGAAAATCATTTAATTTTAACCCTAATTATGATTAGTCACACATATCTTAAAGCTAATCAAGAGGGAAAAGAAGTTATCAGTGTATTGATTTTTATGCAAGTATTTTAAGCGTTATGTGTTGAATGACATAATAATTTGAAGTAATAAACACAAACCTTATTGAATGCTTATTGTATGCCATGATCTTCTTTAATTATTTTACATATCCTAAAACTTGCATTCCTTTAGCAACCATGTAAGACAGGACTGTTGCTATTTCCACTGTACAGCTTATAAAGAGCAGAGATGATCCTCACTCAGTCAAAAATTACGCTAATGGCCAGAACTAGTGAAATAAGCCAGGACCGCAACGAAGTACAATTGAAAAATCAAAGTATCTGTAGTTATTCCTCAGTGCCTACTGAGGGCTCCCGGACCTCCTTGGTACCAAAATCAACGTTCAAGCCCCTTACATAAAATAGTGTAGTAACCCAAATAAATCTCTCAAATCCTTGAAATCATCTCTAGGTTAAACTATAACTCCCAATGCAATGTAAATTCTAGCCACGTAGTTGCTGAATGGTATTGTTGGAAAAAAAATGACAAAAGGGAAATCTAAATACGTGCAGTTCAGGTGGAGCTGGTTTTCCTGAATTTGGTCTGTGTTGATTGAAGCCAGTGACTTGGAGCCACAAACCGAGAGGGGCAGCTGCACTCACAGAAGAATGACCCTGGGGCAAACAGCGTTAGAAAATATAGTTAGTAGATTCATCCCTTAACTGTGCTGCAACAAATCACCACAACACTGTAGCCTTGAATACTTATTCTCTCAATATTTTAAATTCCACACTTTAGATAAAGGCTAGCAGAAAGAATCATGCATTTTTATTTGGTGCTCAGACTTGTATGCTTCCTTGTCTTGGTCTGTAACATCTGTGGCTCTCAGAAGAGGAATCTGTTAGTTTCAAAATTTCGTATGCCTCAAGGTCCTGTAGTTTGTTAGAAGACAAAGAGGAGAAAGAACAAGAGAGGACCCTGGAGGAAACTTTAGCACTGTGACCTGGATACGGTGAACACCACTGTGAATACATTTCAGAGATCAAGGTGAGTAATATGCACCCACCTGTCTATAAAAAGCATCTGGACTAAATTGTTTATACTGCTACAAATTCACATGTCCAAAGTCTGAACAATGACCTTCAAACAATGGAAGATTAAGCTAAATCTAAAAAAGAGACACATGTCAGTTTCCATAATTCTTTGGATATGTGGGGGGTAGGGGTGAAGGTAATGAGGTTCCTAATATGTTGTCCTCACAATCAGAAATGATTTCATATTCTAAATATCAGATCAGTTATCAATAAGATAAATGCATTTGGTAAGTAGAAGAATTTATTGTAGGCTAAATAAGGGTAATGGAGTGAATGTGGCTTTAAATGAATACTTAAAATATTCTCAAAGAAATAAAGGAGAAAATCAACAAACAAGCCAAGATAAAAGGTGATTAAACAAAAGAGTAATTACAAAATAACCACTCATCTAGCCTATACATTAAAATACACTTGAAATTAAAAAAAAAACTCAGAAAATGGACAATAGAAAAAATACATAGAGAAAGAATTAATGAGCTGGAGCTAGAACTGAAGAAAGCTCAGGTGTATGAAATACACATTAAATCAAGCATGGTGCGATTCCATGAATACCTGCAATCTCATTAGGAGGGAGTCTGGGGCAGTAGGGTTTCTGAATTGAAGGTAGCTTGGGCTACATTTGGGATTCTAGGTCAGTCTGAGTTACAGAGCAAAGAAACTCATCTCAAAAAAAAAAACACAACTAAAGCCCCAAACAGGGAGATAGTAGTTCTCTGACAGCATACTTGCCTAGACACTCAAGTCCCCAAGCTTCATCTCTAGCATATCTGAAAAGAGAGAGATAAAGGCAGAGAAAGAGAGACTCACGAACATTTAGGGCACATTTTTAAAGAAGAAAATAATAAAGATGACAAGTAGGCATATCCTGAGAACAACTATTTCACAGACATTTTAAAAACTATATGTCTTCATATTTTAAAAGTTTATCAAGGATCTGGGAAGATGGCTTGGTCAGTAAAGTGCTTTCCTGTCAAGCGTGATCACCTGATTTCAGATCCTCAGCGCCCACATCACAGGTCAAGCATGACAATACAGGCCTCTGTCCCCTGTATTAGAGTTAGGGGGCAAGAGAAGATGGGTGTATTCCATTGGTGGATGCCAGGTTCAGTGAGAGACTGTCTCAACACAAGGTGGAAGTTAGCTTGTCAAAACAAAACAAAACCCCTGAAATTTGTCTATTTGCACGAATGCAAACACACACACACACACACACACACACACACACACACAATGCAGCCAAAGTTGTAGTAAAATACCAAATTCAGGGGATTTCATAATAACTCATTTGAAATAATACTGTAGAGAAAAAGGATCACTATTTGGCCACAAAAAAAGGATATAAGGACTAATGAAACTGAACAGAATATTCAGAAACAAACCCACACACTGACTGCCATCTAACTCTTAAAAAGCTCTCTAACTTCCAAATTATACCAGAAAAAAAGACAACCTATTCAACAAATGGTTGCAGGAAAAATCAGCAACCCATACTAGAAGAAATTAGATTCCTATCTATAGCCTTTTACAAAAATCTAGTCAAAAGAAATCAGAATCTACTAAGAGGTCTTAGATATGGAAATTAGCAAATTGTAAGAAAAATAATTCAAGATAAAGGCATAGGTAAAAAGTTTCCAAATAGAATTATTGTGGCTCAGGAAATAATAGCAAGACTCAGCAAATAGTGCTTCATCTTAAAAACTTCCTGCAGCCAGGCGCAGTGGTACACACGTGTAACCCCAGCACTTGGGGAGGCAGACAGATCTCTGTGAGCTGGAGGACAGCCTGGTCTACGAAGTGAATCCAGGACAGCAAGGGCTACACAGAGGAACTCTGTCTCAAAACAAAACAAACACAGAAAAAAAAAAAAAACAGAAAACCAAACTTCCTGCACAGCATAAAAAATAATCAGAAAGGAGACAGTCTGATAAAATGGGAGAAAGGCCAGTGGAATGGCTCAGTGGGTAAAGAGGATTGCTGCTAATCTCAATGACATGGACTCTGTCTTTACAACCCACATGATAAAGTGAAAGAACTGGCTCCTGTAAGTTGTCCCCTAAACTCCACACCCATGTGATAGCAGATGCATAACCCACACATAAAAATAAACAACTCAGTGTATGCAGTAATAGCATGATAATCCTCTCGGAACAAACCATACCAGAACCACCACACTCTAGAAACACAGGACTATGACCCCACCAAAAGGTAAAGAAACATGTTTCTAAGCTGATCCCTGTATTCTCAGGACTTTACTGCCTACACAGGCAGTTTCCATGCTTTATATCACAGAGGTAGAATGTTAATAAAATCCAGTCATGTTCCAGGGTTGAGGAGCCACTGGTCAGAGTTTGGAGACATGATGTAGATAGAATCTGTGGAACAAAGTATCCAAGGAAAAGGACTTCGCCAGAGAAAACCCACAATGGTCATCCGCAGAGAGATCTCCTGAGCCTACTATGCAGAAAAAAAGAAAAGGAAACTAGAGTGGAAAGGAAGAGGTGGCATTCCCAGAGCTCATTCTGGGTGAGTCTTCTCATGAACAAGACTGGGAAGATGTCCTGATAGTGCTTAAATTGTTCAGACAGTACCTTAGTTGTCAGGTTAAATCAACCTTGTTCTAAAGACATTCTGAGCATCCCATAAGGACATCAGCACAACTCCACAGCATCAAGTTTAGCTATACCACAAAATAAAACCAAGCCAGGCTGTGGCTCACACCTTTAATCCCAGCATTAGGGAGGCAAAGGCAGGTGGATCCCTTGAGTTGGAGGCCAGCCTGGTCTAAAGAGTGAGTTCTAGGACAGCCAGGGCTACACAGAGAAACTCTGTCTCAGAACAAAACAAAACAACCCCCCCCCAAAAAAAAACAAAAACAAAAACAAAGCCACATATAAAATAGATAAAGAAATGCACAATAAAGACCAGAGACAGCAGACTTTATAAAGTTTTGGAACAAAACAACAAATGAAGAAAACAGAGCCTCTAACCATGAGTAGGAAAGCAATTCAACAGAAACAGACCCAGAAGAGAACATATGACTAGCGGAAGGAGATAGTGAAAATATATAAACCAAGTGTGCTCTACGTACTCAAGAAAATGCGAGGAAGCATGAGTATAATAAGATAATGATACGAGAGTGAAGTTCTTAGAGAAATACAGTATTAGAAATGGAACGTACACGGCGAGGATGCAGAGATGGCTTGAAGGTTAAGAGCACTGGCTACTCTTCTGGAGGACCCCAGGTTCAGTTCCCAGAACCCACTTGAACCATCTGTAATTCCAGTCCAAGGAGATCCATCATCCTCTTCCAGCCTCGGCAGACACCAGATAAGGCCATGGTGTAGTCATCCTGCAGTCAGAACACTAATACATATAAAACAAAAGATCCCCCCCCTAGTTTTCCTTTGCACTCCCCCTCTTATCCTGTCTGTCCCTTCAGCCGCTTCCACTGTCTATTCTATTTCCCCTTCTGAGTGAGATTCAGCATCCTCCCTTGGCTGTCCTTGTCACTTAGCTTCTTCGGTCTGTGAATTGTGGCATGGTTATCCTGTAGTATATGGCTAACAGCCACTTCTGAGTGAGTACATACCATGTGTGTCTTTCTGGTTCTGTTACCTTGCCCAGGATGAGCCATCCACTTGCCTGCAAATTGCATGATTTCCTTGTTTTTAATAGCTGAGTAGTATTCCATTGTGTAGATGAACCACATTTTTTTTTTTATCCATTCTTTGGTTGAAGGACATCTGGGTTGTTTCCAGTTTCTGGCTTTTATGAATAAAGCTGCTATGAACATGGCTGAGCAAATGTCTTTGTTGTATGGTAGGGCATTGGGTATATGCCCAGGAGTGGTTGGTATAGCTGGGTCTTGTGGTAGAGCTATTCCCAATTTTCTGAGATAGTGTCAGATTGATTTCCAAAGTGGTTGTACAAGTTCTCATTCCCACCAGCAATGGAGGAGTGTTCCCCTTTCTCCACATCCTTGTCAGCATGTGCTGTCACTCGAGTTTTCGGTCTTGGCCATTCTGACTGGTAGAAGATGGAATCTCAGAGTCATTTTTACTTGCATTTTCCCTGATGACTAAGGACATTGAACATTTCCTAAGGACTTTGAACATTTCAAGTGCTTCTCAGCCATTTGAAATTCTTCTGTTGAGAATTCTCTGTATAGTGCTGTACTCCATTTCTTAAACTGGATTATTTGGTTTGTTGGTGTTTAATTTCTTGAGTTCTTTATATATTTCCAATATTAGCCCTTTATCAGATGTAGGGTTGGTGAAGATCTTTTCCCAGTCTGTGAGCTGCCATTTTGTTCTGTTGACAGTGTTACTTTTATAATTCTAAAGGCTAGTAAGTCTTATCCCCAGGATCCCTATCTGATGTGAACTTTCTATTTTTTAAATTTATTTATTTTTATTAATTACAGTTTATTCACTTTGTATCCCCCATAAGCTCCTCCCTCCTCTCCTCCCAATCTCACCCTCCCTCCCCCTTCTTCACGCATGCCCCTCCCCAAGTCCACTGATAAGGGAGGTCCTCCTCTCCTTCCTTCTGATCTTAGTCTATCAGATCTCATCAGGAGTGGCTGCATTGTCATCTTCTATGGCCTGGTAAGGCTGCTCCCCCCTCAAGGGGAGGTGATCAAAGAGCAGGCCAATCAGATTATGTCAGAGGCAGTCCCTGTTCTCATTACTATGTAACCCACTTGGACACTAAACTGCCGTGGGCTACATCTGTGCAGGGGTTCTAGGTTATCTCCATGCATGGTACTTGGTTGGAGTATGAGTCTCTGGAAAGACCCCTGTGGCTTTACCCTTTTTAATGGATAATTTACTATGTAAGACTAAAACTAAAGTAATACTTAGTTATCATAAATTGTCTTATTTTTTGTAGTGTATCCATATGTAAAGCTGACTTTGTAAAATTGCAGCAAAGAGTATTGATAGTTGTATTATAATTACATTAAATGTATATATCAATGTGAGGAAAATATGCTTATATTTAGATCATAGCTAAAAATGTGAATGATTGTTCAATTTGTTCAAGTCAACATTATATTTCTCAGAATGGTTTTATGTTTTTTTTAAGAAGGTAGGTTCTGAAGATGAATTAGAAATGAAGACCCCACTACCTCCAAAATTACAAAACGAATAAATGAGTAAAGTGATATTGGATTGTAAAACTCAGTTTGCATGATTTTTCTAAGAAAAACATTTATATGCAAAGTAAACATTCACTGAAGTAAACGAGGCAAATAAAAGCAGTAATTAAATGATAGAATAAAACTTTTCAAAGCTCTTCCTTTCTTAAATTTGGGGGCCTTTAATTGGTTTATCTTCTACAGTTAGCAACTCAAATGCTGTTTTTTTTTAAACTAATTATTAGGAGAAGGGTGTTAAAAGGAGTAAAACAGTAGATATCATTATAAAACTGTATCGCTTTTCCATTGCTCCTTTTAGGTTTTACTGCAAGTATTTCAAAGTGAGGACGTTATTATAGAAATATTAATATTTAACATTGTTTACTCTTCTTTTACCACACACAGCCTTCTCCTCACACCCGTGCTATCTGATATTAAAAGGACTATTTCACCTTTAGTGTTCTTGTTGTTTGCACAGTGTATTTTTTTTTTCATCATTCTATTAACATTTCCTTTCTCTCTAGCTTGTTAGCTAGTGTATGGGAGAGAGGATTGCTGGGAATTGAACTTTCAGATCTCCTGCATACTGAGTGCAGGCTTCTCCACTCAGCTAAGTCCTGCCATCTGTCATTTATGGGGTCTTCTTTCAGTTATGTATAGTTAAAATTTAACCTTTAAGTATTGTATTTTTATTAACACTTGTTAACATTAATTAACATGTCCATATTAGTGTAATATTTCAATACATGCATTTATTAAGACAACTTCAGATTCCACCTCCCTTTGCGTACCTCTCCCTATCCTTCCCAACCATTATCACACCAGATGGTCTGACTCTGGAAACTTCAACATGAGGGAGCACGCAGTACATACCTTCAGGGCCCGGCTTATTTGACACGCTGTCCTTCATTTCCATACATTTCTGCTTTGGGGATGAATAATATTTCATTGCATATATATCATACCTATATCAAGCCTCATTATTCATGTAGCCATTGATGAGTGCCACAATCACCATGGGTTCACAGGTTTCCCTTTGTTATGTTGATTCACGTCCCTTTAATGTATGTGGCTGCTTGTCTACCGTGTCTGACCTCCAGGCCAGCTTAAATGGCACAGCTTTTTTCTCTCTCTTGCCTCTATTCCCCTCCTCCTGGCAGCTTCTGAGGCTCAGGGCTTGCTAGAACCGGGAGATTTTCCTTCAACTCTAATAAAATTGTTCTTAACCTTTTGTATGAATCCATTCCTTTTATTATCAAGACTAAGAACCTGAATCAGGGAACCCTGATTTGTTGTTATAAAGAAAAAAAAAAATCCCAAACATATGATTTTACCAATGAAAACTCAGGAGCCAGATGCTTGGGTAAAAACCTATTAGCTCAGAGAGGCACAGAAAGCACTCAGCTGACTTTCCTAGTCAGCTGAAATCCCACAAGGAAAAAGCCCCTCCTACTCAGTTTACAATCCAGAAGGAAAAGCCTTTCTCCTTCTCTACACTGTCTTAAGTACTCTTCAAATCATGTTCTTTCCATTTATTCCCTGTCAGCTGGTTTCTTGCTCTGCCTCTTGACATAAGGTTTACATTATTTACTCCTGTTTACTGAAAGCTCTTGGGTTAAAGGTGTGTGTTAGGGCTGAGCCACACCACAAATCCTTGTTTACAGTAAAGAGAAAGCTCTAGGATCAAAGACTGAGCCATACCACTCAATTAGAAACAGGTGTTTACAGTTTGAAATCTTGGCGTTCACAATGGGATTTAATATCCTACAATACTGATTTTTTTAGTATCATCTGATAGCCATGAAGGAACCCCAATAGTGGCATTACATTAATATGGCCATTTAGCAGTTGTTAATATTTCATCCAAGAAGGTCTTTCTATTTTAGTGTATGTCTTCTTTACTTTCTTAAATGAGTACTGATTTTTTTTTCAGATGTCTTTAACATATTGGTAAATTTATTTCTTGTTTATTTTTGTCTGTGGCTATTGTGAATGAGATTTTTAAAATTTCTTTCTCAACATACTCATTATGGATGTGTAAAAATGCCACTGACTTGAAAGCTGCCTTCAGTATTCTGCAACTTTCTTTAGTTACATTATCAGTTCCTTTTTATACCTAATTTTTTCATTGTCTTTAATCATAAAAGTACACTGATTTTTATTTTTTCTACATCTTTTGAGATGTTTATATTTTTGCCTTTTATTCTGTTATTGTGGTGTATTGCACTGTCAATGTAAAAACCACAACTTTCATCTTAAATGCAATAATATAGTTTGAATTGAGCCACTGTGAGTAACCACGGCCTGCGAACACAGATTCCATGCTCTAATGTGGAAGCAGTTTCATAAGGTTTTCACAGTTTTACAAAGCAAAAACTGTCATAAATCAAGGCAACTTTAAAATACATCAATGGGAACACCAGGGAGGCGGGTACAGTGAGATGGGGGTAGGTATTCTATAGGCCCAAGATGCTATCTGATGACATTCTTAGCTCTTGGATTGGCAGAGGCTGGTGTCCTTCCGGGTTAATAGCTTCTGAGAGGTTTTATTTATTTATTATGACCAAATGTGGGGCAAGGAATGGCTGTTCCAGAAGCTAAGACTAGACCAACATAATTAGCCTTTGAAGCTACAAAATTTCACTCTCTCCACAGTACTGAAATTATAGTCACCTCATCATTCACTGCAGACAGACTCTCCAGGAGTCTTTTGTTAACAGCCAGATACAGCTTCTTTTTAGGAATTTTAATTCACAATATTTATTAAATTGAGTATGTATGTGTTCTAGTTTGCTTTTCTATAGTAGCAGAGTCTTCTGCTAAAGAGGCTGTCGTTGTTAAGATTAGCACTACTGAAGAGAAGTCACCTACCTCGATTTGGAACAGGAAGTAAACAGCCTCAGGACAAGACCCCACCCATTAAGTTAAAAATTCCCATTTTGTGAAAGCAAAGAGTCTAAGGGGTTTTCTGGCCCTAGACAGCATACAAAATCTTCTACAGGTGTGATCCAAGGTGGTGACAGTCCATGCCAAGCTGGCAATCACACTTGTCAGTTTCACCCTTGTGGTATGGGTTTGGGAAGCATGGAAGTTGCAAGATTGGCAGGGATGGCAGTAAGAGGTGAGAGGTTGGGGGTGGACTCTTCTTTCATGGTTTTAGAGAGCTCACTAAGGCTAATCTGTCTCTAGAAGAAGGCCCAAGAGTCCACTGTGTGAAACTGTGAAGGTAAAGCCTGGGTTGCAGTGGAGACCCCAAGATGGAGATGCCAGAGCTGTGAAACATCTGTGTCTACTGGGATTTGAGCCAGTCCAAAAGAGAGACGATGTTTCAGATGTTAGAAACATTATTTGCTTTTACCTTTTGACGTTAGTTTTGTCTTTGTCCTTTGTTTTTCTATCAAGGGTAGCTGGCCAAGCCAGGATTCAAATCTCCTGAACGTGAGCCTTCTCCTTTGCACCAACTAGTCAATATCGTCAGCTTGTGAAGTCTAGCACTCATCAATGGGATCAGAGGCAGTCACTACTTATGTGAAGGAAAAAAGAAGTCATCTTGGTCAAATGTGTTCCTGTCAGCCCTTTTAAACAAATAACTACTTAGCTGAACTACTTCAGCTTTGTTCGCATATTCCTTTGTGTGGCACCAAAATTATTCCTTCTTTCTAACACAGACAACAAAGCTGGAGGAGCGGTCCTGTGAGTCCTTTCACACCGAAGATTTAGACCTGAAGCTCCAGGTTTTGTTATTTACCCTGCTGGGTTTCAGTCTTGATTTGGTCAAGTCTTTCCTTGCTATTTCTCCAGTCCTTCCTTTTGGAATGGAAATATATATTTTAATAAGTATGGCGGTAAAGGTGTTCTAGATAGGGTCGCTATTGCTGAAAGGAAACACCATGACCAAAAAGCAAGTTGTTGTAGAAAAATTAATATTTAAATTGATTCATACGATTATTAAATCAGTGGTTATTATTTAGCCCAGTATTAGAGAAATATGAGACACAGGCACCTGTTAGATTTTTTAAATGCCTTAAACACTGCGGCGGGGCATACTAACCTCCTAGCTACTTTGTTATTTCCCAGCCACACATCCCATTCAAAATTCCCATAAATACTTGCACACGCTCCATTTGGGATACTTCTCTCTGTCACGCCAATCCTCAGAGCAAGCTCCTCCCGGCTACATGCTTCTCATTCACTGTAAGCCATGGCGCTCTCCTCCTTTCTCTTTCCTCCTTCCTCCTACCTGCACCTCTCTCCCTCCTTCTGTGACCCTCGATGCCCTTGAACCCTAGCTCCGACCACCTCTCTTCTGCCCAATTTTATTGGCCAATCAGGGTTCATTTGGGAGGCAAGGTTACAAAGCATGACTTGGTGTATGTGAGCGACCTGGGGTGGGAGTGGGGGACAAGCAGTTATCACTTGAATGCATAGTAGCTCCAGGTCAGCCTCAGCAGCAGGTTGGGAAGGAAAGAGTTCATTTGGCTTACACTTCCAGATCATAGTCCATCACCAAAGGAAGTCGGGACAGGAACTCAAGCAGGGGAGCAATCTGGAGGCAGGAGCTGATGCAGAGGCCATGAAGGTATGCTGTTTTCTGGCTTGCTCAACCTGCTTTCTTATAGAACCGAGGACCACGATGGGCTGCCTCCCCCACCCCTCCCCCACCCCATCAATCACTAATTAAGAAAGTGACTTACAGCTGGATCGTACAGAGGCATTTTCTCCTTGCAGATAACTCCAGTTTGTGTGTGAAGTTTACATAAGACCAGCCAGCACAAAAGGCTATCCACACTTACTCGTTTAAGAAAAAATTGAACACTTAATTATTTTTCCCAAAGAAAATAAACAGCAACACGTGAATTGTGTTTGTTGGTTGGTAGGTTGGTTTTCCTTTTTCTTAGAGAAGGTTTCTCTCTATAGCCCTGACTGTCCTGGAACTTGCTTCGTAGACTGGCTGGCCTCTAACTCACATCGATCCATGCCTGCCCCTGCCCCTGCCCCTGCCCCTGTCCCTGCCCCTGCCCCTGCCCCTGCCCCTGCCCCTGCCCCTGCCCCTACCCCTGCCTCTGCCCCTGCACCACCAAGCCTGGGTTAACACTTGAATTTTTAAAGAGACTGTTGAATAACATTCTTACTGTCTATTACAATTTTTTCCCCAGGAGATTAACCTATTTTACTTTTTTTCCCCATTTTACAAATCTATTTTAGGCAAATGAGTTGAGCTCAGTTGAGTATATACAGTAGTCTTACCTCTGTTGATGGCTTTTCACAGTTTCAGTTACTTATGGCAAATCGTGAGCTGAAACCACAAACACTAACTTCAGAAATAAGCATGTCACAATCAAAAACTGCAAGTGATGCTGAGGAATGATTGGGTTTATATGGTTCAGCTCTATATATTCCGAGGCATGAATGATCTTTTGTCAAATGTATCCATGACATGTATGCTTTTTGTCCATTATTTATTTACAGCTATCTCAGTTATCAGAGTTGCTGTGGCGTCACAGTGATCGTGTTCAATTTAACAGTCACCCCAACACGTAAGAGTAATGACACTGGCAATCTGCATATGCCAAACAAAAACTGTAAAATACTTCCTCTAAGTGAAAAGATTAAAGTTCTCAGTGAGGCAAGAATAAAGTCTATATATGCTGAGATTGCTAAGCTCTGTGGTAGCAACTACACATAAGGTAAACAGCATTTGTTCGGTGTTCCAGTCATCTGCCGGAAGTCTTGGAATATACCTGCCTCAGATAGGAGTGACAACTGCATTGAGCAACTCTGTATCAGAAACTGCAACAATATGAAACAGTTCAGTAGCGAGAGAAACCTGACACATGTCTTTCGGAGGAACCTAGACCTGACCAGCAGATGATGCAGAGCCAGAGGCAATGAATATCTTTAATTTTCTGCATTAGAAAAATGTATTTTTATCCATATATTCTAAAACACATGATGCCTCAGGTATTTTTCTGGGTGCTGGATTATTTGATGGAGTGCGTTATAAAAGGTATTTTGTTGAGAAGGGGGACAGCCTAGATTTCATTTCTAGTTTTTGTTATGGGTTCAGGAATAGCTGCACACTGATCCCTCAGACACCACACTCAAATTGATGGAAGTTTACTGAATGCTGAACAAAGACCGAACTGTCAGGGACATAAGGTGGACTTGGGAGCCAGATGATGCTGCTGGTCTGTTTCTAAGGCTCATTTTTAATAAGAAAAACTGTTACCAGGTAACAACCAGATAACCAGGTGTAGGAAGCAAGAGGGTGGGGGGAGCGGCATTACATCATTTTGACTAGATAAACATAATCAATTTTGTTCCAAGTGTATTGTGTTGTATCTAGGTAGCTAGATAAAGCACTTTTAGCTGATTGGCTGGGATTTGGAGTAGGAGACCTCTTGGGGGATTTCCAGCTTTCTGGGAGTAAGGAACATAGCAGGATGTTGCGATCTTTAACTCAAGCAGAACAAGCATTTATCATCTATTGTTTTATTCTAAGCAGCAAGTATTGAACTATTGAATTGTATCCTGAGAACTTGAACTTAATTTCACCTTATGATCAAAATGGAGACTAGGAGGCAAAATGGCTTCTGATATGCTAAAGGATACAGCAGGTGTTAACAGAGGAGCCACAGTTATGCTAAGAACTAAATTAAGTCTCAACAGGATTTAAGCAGGTTACAACAATGTCTCTCTTCTCAGTTGCTTCTTGGCATAAGCTTTCAGGACAGTATTCTGACTCCGTTGCTAATGCCAACACTAACACTCTGAATCATTTCTGCTGAGCAGCAGATTTTCAGTAACCCACTTCATAAACTGTAATTAATTTTCTATGAAAGGACAAATTATTCCCTTTCTGAATTTCAATATTAGACTTTTGCTATACATTAGTATCTATACATTTCCCTCTGCAGGGAGAATTCACATCTTTTCAACCTATAATGCCTTCTACTTAAAATAGAAGTGTTTCTTATAAAAAAAGAAAATAAGAGAAATGTCTGAAATGAGCTTAATGGGTATCAGGAAGGAATACAAGATGTCATCAGACAGAAGACATAATGTGTAAAGGAGTTTAAAAATTCTAACCATTTTAAGGAAGTAATAATAAAATACAAGTGCAGGTCCGTATTTTGAATAATAGAATTATTGAATAATAGAATTATTAGTTATTCTTAAATCAAGGATTCAAGAAATCAAGCAAGGAACTGCATGCAGTGGTGCATGCCTTTAATCCTAGCAGAGGAGACAGGAGAAGCTTTAAGTTTGAGACCAGCCTGGACTACAGAGAGAGTTCCAGGACAGTCATGGCTTCACAGTGAAACCCTGTCTAGAAAAAACAAACAACAACAACAACAAAAAAAACAGAACAACAAAACGAAATCAAGTAAGACTTGAAATTTGGAGCTGGAGAGAAAGCTTGGTGGTTAAGAACTGCAACTGCCATTGCAGAGGGCCAGAGTTTGATTCCCAGCACCAATGCTGGGCAGCTCACAACCCATGTCTCTGCCCTCCTTGGGTGCCTGCACACACACACACACACACACACACACACACACACACACACACATAAAAATTGTGAAATGAAAAGCTTGGATTTCAAAGTCAGTCATGACAAAAAATAATGAGCAGCAACTTAATCATTCCCAAATGTGTAGTAGAAAAGCCCCTTACTGAGTAAAATAATCTGATATTTTCTACTTGGTACAGAACAAGGACTTTTAGATTCCACATTACAATTATTAACAAGAGAATCAGAGACAAAACGTGCTAACATTGCAATGAATTGTGAACTTCTATTACAAATACGAGTGACTTGAATGAAAGGGTTGCTTTATTTGAGGTTTGACTCTTGTGAAGGCTCTATTGCCAAACATAAATTTACATCTTATTGCTAACAAAGAAACAGACAAACTTTTTCAAGACTCTGTTAAGCCTGATGACACCAGAAGTCTTTGGAAATAAGTGAATAAGAAGCTTCTTAAAGACAGATCAAAGGAGTTCCTTCATTTTTTATTATCCTTATCCCAGTGTCCCTTGATTCCTTATTTCTTTTACTCAGTTTACTCTCAAATTATAGAATACACATTAAGTCCATACCTCTACTTCCTGTGTACTAAATGTATTGAACTATCAAGATGAAGAGTTTTCAATCTTTTATGTATTTATTTATTTTTAATCTTTTGAGACAGGGTTTTTCTGTGTAGCCCTGGCAGTTCTGGAACTTGCTCTGTAGACCAGGCTGACCTCGAACTCACTGATCTGCCTGCTTTCTACCATCGGAATGCTAGGATTAATGGCTTGAGCCACCACCACCTAGCAAGTTTAAATCTTTTGTCACTTATCTCTTAAGCTTGTCTTAAATTTTTAATAAAACTCTACATTATAAAATTATAACTTTTCGGTTATAATAAAGCTATCTAATAATACCCAACAAGTTTTATATCCTAATTTGAAAGTATAGGGTTATCTGGAATTAGTTGGTTTATATGTCTATTGGATTTATGTTGAAGCAATTTTAGGGTGGAGTGTCCAATTATCACCCTGAGAAACTGTTGCATGTCAGAAACTTGACATAAACTATTTTGCAGATGCTGTCATCAATGTGGTTCCCTGGTATGGTGCTGCTCTTTAATTTTTCTTACATTCTTCGTGTCAGACAACCTTGTAGATGAAAATGTTCTATCCGGTTAAGATCATCCTGGGTGAATTTTCCGTTATTTAGAAACATGGGAGCGCCACTCCCTTGCAGACCCACAATCTTTTTACAAGACAACTCCACGGGACTCAGATTCTAACACTTAACAGTTAGGTTCTGCCAGCATTCACAGGGAGTCTCTAAGAGCCGATTTAGGTTTCTAACCCACCGCGGAAAACGAAAACGCACAGAACATAGGGTGACCCCTCGCACTAGCCAGCACTCACACATTCCCTACGAGCACAGATATTCTTGCTCCTGATTGGTCTTCATGAGTGTCTGTCACACGAAGAGGGCGGGGCCTGCTGCAGCTCTAAGGGAGACGCTGCTGGTTACGTCATCTCAATGCGACGAGGTCCTGGAGGGCGGGGCGGGGTGAGCGCTCTTCGGGGTGGTTAGGGACTGCTGCGGAGGTGTCATGGCTGCTGCTGCGGAGCGTAGTTCCCCTAGCAGCAGCGAGAGAAACCCCGAGCGAAGCTCCAGCCCCCTCCTCACCCGCGAGGTCCTCTGCGAAATCTTCCGCTCCTTGCACACCTTGACCGGACAGGTGAGTGGGGGTGCGGCGCGGGGTGAGGAGCATCTCTCGGAGGCGGGGACCCCTCCGGAGTGGCGTCCGCCGCCGGGATGCTGGGGCCGAGCCGCGGAGACCCGGGGACGCCCCGGCGCAGCTGCTGGGGGCGGGAGAGTGCCAGCTGCACACGCGGTGATCAAGTCGGAGTACCGAGGTCGAGAGAAACCCGGGTCCTGGCGCGGAACTCTTGCATAAATTACGCATAAAAGATGAGGAGGGTTAGGTGGCTCTTACTGCCCTTTTGCCCAGTGTGTTTATTGTAGAAACTGATTGGTTAGTATGCCCTGAAACTTTTACTAGCTCCTTCTCCACTCTTTAGGGGGTGATTTACTCTGGGTTTTGTTTATCTTTTTTCCTCTCATCATTTGTTGCATTTCCTCTTCTTTGAAACGGGAGGGGTGTCTAAGGATTTCTAAAACACAACTTGTAGCATGCCTGGATTTTAGTGTAAATTGTTGGATGAGTGGTCAGTTCTACCTGCATTACTGCTGCCATGTAACTTAGCTAATTGCTCTTACAAAAATGTCTTAGTAAAACTGGATTTTAAAAAAATAGGTTTTCACTTTACTGCTTGACATTCTTGATATAATGAAGCATTTAATGAAGAACAAAAGTATGTTTGCGTGCTTTAAAAGTTGTTTTATGTTGAACATCTTTCCTAGTTTGTCTAGTTTGTTTGATTGGTTGGTCTAGTGCATGAAATGGGCCCCGCACACATTTGTGTCAACGGCAGTAGTGAGAATTAGTTTCAAAATCCTTAGTTGGATGGAGAATTAATCTTGTAAAATGTTATTTTAATAAAGGTCTAAAAACCTATAGTATGCTTCTTTTGACTGGCAAACTACCCTGATTTATAGTTTGGTGTTATGAAGCAATTATAAATTGCTTAATAAGCATTTACCAAATTTTTTTTCCAAAGTCTTAAACGCTTTCCTTATTAACATTCAGTGGTAGCATACCAGATCTTTAAATAGTTTAAAAGTTAGAGAACTTTTTTTTTTTTTTTTGGCATGGATTTCGAACTTAAAGATTTATTCATTTATATTCTAAAGTTAAGGTGAGGGAAAATATTCTCATATTATGTTATAAAATTGCAAAAATAATTTACATTGATAAATAATTTAAACATCTAAAGTATTTTGCATACTGAATTTTTCAAACTTATATAATTTTATTTCAAAGGTTCCAATGGAAAAATGATTAAGTCTTAACATGTCACCTGCCATAAATGTTTAGAGAAAATGAGGTTTTTGTAACACAGTAAAGAAATTTTTATACAGGTGTCAAATAAAAGATTTTTAAAAAATCAATTAAATGTTGTTTTAGTAATATGTATCTTGAGATGTATGATTTAAGAATGAAAGCCATACAGACTTATAAAGATAAAGTTGCCACTGGGGATTGGGTCCTTTTGCAACAAATTAAAAGGGCTTTAAAGATGCAAGTTCTAATTTGTCTCATCTTCAGTATCACTGACTGATTGGTGCTTCTCAGTAGAAAGTATAAAACTGAATTGTTAAAAAGTTTTTCTCCAAATGCAAAATGTACTAATATTAACCTTTTTCTTCCTTCTCATTGGCCCAACTTACCAAGCTAAAGTTGTATTGTTAGTTTGGTGCTTAAGAATAGGAATGTTCTTTTGAACATACATAATTGAATGGTCAGTTATAACTGTGTATTAATAGAAAATGTTGAATATGTGGTTACTGTCCCAAGAGTTATGGGGTAAAAATGCACAGAATTCATAGTTGATGGGGAACTTGCTGAATTAATAATCAGATGTAATTTTTTAATTAATTTGTAACTTTATTGTTTGGTTTCTATAAAAGAGCAAGCATCTTGAGTTGCCTTTGAGGGCTTACATAATTCTGCTGAATTGACATGAGAGGAAGATCCAAACATGAAGACTTCTTTTCTACAGTTATTTCCTGTAGAGAAGCTGATGCTTTGCTTTGGCTTAAGATTTGGATGCTTTTTCCCAACACCATCTAAAATTGCCGTGATCAACTAAGATCTCCTGGAGGACTGTAAACTCATGCTGATGGGTTACTTTCACTCACATTAATGAGTGCTAATCACGTTAATAATCATAATGTCAAATATTAGTGTAAGCTTCTCTTTGTCAGGATACCCTATGTAAAATTTTGCATTTCTTTATGTCTGCCAAGTGTGGGCTTGAAATACTTGTAGTTTCAGGGAAGTCTCTGTATCTACTATTTATACTGTAGGGTACTTAACATGGAGCTTGAGCTCTCTTTGGGCCTATGAACAGTGATTTATGTTTCAGTTTTTTTCTTACAACTCATTAGATTTATATTTGAATTCATGAAACATGTATCTTTACTTTGTGGAAAATATGACTAATTTTAATAAATTATTCTTGCAAAATGAGATATAATTAACTTGCTTCCGGTATGGAGTATGTTCTTATACAGTGTCATGATATATACATACCCTTAGGAAAGTTTGTAGGGATTCCCTGATGCTGGGTCAGAGGCTGCAGACAGAAGCTTCTCTCTCTAACATTTTGACTGATTCCAGTGTTAATTTTATATTCAGGTTCTTGGTAGTTTTCTGGGTATAATTTTGTTCTAATGAGTCATCAGCTGAGGAGAAGTTTTCTTGTAATGAGACTTATATCTTACTAGAGAATTCTTAGGAACGTACTGGACATCCAGTTCTGGCATTTGTTAGGCTGCTGTGGAAAGTATTTATTTTCTAGCTCGACAATTTCATAATTCATAGTTTGATTTTTATATGAAGTACTTACTGCCATCTGTCCCTATGTGTAAATAATCTTGAGTTTTAAATACTTTATAAATTGCTTAAATTTGAAAACAATAAAAGTGACTTAGATATCAAGATAATGATATATTTTAGACATGTGTTTGTGTGATATGTAACAAAGAAAATACACTTTCTGGAATTTTGCAGTTGACCTTCCTCTGTTGAATGCTTTGTTGGAATTAGGATTCTGACTAGGGCAGACCTATTTTTGAACACTTTCCAAAGGTATTTTAGATACCTAAGTATTAAAAGAGTTCCATCTCTTTATCTTTAATGGATGGCTTCTTCTCAAAGATGGCCCCATTATACAAACATAGAAACAGAATGAGAATATAAAACATGCTTTTAAAATATTTTTTTCAAAGCTGCACCCCTTTGGCTTTTTAAAATGGCACCTAGGTAAAGCATTTTATTATGTCATGAAACTTAGTAACTTTGAGCAAAATAAGCATGCATTACTCCATAGAAATCTTACTTTGTGATAATCCCAGATATACACCTTAATCGTGTAATTTTTGTGATGTTTCTGGTTTGCCTCTTTGAAGCTTAACCTCCGAGATGATGTGGTGAAAATTACAATCGATTGGAACAGGCTCCAGAGCCTCTCAGCATCCCAGCCTGCATTGCTCCTTACTGCACTTGAACAACACGTTTTGTATTTACAGGTAAATTTCATTTTAGAAATGTTTACTGGATATTGAAAATAGAAATTAATTATAGTTAAATTAGCTGGAGTAGTTTTCAGTTCTACCTCAACACTCTGTTAATAGTATTATTAATAAAACGTTATTTAAATCCATATTGAGTCTAGGTCTGTTAATTTCACTAGTGATCAGGATAGTTACAAGAAATAGCCCAATCGGCCGATGGGGGTATGAGATTGAATAAATGCAATTCTATTCAATTCTAGGCTTTGCTGAAAATTCAATACAGTTCATCTATGGTGGGTTATAATTAAGCAATAAGACACGGCAGGTGTGAGTCATGCTATGATAATGATTCCATGCCTTGGGTGAGTTTGGAGGCTCATGGAGTGCTTTCAGTGGTTCAAGAAGTGGCATTATCCCAGCATGACACATCCTGGAGTGTCTATTGCAATTAAACAGTTTTATCGTAGTTTTTAAAAAGAAAGTAATTTCTGTGACATTAATGTTTCATCTTAGGGAGTAACCAGTCACTATTTCGTCTTAATAATTTGAAATAATTTCTACTTGATATTGGAAGTCAATATTGAATTATTTATGGTGGTATTGTTACATTTTTAATATTGCAGTTTAAGAAATGAACAGTATTATAACCTTGCTGGTTGTTGTTGCACATCTCTGTAATTGATGTGAGTTGGAGGTTTTCTCTAATCTGAGTAAAATCTGAAGCCTCAAGGATAAGCAGAACTGTTTTTCCTGGTCACTTTACTGTGTTTAAGATGTCAGAAGAGTTCAGAAGAGTACTTGGCATAGCAAACAATAGAAACAAAATTGTATGAAAAGATGATCGGGATATTGTTTAGAAGTAATGTTTTAATTTTCAGCCCTGCACTTCATTAATTTTTCTGGGAATGTTTAATTGTGTTTCGGGATAAAAATAACAGTTAACGCTTTGTTTAAAGGGCAAGTGATGAGTTATAGAACTCAAATGTTGGGTTGGCAATGGCTAGGAAGAATAGAAGCAAGTGAATTTCCATTATGAAGATGAATTTTTTAAAACCCACTTTAGTTTCCTGTTTCCAACTAGAGGTCTTTGTGGCATGTTTTGTTTTATTTTGTTTCGTTTTTTCCTTTCTTCTCCCTTTGTGCATTTTCCTTTGTAAAATTTCATTTCATGACCCAATAAGCTATCTTGCTGTATCAGGAAGAGGCTGAATGCTCATTCAGTGTAACACCTATATACTCATATCCATGCTCTCTCATTCATTTTGGCCAACTGTACTTTGAAGTGGAGCATCTCCAGCGATACAGTGATAATGCAGGGCTTTGCTGAGTGAGCACTGCTCTCCCGCTAAGGAGGAGAATGCTAAGCCTAGTGTTCTGAATGACATGTTAATTAAGAGGCATCCATCCAGGCCAGAGACTGAAGGCTTTGATTTGGCACAAAATAAAAGATGAATGACAGAATGATTTTCTCAAAGAAAGAGTTAAATTTCCTCAGGTTTTCTTTCTTTTCTTCTTTTTTTAAAAAATAAATTTACAGCAAATGATAAGGGCCACAGTAGTAGAAAACAGCAAACGTGTGTGGTCAGACCTGTATATCCTTGTGTGCCGGCTTTTTATATTTAATAACTGACAATATTCATTTGCTTAGCAGCAGTTTATATAAATATATCACTAATTTAGATTAGTTTGAACCTGAGCAGATGTCACTGTGTTCTTTTCAGCCTTTTTTAGCAAAACTTCAGTCTTTAATTAAAGAGAATTCAACTGCTGTTGATGAGATAAGACAGATAGAACCAGAGACCAAGAGTGAACTAAGTACCAAGCATGCAACTGGGGACCTACAAGATGAAGGAAAGCTCAAGGATTGTGACATAGGAGACGTGAAAAGAACACAAATCCAGTTTGATCCAGAAGTAGTTCAAATAAAGGCTGGAAAAGCAGAAGTAAGTTGGGAGTGGTTCAGGGATGGGGGTGACACTCATTTTAAAATTCTGTTGTGTTTACATTGTTAAAATATTTGTTGTTTATAGATTGACAGACGAATATCTGCATTTATTGAAAGAAAACAAGCTGAAATCAATGAGAACAACGTCAGGGAATTTTGCAATGTTATTGATTGTAATCAAGGTAACTAGAAAAATTTTTATAGGATTTTAAACATTTTGACAACTGCTGTAGTATTTTAGGTGAAGGCTAAACTATAGAGACAAATGTTTACCACAGAAACTAGAAGATGAAAGCTCTTTTAGGAAGTGGAGGTGGAATGTTAGGTGTTAGGGTTGTTCAGACTCGCTGTCAGGAGAAAACAAGCAATATGAATTTCAGGTCTGTAAATGTACCTGTGAAATTATGTTAATTCCATGAACTGAGTGAAGCTAATAGCATTCCTCAAGAGGGAACAGGTCTCTCTTTACTCCTGAGTTTCATCCTGGATATACCCAGCTTATCAGGGCGACCTGTGGAGCCTTTTTCCTTCTCCATCATGCATACCTTTGCTGTTGTTCATCCGTCTCCTTTCCCTCCTCCCGTGATGCTGCAGTATGTCTTCAGGTCTGCAGTGTATGCAGAACCATCTACTGTGCGGCATTGCTGTAGGTCATATTCAGTTATCCTTGTAATAACCAGCATAAGTAGTTCTTAAAAAATTACAGAGGAAAGTACATAATTGGGCTGGAGGTTTTTCTTACTCTCTTTACTATCTCTTGGCTAATAATTATGAACATGGAATTGTCAGTTGAACCTGGAAGTGACTCATAATCACATTGAGACAGTTGCCCTTAACATAATAATGTAGGCTCACTTTTGGTTCTAAATGTAACTTTCTACTAACTTTTGTGGATCTCTAGACTTAGCTTTTTAGAACAGGTGTAACAGTGGCGAAATCTCAGGCGCAGCAATCTAGTTGTACACACCTCAAGAGAAAGGGTTTGCGAGGGAGCAAGTGCATGTGTCACTAATGTTCTTCCTCTTCTTCCTGCTAGCTCTATTATTATAAACCACCAGAGGATAGAAATTGACAAGAATTGAAATGCTCAGCAGGATTCCTTGGCCCATTCAATCCCTTGCTGGGTCAAAACAGTGCTAGCAAGAATTGCTGTGGAGAGTGGCTGGCACTCATACACTCATGTCCCCACACCGTGCTCTCTTTCTCACTGATGGGCCTATGCATTTGGAATATAGCCCTGGAATGGATGATAGCTTTTTTTTTTTTTTTAACTGTAGACCAATGAAAGGATAGAATAAAGACGTGTAGGCCCTTAAATATATTTTGAGGTGTTTCCAAGGAACAGAAAATGAGTGTTCAATCTTTAAATGTAAAAGCTTAAGTGGGCTTGCAGTTTTTTTTATAGTTTTACTTATCACAGATCTGTTAAACTTAAGCTTAAAAAAATACATTTTAAAATGTTAGTGTATTTTTTAAAGACCTCTCAGTTGGTCTAAGAAAAAAATTGAACAAATTTCATGGAATAACAAAGGACTTTAGCTCATTGTACATTCATTTTTTAACAAAATAATTATGGAATTTTAACAGAAAATTTACTGACAATGTATGGCTTTACTGTTACTTCAAGCATTAGTATATGTTTCTATATGTTACTGTATTGTATGTGTTCATATATACCAATTATGCTAAGTTTAATCCTATAGATTATATTAACATATTTCTAACTTCTTATAATTTTTTTGTTGAGACAGAATTGAAAAGAAACTGTAGTTTTCACCTTGGTAAAAATATTGGAAAAATTAGCATATTTTTCCTAAACTTACTGTTTTTAAAAAGTAGGATTGGAAGGAGAAGATGCCTTTTTTGGTCAGGAACTCTTTAAATGAACATCGGAAATCTAGGTTCAGAAGAAAAGTATGTGTTGTACTTGGTTTCAGTGTGTATGTACTTGAAGTTTCAGTGTATATTATACTTGAGGTTTCAGGTTCTTTTTTTCAAATCTGGAATTCTAAGATGAAAATTTATAAAATATATAGTCAGTCCCTCTGTTAGATGCTCACTAATATAGTAATAACAAGTATGCTAAAAAAAAATTTAAGATAATTTGGAAAATTGGTTCTGTTTACATAATGGAGTTAGAATATGGTGCTATATAACAGATGATTTATTTTCTCCAAAGGTCAGTGGTTCTTAATAATAACCAGTTTTCATTAAAAATTATCAGAAATTATGTCACTTAATGGTAATGATTTTTCTATATGTAAATCTGAACATTAGATAAAAATGTTACATGTTATTCAATTCAGAGGATAAAGCTCACCCAAGCTATTCTATATGTGACAGTAACATAATTATTATTACTTTTACTTGAAATTCTTTTTTGAATAAAATATGAATTATTAGAAGTTTATTGTAATCTCATACATTTGTAATTAAGAATCTATTCTCCCTAGAAAATAGCTGTGCAAGAACTGATGCCATATTTACTCCTTATCCTGGATTTAAAAGTCACGTGAAGGGTAAGTAGCCACCATATACACCTCCGCACTGGCAGATGTTTGTTACGGCTTCTTAACAGTGGGGAACAGAGATGCCGTTACCATCTAAATTTATTCCGAAACAAAAGCATTGCCTTTCTTTTTTGAGCTTGTGGTGAGGTGACTGCTGTGGAAAGAATATAAAGTACTGTTAAGGAGAGAGAAAAACAAATTTACATAGGCTTAACAGTTTCTAAACTTAGTTTCTAGAGTTGTGAATACCTATGGACCACAGACTAGACCTGAAGGAATTGCAGGGTCAGGTCACAAACCTGTGGGCGTGGTGCGAGACTGCGGTAATCAGGCCGTGGAAGAGCGACTCCAGAACATTGAGGCTCACTTGCGATTACAGACAGGTCAGTAGAGAATTTGGTGGTGTTCTGTGATGTTCAGGAATTTAACATGTAATGTTAAGGAAATTAGGTTGAGTTAGCTTCCAGATTTTCCTTGAACCTTCATTGTAAAGCCATCATTCTAGTTGCATAAAGCAGTCACTAGTGTTAAGGAATTTGTACAGTTCTTCCAGCTTATGCTTTTTCCCCATTATACTTCTTGCCACTTTCTAAATTGGGAATTCCAAACATATTCTGTTAGCCTCCGTCTATTTCAGTTACAACAGAAAGTGAATGTAATGTTTTACTCTGGCCAATTTCAGAGCTTATATGACCACCTCTAATTATTATCAGTCACTCTACCAGCTACAGAATATGGGTAAATGTGGTCCTGGTGGTCCTCATTGTGCTCACTGACGTAGATAGGTAAATGAAGAGGTACCATAGGGAAGATGAACCATATTCATGGAACAGAGCTGTTAGTCACCGGGAAAGTGTCAAGCCTATGTCAGCTTAGTGCTTACCAGTACTCTGTGGAGGCGCTGCTGCTGCTGAAGCTCAGGGAGTTCCAGCACTTGCCTGTGTTCTTTCAGTAAGGGACAGCTGGAAAGCAAGCACAGCGTCTTACCCATTAGTTACCGTGTTCTTGGTCCTCTCCTAAGTGTTCCAACATGTTTCTACCCTCTCCACAGCTACTGCTGGAGGAAGCTTCTGTAATCTCTGTCTCGGAGGGATAGGTCTGTTTGTCGCTTCCTTCTCTATGTCATTTTTCACCCTGTGGCTAAATGCAGTTTTTCAAGGTCAATTCTGATCTTGTTTCTACCCAACTAAAAATCCTTTAAAAGTTCTCTGTAGCTTTCATACACATAGCAAACTCACTACCCAGAAAGACTGCTGTTCCAGACCAGGTAGGCTGCAGTGGTGCTTGAAGGAGTAGAAATGATAATGAGCTTGTATTTAAATATCTTTAATACTCCATGCCCTCCTCTAAAAAAAGAACTTTAGCAGAGAATTATGGGAAGAACTCCTCTAAACAGTATTCTAGGTCAGAGGAGAAAATATACCATGCTAGGAGAAATAGAAGTTGAAGAAAATGACAGGACATAGTGTAGCCATCAAATGAAACTGTCCTTTTGTCACTGCAGGATTTTTCCTTCTATCTAACTACCAACACATCTCATAAATGAATTTCACAAAAGCTTGTAGCAATATGGGAAGCATATGCAATATTTAGAAAGCAGAAATCTATAATCTGTCTCGTAGAACGCAGAGTGAAACTATCCATAAGCTGAAGATTTCAATTAATTTGCTTTCATCTGCTTATTTTCTTCTTAACTGTTTTCATGCTTATATAAATATATTTGCATAGTATTTTAAGAATAAAAAGGATAAGAAAACAGAATTATTAATATTGCAGTATTTTTCCCCATGAATTTAGGTGGCCCAGTACCAAGAGATATTTATCAGAGAATTAAAAAGCTTGAAGATAAAATCCTTGAATTGGAGGGGATCTCTCCTGAATACTTTCAGTCTGTAGTAAGTATTAATGCCTTTTAAAAGCAAACTTATTTTAAAGTTAAGGGATAGAGGACCTCAGCACTTCGGAGGTGATTACCTGCTTCCTTAGGAATTCGGAATAGTTTTAAGATGTGGGAATACTTGTCCTCTCAACTGTGGGAAGTCTGTCGAGCCTTCTTCATGTTGTAACAGCTCAGCCTGTGGTGGTCCAGCCTGTGACTCTGGAGCTGCTGTCTTCTGCAACAGCAGGTGCTTCCTCTGAGACATCTCATAGGCCCTCACCTTACACTCTCACCCATCCTCTTTACCTTAGCACAGACTTTTTTTTTAAAGACTGACCTGTATCTGTAATTTCTCCACTCTCTTGTTCATTTATTCATTCGTTCATTCTTAACCCCTTTTCTCAAGGACATTGAGAAACTGTTTTCCTAGTATCTTCTTTGGCATATCAGTGTCTGACAGGCCTGAGCTCACTGTGTTCCCAGCATCCTCTGAGTAGGTACTTCTCTCCTCATGCTTGTTTTTCTGTGTCTGTTTGTTTGAAGTTTGAGATAGGTTCTCACTGTATAGCCCATGGCTCAGGCAGACCTTGAACTCTCAATCATCCTGCTTCAGCTTCCTTCCAAAATCTGCTAACTAACCATCAGCCATGCCCTGTCCATTGTTTACTCATTCACTTGATGTCTAATCCATTCCATGCCTCCCAAGATGAACCAGGGAGAGGTTCAAAGGAAAACAAGAAAACAGATATGGAGCCAGGGGTGGTGGTACATGTCTTTACTCCAGCACGCAAGAGGCACAGGTAGGCAGATCGCTGAGTTCGAGGCCAGCCTAGTCTACAAAGTGAGTTCCAGCACAGCCGAGGCTACACAGAGAAACCCTATCTTGAAAAAAAAAGAACAAAACAAAAAAGTAAGAGAGAAAGAGACATGTGGAAACATAAGCGATAGTTCTCTAGTGTGAGCAAAGCACTGTGGGAACATGCTAGTAAACCATGTATATCTACTGTTTTCAAGTACTGTAATTTAAAATTAGTATTTTAGAAATAGTCACTAAAACTGTACCTTTTAAATATTCTAATAAGCTGCAGTCTTAAAAACTGTAAATTACTATGTTAAAACATTTCCATGTTTAAGAGTCCCATTTTTAGAACAATTACATTAAAAGATGTAACACATATTGATGCCTTTCATAATTTTCTGCTTTTTATAATAGCTTATTTGGGAGTTTATTTTTCAACCAATGGAAAGAACTTTAGTTTTTATTTTGTTCTGTGGATCAAATATTTTTTTTCTGTTAATATTCACCTTTTCATATGTTGTGCTCTAATGTTAACCATAATAATCAACCTCGGTCCAGTTTCTAGAAGTGTCTCCAAGTTTAGAATTCCTCTATATGTGAATCTATATAAAAACGTTTTAGTTAAAATTCTTTCATAGTTTAGAAATTCAGTTTCCAACAAAAGATGAACACGTAAGGGCTCATTTGTTCCTTAGAAGCTGGAAGAGCATAGTGCCCACTGTCTTTTCTGTTCGCTTTGAGGCCTGAGTATGCAGAATTATGCCATTACTCAAGAGAGAGAGAGTAGGGCAGACAGACTGTTCACTTTCTCAGTGTGAAGATAGCCCATGAGTTGGCTTTACTCCGGATCAGGTGTGTGGCTCCTACAACGTCCTCACTCTGTTATAGAATGTCAGTATGAAGTCTTTCCCTTTGGTCTTGTGCCATATCTGTGCATGGGTCTAGAAGACAGAGTTAGTCTGAATGTTTAAACCTTTTCCATTCTGTGCTATAACCTGCATGTCATTTCTAGTACTAAACCACAGGATGTCTTCCATTCAGACATAACTTTAAAGAGCTAAAAATGTTTGTTTCTTTCCCAGAGCACCGCTTTATCCCAGTTTGCATCAGCTCTCCTTTTCTGAAGGTTTAACCATCCTGCTGATGCCCGGCTGTGTTTCTGGTTCTTCTTTCCAATGCAGCTGCGGAGTTAGTAAGCCTCATGTCTTGGAGTGTCACAGAGCTCTCACTCGCTGGTGTTTCAGCCAGCTTCTGCACACAGGCTATCTCAACTGTCCAAGTCTAAGTCATATAATTTAGAAACTTACTTGCTATTTCTGTCTTCATGCCCTCTTCTACTTCCAAGTTTATACTCCTTTAAAAAAGATTACCCCTCCAGATTTTCTCATTTCTGTCAGTGACAGAATAATTTCACTAACCAGAAACTAGACATTTCCCATCCAGGTACTAACCAGACTTGACCCTGCTTAGCTTGTGAGACAAGATGAGGTCAGACACACTCAGGGTGGTGTGGCCATAGACAACACTGGACTTTTCCCCGCTCTCTTCCCACATCCAGTCACCAACAGCTGTCAGTTTTTCTCTCTTAACTGTTTGTTTCAGGAAACAGGACAGGTCCTGTCCCCATCTCAGAACCTTCCTTCATACCTAACCTAGTATAGCACTGTCTCCTCATTCTGGTTGATCTCCTGTCGCTAAAATATCATTAGTCTTTACAAACACTGTTTTCATAAGTCATCACAAGTCACTTCCCTACAAATGCTTTCTGAGTGGAAAAGATAAAAAGCTTCAGATACAGCTTTGAAGTTTCTCTACAATTTGGTGACCTCTACTTCTAAACAGAGCATTCTATCTTATGTAGAACAGATTCAACAATAAAATAAAAATCCACAGGAAAAGGATGTAAAGGTCTTGTTCTTTCGTTAATCAAGTCAGTATTAAGATTCTGTGAGCTGGAATTAGAGTGAAGGCTCACTGGAGGATCTGCTGCAGCCACACTGACTTATGACATCAGTTCTATTGTTAACAAGAATTGTACTGACAAGATAAGAAACTGACCTTTAAGATGGCGTGAACAAGTGAATGGGGCATGGCTGATGCTTAGTTAGATTTGGAAGGTGTCTAACTCTTGCTCCAAAACAATGTATGGATGTGACTCCCAATTGTCAGGGGAGTGTCAGAGGAAGAGAATGCTGAATTTAGGCCAGATCCACACTATATGTACAGACATTGTATGAAACTGTGTGTTAGACCTGAGCCATGAGTGAGCAGTTGGATCCAGCTGGAAACTTAGTTTATAAATGCAGGTCCTTGTCCATAGTGTTAGAATGGAGTCGGAGAGAAATTGTAGTCAAGGATATGAGTTTAAATAGTATGTCACTATCTATTGCTAGAGAGAAATGCAGGTCTAAACTGTGGCAGAGAAAATGTACTGTGTATATAAAATTAGCTGCCCTTTGCAGCTGATTAAAGGAAGGTGGCTGGTGTGGAGGGAGCCTCCTTATCTTTGGGTTGCCCTGGTGCACAGGTCCATTGCCCATAGATAGGATCATCTTTCACTAGGTCCCAAGCTTTCTAAAGTTTTCTGTGCTATATCTAAATGATCTTGTGAAGAATTGTGTTCATACCTAAAATATGCTTCAAGGACATATTTCACTATAATTTTAAGTCATTGATCCACTGTGTTCTTATTCTCATTCTGGTATTTTTAATTTTGTTCATGGTATAGAGCTGTTGAAATTCCATTGTTTAAACTGTTGGAGTCACAAGAGAGTGTTTGAATGAGACTCTTAAAAGCCGCTTTTTAGGAAGGTGGGTAGGAGTCTGCATAGTGGATGGGTTGAAGATAATCTCCACCTGCCCATGTGCCTCACCACAGGTTCCCGGCTCAGCTTGGCAAAAAAAGGAACAGACTTACCTGAGCTCTCCTATTCCAGGTGTAACAATTCTAGCACTTAATGACTGCTATTTAATATAGCTACATATGAGGCAAACTCAGGTGGTATTTCTATCAGCTTTTGACATGAAAGAAAATATGAGTTTTCATTTCTTCTCTTTGCGATCATATAAATTCACTGAAAATTCTGCCATGTACATTGATCATGGCTTTTGGTTTTGGTCAGATATGTTCATTTATTAATTTACCACCCAGTGATTTCTGATGTTGTGAAGCTAAGGAGAAAGTATAAAAAGAATTCATTAGATCACAGTTCAAAAGCTGAGTAGTTTTTCAGCGTGACAAGATGTAACCTTCAGGTAAGCACGCATGTGCGCGCACAGCACCAGGGATTGCGCACACAGCAGCAGGGCTTCCTAGACTTATAGAAACTGTAACGGGTGGGAAGGAGGTATTTGCCAGGGAGGAGCCTGTTACACTGTTTAACAGAGCCCTCATCTGTGGGCTGACTTTGTAGACTGTGCCTCAAAAGTGTGGCGCTCTGCTTGGGGTTGCCAGAAGCCTTCTATGTATTGCACGGTTTTCTATAAGGGAAGTAATGCTGATGCTTTCTCAATATTATTTTGTTACTTTTAAACTAGAACTTTTCTGGAAAAAGAAGAAAAGTGCAACCACCGCAAGTAAGTCATTTTGACTTATTTTAGACTTGTGAAATAGATTGATGAGCTTTATACCTTATTAAGAAATATCCACTCTGGTTGCTTTTAGGTCATGCGTTGGCAGATTTCAGGTTGAATTAGAAAAGTCATTTTAAGACCATACAATGATTCCACCAAGCTGAGTGAATATAAAAATGTTTATCTTGTTAGAAAACAATTTATCTGGGTTAGAGAACACTTAAGTGACCAAATAACTTTTCTCCTCTCACCTTCCCTTTTGTGAACATTACAAGTTAGCATAACCTAAGTCAGAAAGAAGGTGACTTCCTGTTTAGGGAGATGGCTTAGTGGACAAAGTGCTTACAGCATACTCAAGAAGACCTGAGTTCTGATCTGTCATCCACATCAAAATCAGGGCATCGTGAGTAGGTCTGTTACCTCAGTGCCAGGACACAGAAGCTTACTGGCCAGCCTGTCTAGCCAGTTGGTGAGCTCTGGGTTCATTCAGAGACTCTGTCTCAAACAGTACAGTGGGGAACAATTGAGAAAGATGCCCAGTTTTAGTCTCTGTCTGTGTAGGCACATGTATCTGCAAGCACACTCGCTGCCTACTTCATGCACACAACGGGCAGTTGCAGCTTAGCTCTCTGTCCAAGTACTTTATTAGCTGAATTTGAAAGAGTATGATTTTGGTAGCCTTAATGATGTAAATTAAAGTTGGGGAAAACTTAAAATTTTGGTGAATTTTAAAATAGTATGTTGCTCCTAGATGTGGTGAAATATACCTGTAATTGTAGTACTTGGGAGGATGAGATGAAAGGTCAGAAGTTCAAGGCCAGCCTGATCTATATAGTGAGGCCCTGTCTTAGCATCCCCTGTCTCTCAGATTAGCTTATTACATATTTATTGTAAAAATTTGAGTCAGTTTTTGAAAGGAGCCTCTGTTTCCCCAATGTAGTTGGTCCTCAGAAGGAAAATTATAGATATTTTAGGCATTTAAGCTAATTTTCCAGTGTATTTTTTTTTATTTTTTTTTCTATAGATTGTGAGTTCACAGGGGTTTTGTTTTGTTTTTCCCAAACCTTTTATTCATCTTTCAAAGCACAAAAACTCCAGGAGAGCTTTCTCATTAGGAAGGAAAAGCAGGTCAGCATGGCACTGTTTTTATCTGCATTTGTTCTGTGTTGCTGGCATGGAATCCAGGGCACCACACATGCCAAACAAATGTCCTGCATTGATCTGTATCGTCACAGCCCCAAAGAAACAGAAGCCTTGTTACTCTACTCCTTTAAGCTGTGGCACAGTCCCCACACATACTTGTCAGCCTCAGTTATCACAGTAACGTGCTGATGGATAGTTGGGTGTTTATAATTCACTTAGCGCTTTATCTGCATTAAGAAACCTAAGTCTTACTCAGCAATTCGTGTTCCTAGCAGAACTATTCGCTGGCTGAACTGGATGAGAAAATTAGTGCCCTCAAACAAGCACTGCTCAGAAAATCAAGAGAAGCAGAATCCATGGCAACTCACCACCTTCCGTGAGAACTGTTCCCATCACATTGCTTTCCTTTAAGATGCATGTGCGTGTAACTTACTTATGTGTAATTATTTGCAGTGTATTTATCAACATAAACTTTTCTGTAAAGTCAAGGTTTATTTTTGCATGAGTCTGGCTCGCAGCAAATAACCAAGCATTCCAGAGTTTGGAAAGGATGTAAACCTTGAGCATAGATAGCACTCTTGGAATTTATTTCCTTCTGTTTTAAAGGAGGCATTTTGGATAATGAAAAACTTAATTTGAAAGAACTTTTGGTGGACCACCAGAGATTATTATTTTGATAGTGGTACTTAAAAAGACTTTATATTTTAACACTGATGAACCAGTTTTTTTAGTTTATATTAGTACATTGTACATAGTGGACATTTAACAAGAATTTATTGACAATAAATAAAAATTGACATGCATGTGTATAACTTTTTTCATGTCTTTCTTATTATAAATAAACACTTGACCAGTTTTATCACTTTATTGGCTGTGTGGCCTTGAGTAGCTTAATTTCTTTGTGCCCTGATTTGCTGATATCCTGATTTGTAAAGGGGAATGACAGGAGAGCCTACTTCATTGATGGCGTGAAGAACAGTGAGCTGGATTGTCTGTCCTGAAGGAGGGACGTAGTAAGTATCAGTGTTGGTGGGTACCAGGCATCCATCTTTGGACAGTGCTAAACCAACACAGAAGTTCCATTGCCACAGCTGGAAACAACATGTGAAAGATGCAGCTGCGCTTACATCCAGTCTTACAGAGCAGCAGTTTGTTTGGATGCAAGAAGTAGAACTATACTCTGGATCACTTGTGAATTGAGGAGAGGTTGAAAAGGGATCAGGAATCTGGAGCTTGACTGGGGGAAGCATAACTGAACATCGTCAGCTTTAGAACTTCCCTGGCAGCAAGCCTGACTCTGCACTGGCTGGTTCTCTCAGTCTCTGCCTTCTCCCTCCTTGCTCGCTCTCTACTACATACACTCATTCAGTCTCTCTACTGACTGGTTTTTCCAGCCCTCTCTCCTTGAAGAGTGACAAAAGCCTCCACATTTTTGTTTCCCCACATCAGCTGATGCGGTAGTCCTGTCTCATTAACTTCAACTTCCTCTAGTTTTCTTTGATCGGCTTTAGCCCACTTGGAACCCAACTCTCAGAACCTCAGCAACAAGAACAGCTGTTTCCTGTTGAGTCTGGAACCAGCTGACAAAGCCAGGACTTAATGCCTTATTGTTAGCTAGGGTAAATTTGTCCAGAATAGAGGCCTGACAATAACTATTCTAGAGCTAGTAGGCATTCAACCTTTTGTCCTTTAGTGCATCACTCACTGAAAAGTGGTACCTGGAGTTGAGGGAGGCAGATTGCTGTCTTAATCCAAGCTCTAAGGAAGACTTGCTTCCAGGGACAGCAGAACACCTCCCTAGTCAACCTCAGGTTATACTCTACCGAGTGTTTCATAAAGTGTTGGGCTTCCCCAACATCTGGCTGCAGCTGGATATTTACAAATCAGAATGTCTCAGACCCGGTCTTGTGGGTTCAGCAGAAGCACCAGTGTAGAGAGCGAGCTCTTCCTGCTTCCTTGAAGTAGATCCTGCTCCACACTTGCTCTGTGGGTGCTTCCAAGTCACTACCTAGCCTTTGCTCTCCATAGTTATTTCTCCTATAGTATCTGAAAAAAAGCTTTAGAAAAATGTGGGTCACGTGTCCACCCCAGAATAGTGACATCTGGCTTGCTAGGGTCTCCAAGCATAGAAATTGCTACATGTGGTCAGGCCTCTAGGAACCATTAAAGGGTACTGCCACAAGGAAAATGTGCCTGGGATCCCAGCCTGTGATCTACACTGATGAGCATGCAATTGGCCTTTATAAAATGTTCGATTTGCTAAGAAAACTTTTCAGTGGCATTAACCGAAAATGTTTTATGATCCCAGAGATAGCATGTCAGCCCATTGAACAAGATGGTTAGTAGTTATAGCTACAAGATTTGATAATTTGGGAGCAAGAGAGATGGCTCAGCCTAAAGAGTTCTTGCTCTCACAGAGGACCAGGGTTTGGTTCCCAGCATTCACTTGGTAGTTTACTGTATGTAATGGCTATTCCAGGTCATCAATGCCCACTTTAGACCTCTGCAGGCCCCAGGCATATGCGTGGTACACTTATATACATGCAAGCAAACATATATATAACATACATATAACAATAAATCCAAAGTTTTCTTAAAACCGATATTTTATAACTTTTAATTTGGATATCTCTAAAGGACAACATTTATTTAAATATAGGTTCTTGGACTCTTGTAAGAACTATTTTGAAACCTTCATGATTTAATTTTTGAAACATTTTGATTTTATCAAATTATCAGTTTTTCTCAACAATGCTAAAACTAAAGATGAAATTACTTCAAAGGATAATGCCAGCACAATAAATGATGATTCTCATGATATCTTCCTGTTTTTACATAGTCCATTGCATATCGTTGTTCAAGAAAGACTAAGTCTAGATAGACCATGTTCCTCCTGCTCTATATCCAACCCCTCAGCCTTCAAGGAATTCATTTAGGTTTGTTTTCTCTTTGTTTTGGTTTTTATTAGTTTAGGGTTTTTTTCCCCCTTTTTTTAGCATAATGATAAATTCTAAAAGAAAGTAATAGTTTTCATGACTGTGGAAGAAGTCAAAAGGTAAATTAAAGGGGGCTCTGAAGATGCTGTGTTTCCAGACTCAGTTTCTTGAAATGAGTGTGTTCCACCTCTGGCTGTGACAGGCACTTAGTTACAGTCAGCCATCACTACCCAGTGTCAGGCACAGGCACTTTCAGAGCCAAGACTGTGTCTGAACTTCAACTGAAGTTTCCAATAAATAATTTCAAACTCTTAATACTTCTGTAAGTTATTCAGAAAATGGCTTTAAATCATCTACTTCTTAAAAACTTTAGATTCATTAGAAGTAGATGGTAATTGATATTTTTCCTGATATGTTGACAGCTAAATATATTTTTTAAAATCTGAAGGTTCTATAAAATTCATATGCCTAATATTAAATTTTTAAGTAGTTTCAAAGTTAAAAGTATATCTATATATGTAAGCAAATAACTTTTAAAGATTTTTTTAAAATCATCCCAAGAAACTTAAATATGTGTAAAATTGTTTCCTTGAACACCCTTCCTTCAGGAAGCTTTAGTTGGGAGGAATGGTGTTTTTAAAAAGTGAGAAAATTCTCAGATGGCATGCTTCTACTTATTTTTAAAGTATCTGGCAAACTACTTTCTGTTTGTAAAAAGGGAGATTTATTCAGCCCTAAAAGGAAGCTGATGAAGCATAGTTGCATACTTATTTTATAAGTAGAAGAAATGACTTTAAGATGTCTCACACTGAACAGTCGCAACTACAAGACATCTGAACACAGGGAGCAGAAGAATCAGGTGGGTGGGCGGAGCAAATATGGCTTAGGGCATTGGCAAGAAGATTCTAAAGTGACAGATACACATCTGTATACTCTTTGTTGGGTTCTTTTGGCTTTGGTGTTTCAAGATGGTTTCTCTGTGTAGCCCTGGCTGTCCTAGAACTTGCTGTGTAGAACCAGGTTGTCCTAGAACCAGGCTGGCCTCGAGAATCCAGAGATCCCCCCGCCTGCATGCACATGGTGCACAGACATACATGTAGGCACGACACTCAGTGCACAGAAACTTTTTTAAGGAAAGCTATTCTGAATATGACCTCTTTCTCAAAATATCTTACTATATGGTAGTCTGTGTGCTTGCTTTGTGCTGATGTGAGATGACTCGGCGCCTTCCTGAGGGGAGGATGGGGTGACAGCCATGAGTGGGGACATGTGGGAGGCTCTTCTGTGGGCCTCCCCAGTGATGTGTGGTGGGGGTGTGCAGTGTGGATAAACACTGGGCAGACACCGTGCATTCAGTCCAGCAAAAGTCGAGATTTCATTGTGCTACTGCAAACGTACAAGTTGTTCACTTCTGGAACTTTCTCTGTAAGATTTTTGGGCCATGATTAGGTACAGGGAACTGAAGTCCCAGCGAAACCTCACATAAGGGAGGCTGCAGTACACTGGCACATGACACAGGTGATATGTCTGCCTTGTTCGCCTCCAGCATTCTGTCTCCTCTACATGCGTGCCGGTCAGTAACCCCAGTTGATTCCTTTTAGAACTATTGGAACCTTAAAACAATAACAACAACGGCCAAACAGGAGCATGTTCAAGAGAACACAAAAGTACCAAGAAAAGCTAAATGTTATTCCAAGTCTGTATGACTTCTCTTCAGTTTGGCAGGGAAACTGCCAAAACCTACTTAAGCAACACGAAAGGCAGGTCGCTTATTCCGCTCGTTCTAGTTCTGCCCATGTCTCTTGAGAGACCTAGTTTCTCCCATGTTCCGCCCTTACAATTTAGGCTGCTTCATTGTGGCAACACGGATGTCACACCTTCAGGCATTGCAGCCACATCAACAGTCCAGGACAGTGCAGAAAGCGGTGTTTCTCTAAGAGTCTCTTCTGCAACAGCCTCCCCACCACGGCACCACCTACCAGCAAGTGTGAGTACATTTCTACACTTTGTTTAACTTAGCTCATTTAGAGTGTTGGTTGGTTGTTCAAAGTGCTTTGCCTGGAAGCAGGCTGCGCGTTGGCACGTGTGGCATCCTGGAGCAGAAGACAGCATCAGAGAGAGCCCTTAGTGCTGGAGGTCACAGAGAATTGTGAGCTACCATGAGGGTGCTGTAAATTGAACTCAGGTCTCTGAGAGCAGCCAGTGCTCTTAGCCAGACCCCAAATGTTCTCTATTTATAGCTTGGAAAAAAAACAAACAAACAAAAAAAAAAAAAAAAACAGCCAACCAACCAACCAACCAGATGAAGGCTCGTGAATATATAGATTGATATGAATGGGAAATTAAAGTCTGTGTTAAATAGCTAATTTTGTCTATACTGTTTCCATCGTAACATACTAGTCCTGCATCATAAGGAGACAAGATTAACAATATGTGTGTCTGTCCCACGTGTCCTTATGTCCCTCAACCCTCCCAACCACAAACCTACCTAATAAGTTCTTGCTTTTGGCAAAATAGTTGCAAAACAGAAGCTCCTGCTGATAAATACAATAGCAATTAGGTATCACTCAATAGCTAAAGTCATTCATCAGAAAAACACCACTAACAGAACATTCTCTCAAGAAGTTAAAGAAGCCCTTCACTCTCTTCAATATTTTAACAATGAGTCCAAATGTATACTTTATATCAGTGAAAGAACTATTTTCACTGAGTGATGGCAACAGGGAAAAACTCCCTTAGTCTGTAGAGTCCCTTCTTGGAATCAGATCTCATTCCTACCAGGGGGAAGGGCCTACAGTGGTACAGAGTCCACCACATTTCCTAGATGTGGGGAAGGAAGTGTGTCAGAAGTTCAAGGCTTAGCCCGATGTTTCATGGGTTAAAATTGAATTGCCTTATCCTTAACCCATTTCTGAGCAATTCAACAAATTTTCTCAATAATTTAAAATTATTTGACACTGTAAAAGCCCATTTACAAAAATCTGAAGCTTAGACTATCACGTCTAGATGCATTAATTCAAGGATGATGCCTTCTTGGATAGTTTGCCTTCTCCAGTGTTAGTCCAGCTTTCAGCTTCCTGAATTCAGGGACCTTAGATACGAGCAAACGGCCTTCTTTAAAATGCCCCTCTTTCTTCTCTTACTGGGAATTGCTGTGTGTTCCACTATTGGGAAAATCCCTTCTTTAGGGAAGACAAAGTCTACCCCCTCCTCCTAAGGTCGCAGGGATGTGGGTATCCCCTCCCGCTACAAAGCTGTACCTGCACCCTGAAAGTCTTTACCCAGAAGGCATGGAGCTTCCCCACAGCTGCTTAAATGAGATACCCCTCCCCCACCTTCTTTATCCCTTCCCTTAGGCCACATACAATTAGAGCAGAGTTGCATACAGGAGGCAGTAGGGAGTGGCTAGAGAGTCCTGCCACCTTCCAAGTCCAGCTGGGACAATCCTTCTGCAATGGAGCAAAGCTAAACCCCAAGATAGAGGATAGTCACAACACTCCCTACTCTTCTCTCCAGATCTTGGCTCTTACATCTTTCTGCCCCTCTTTTCTACAATGGTTCCTGAGCCATGGAGGGGGTGATCCAGATGTTACTGTGTGGGATGGTTTGAAAGAAAATGGCTCCTGTAGGCGCATAGGGAATGGCACTGTTAGGAGGTGTGGCCTTGTTGGAGGAGGTATGTAACTAGGGGGTGGACTTTTGAGGTCTCAGAAGATAAAGCTAGTCCTTTCATCCTGCCACCTGTGGATCAAGATACAGAATTCTCAGCTCCTCCAGCACCATGTCTGCCTGCAGGCCGCCATGCTTCCCACCATGACGAGAATGGACTAAACCTCTGACCCTGTAAACAAGCCGTAGCTAAATGTTTTCCTTTATAAGAATTGCGGTGGTCATGGTGTCTCCTCATAGCAATAAAGCCCCAACTAAGACACTATATTTCTCCCACGTCATTAATGGGCTGCATCCTCATGCCTTTCAATTCATTTCTCCATCTCCAGAACATGCAGTTGGTGAGTCTTAAGGGTATTTCTCCTGCTAAAATCACAGGTGAGAGAAAAGACGAAAACAGGAAACGTATCCAGGCACTGACTACGATAATCTACCATTGTAAACACAGTGCTGGGGGCACTTCAGTGGTGCCTCTAACCAGTAGCAGTTATTTCTTCACTGGAGCCTAGTGCTTTCCTGGCAACGGGCCTTCGTTTAAGTTCCCCCCTCCAGATGTGAATGGCTTTCCCGTGAAGTGGGCCTTACTTCCTGTCAGAAGGTTGGTTTCACCATGAGCACTGAGGCCACTATTGCCCTGGCTGGCACATCTTACTCAGGGCTTCCGTTGTGAAGCAGGATTCCCAGCTGAATGAATGGCCTTGTTTTATGCCCGCCACGCTTAGTAGCAGCTTCTGGCTCTGCAAGAGCTAGCTTGCAGGGAGGGGACACACAGGGCCAGCCAAGTCCAGAAGCTAAAGCTTGCAACCTCTTCAACAACAGGGTCTTGCCTTTACTGTTTTAGGTGCTTCTAGGGTTGTTGCTAACAACTCCTACTCCTAGGGAGGCAGCCAACCCCTGGCACTGGGAATTCCAGTGTAACACCTGTCCTTCACACCCTTTATGAATTAATTTCCCAGCACTTGCTTCGTTAGGTGCACTCACATGTCCCTAGACTGCAAAACACTCAAAGGTTAGCATTTTGCTACCCATACTGTCAGGTCCAAAAGAAAGCGGGGACAAATGGTTATTCGTGGTAGCCATTAGCATGCCTCCAGGCTGGCCTCCAGGCTTTTACAGCATCACAAACACCTATGGTCCTTCCCTCTGTTCCCTACCCTAAATTTCTCCAGCTCATGGACTTCCACACCCTCAGCTTCTCCTTTCATTATAGCTGCACTTGCCCTCTCTCTCTTGTCTTCCTCTCTGCCCCCCCTTTCTCTTGGTCTCCTTTGCCTGCACTCTCTTTGTCTTCCTCTCTAGGTACCCCACCTCTCCTCTCATGGCCCAGTCCAGCCTGCTAGCCATGTTCCATCTACTACTTTCTCTCTTTGGTTGGGCCTCTTCCAGATGCCTCTGGCTGTGCACTCCCTCATGTCTACAAAAAAAAGAAAAAAGAAAAAAAAAAAAAAAGAATCCTCTCAACCATACCTTGGAGCGGTCACGTCCTCAGTCTGCACATCTGCTGCCACAACCCTCAGTCTGTACACATATGTAACAAAATGATGCAAAGTCCCCAGTCCCAAAGTCTTCTCACAATGAAGAGTGGGACTTCGGTGATAATCTTGATGAAGCGCTCTGAATGTCTGCTATCATCTGTTCCCAGCCGAGTGCCTGATGATTGCTGAAGTCCGGCACAAGCAAGGTCTAACACAGCGTGACAATTTTGTTGGTTAGTGTCAGTCGTTCCCTTCACAGACCGATACTGGGTACGGTAGCATGGTAGGAGACACCACCTCAGGCAGCTTCCCTCAACCCTCGGGTTATTCTCTTTGGGACTCTCTATCTCCAGCACACTGGAGCTCTCTCATGGAGCTTCTGCATTCCCCACCCCTGATGAGCTTGGTGGGGCCACCCGTGCTGCTCAACCCTGCCCAGGGCCATAGGGGAAAGGCTCTCACCTCCTCTCGCACCTGACGCCCGCTCTCAGGCCAGCTCCCTAGGTCAGAGGCTCGGGATAAGCACGGCGGCTGTAGCTGTAGCTGCGCACCCCCCCCCCAATATCACCAAGCTGCTGTTGGAGGCCCTGACTGACTGGGCAAACTGTCTCTGCCCCTAATGTATTCTTTCTTGGGGGAGAAAAAAGTACCCTGATTAGCCTGGAGTGTGGCTGCCTACCCCTGGGACAGCTTGATTCTATGTCCTGGACTGTTTTATCAGGGATGCTTCCTCGCACCAACCCTCTGGCTTTAAAGACTTCCAGATGTTCCTTAGCACAGAATTTGGCTTTTTGTCATTTTTTTTTCCCTCATGAATTTGCCATGTTTGTTTTCAAGTAACCCAGACACACCTCTTTCTCGGCTCTGCCATTCTGTCATCGCCTCCAGGACGCTCGCCCTCCTTTCAGACACTCTTTACATCCTGTGCCAACAAAGGCTCAGCAAAGCTGTAACACTCCATAGCACGTACTTTCTGGATTCTGTTCCCCTCCTCTTGGGCCCTGTGGCCTAAGCATCACACATCTCTTCCCCCAGACCTCGCTCTCTCTCTCTGTCTCTCTCTGTTGCACTCTAGCTGCTCACACCTCTGGGACACACACTGATGAGGAGAAAGTCCTCTGAAGGCTCACATGAGCTCACCAGGGCTGAACAAGTACAAGGGGACTTGTACTGACTCAGGCTAACAGCTTGTGTCTTGAGGACGGTGAGTGTTTGTAGGGCTCAATTTCTCTGCTCCCCTAGAACCCACACTGATCCCATCCACAGCCCACAGCCTGCTCCTAAGCCAGGCGTGCGGGAGGCCTTCGTTACCTGTTTAAAGTTTTTCTCCCAATTCCTTTCACCTTGAATATTCTTTACTTTCCAGGGTCTCTCACAGAGGACCACTGTTAAGACCTCTCTCTGCATGCTAGATGTGAAGTTTTCCCTTCCTCTGCCTCAAAGTTCAGACTTGAAGGGTATCTTTTGTTGCTTCTACATCTCCCTTCCTTATTGCTCCTCGATTCCTGTGGGTCCCAGGCTTTAGGGCCCCAGAAGAGGGTCTGTATTACTTGTGTAATCTGGTCCATCTTCTCCTTTTGGCTCCTATCCATTAAAAGACTGGCAAGCCAACGTCTCCATTTCTCTTTCTTTTTTATCTGATTTGCTGCCTAAGTCAGAGGGCAGCACTGAAGCAGCCTCACAGAGCTCCCACAGAGCTGTGTCTCTTCTCTAGCGGCCATCTTGACATCAGCAGATCTGTCATTACTTACGGCCAGGCGGCCTCACCAGCTGCTTGCTGGCACCTGTGCTCCTGCTGTGCTGTCTCCAGGGCTTGTCATTTCATCCCTAGATGTTCCACCGTTCTCAGAACATCTCCATACTCCCTGGGCAGACGGAACCCATCCAGCAGGTCTGCCACCCTATGCCACCAGGAGGAAGACTGCAATCCTGGGTTCCCTCACCAACAGCCCCTGCCCCAATGGCCTCACCTTAGTTACAGGTCTCCCAACTTCCTGCACTGTCCGTGTCCTGGCCATTACTCCAGATTTTATAGAAGCAAGCTACCATGTCAAAAGTTCCTCATGCAACATCCTGCTGCTGGTCTCATCCTCCATGTCATGAGCATCATTGCTCTTCCCAAACCCAGCCTTAGGTTTTTTTTTCCTTCTTTCTGACTGCACCAACTGTTGCTAAAGTTCTTTTCCAGCAAGAAACATAAACAACGTCTCCTACTCCTATTCCTAAGGTTTCAACAACAAACTGAGGCATGATTCCAGCAAAGTTTACTCTGGGGAACCAATGAGTTTATTGGGCTTCCTCATTGAGCAGAGGCGAGGGGTGTGGGAGATCCTCTCCCAGAAAGCTGACCCTGGAAAGCATTTCCCCAGCAGCAATGAGGGATTCCTCAGAACTGAAAAGATGAGCCCATTCCCAGCCTTCCTTGGCATATATACCCTCCTGCCTTACATGTTCATACAATAAGGCAGAAGTTGTATAAACAGGTGGTAAGGAGTACCTGGGTACCCAGTGAGGGTCTTGTGGTCTCTCCTCCCCTCCATGAGTGAGGCTAAACAGTCAAAAAGCCCTCATGGGACAGGCCCTTCACAGCGGGGTGAAGCTCAGCTCCCTAAGATCGTGGTTGCTTGGCTGAGAGGACAGCCATGCACCATCCACTCAGCAGGCTTTCGCTGGGTCTGGGTGCTTATATGGCCGTCAACTCTCAGTGAGTTCTGAAAAAGACCACAGTCAAAGCAAAAATAACCAGGTTTCCTGAACCGAGCCCGAAAAGATGCATGTGAGAAGAATCACCAAAAGGGGCTTTGTGTAGAACAACAACAACAACAACAAAAAAGATTGTTCCCATTTCTCTTGATTTTAAGTAGGGGGAAAGTAAAGAGATGTTTTGAACCAATCAGACTTTACTATGTTTCAAAAGTGATGGACAGGTAAGATGCAAATAATGCGTGAGGTTCAAAGGAAAAGATATCTTCCGACTAAAACTAGACAGAAGGAATGAAACGTTCCCGAATTAAAGAACTGTGCCACGCCCTTTCTCTTATAGAGAACACAGAATTGATATCAGAAGACCAGACTAGACTTATACAACAGCCCAGGCCCACTGCCAGAGAGTGCAGAGTCCTGTCCAACCCAGTTCTGCACAGCCGGTCTTCAGATGACCCTAAGACCATCTGAAAACGATTCCTAACGGTAGCAAAGTTACAGTTATGAAATAGCAACGAAAATAATTTTCTGGCTGGGGGTCGCCGGAACATGAGGAACGGTATGAAGGGACGGAGCAACAGGAAGGTTGAGAGGCACCGCTGGCTCATGGAGCAGAGGATCTCGGGACGACTGTTCGCTCCTTTTTTTCACGCACCACATTCGGTCTTGTCAGAAAAAGGTGACCTACACTTCCAAAATCTATCCAAACTCTAACTGGCTCTCGTGTTTCCATGTCGTAGCCAACGTGATGCCAGTCCCTTGAACTGCTGCGGCCCCACCTCCGACCCCCACCATCGCCTCCCTGCTCTACTCTTTCTACTCCACATCACTCCGTTCTCAGTCACGGTGGTCCTTCACAACCGGAAGTTGGTTCACAAACTTCTTTTGCTGAAAATCTTCGCTAGGCAGAAGTAACAGTCCCTCTGAAGGTCCACAGGCCCTGCCTGGTCCGCCCCTCCCCCGCCTCCCTTGCCATCCGCTGCCACCCGATCGGACACTCGCCTGGATTGCCATCCTCTCTCCCTTTCCTAGCTGGCTCAAGCCACACTTGCAGTGGGGCAAGGCTGTCGTGTAAAGATCTTGGCACTAGTTACGTGAGAGTTTCAGAGAAGTAACAAACAGCTTCTCAGTATTTGGGTTTTATCTGAAACTCACATGTCTGTGAGTGTAAGTGTGGCTGTGGTTTTTTTTTTTTTTCCTATTTGTTTAAAAATCTTATGCTACAGTGGACTCCACCCTGACACAGGTGCGCCTGCCTTCCAGTGCCATGGACCATATTCTCTCACCTGTGTTTCGTGAGCACACACACACAAACACTTAATTTATCTGCTAATCCTCAGCTTTATTCCACAACTGACTCCCAAACCATGCTTATTACCTGGCTCGCTCTGGAAAGTCACCTTCTCCTGAGCCGTTCCAGCACAAAAGCAACATTTTGTTTTTAAAGAGTTTCCTTTTTCAGACTTCCCCCCACTGTTTTCAAGAGTTAGAGGGTTTTATTTAAAATACTTGGGGAAATAGAGGAGCTTCTATATTTTTCTCATTTTTGCTGTTTTACACATACCCATCTTGCTAGCTATTAAATTTTGCACATTAAATATATATGTGTGTATGAACACAATTGGATGTTATCGAGGATAGTTTATCTTGCCTAATGCACACCATACTCATGGCTTACAAAGTAGAGAATTCCAATAACGGGGAAAATACTGTCAAAAACAAAAGACATCTAAATAATACAGACCGAATTTTTCAATCTTTTTTTCTCTTGTTTTTTGGGTAGGAGCCAAATGCAGAGAGCTATTAGATTTAAAGCTCATGAATAAACTTTGCAGCACGAAGACCATCTGGCTGAACTCTCTGGGTCAGCAAAGGCTCTGGAAATGCAACCACCCTGTTCACTTACTCACTCAGCCCAGCTCATTGTCTAGCCACCACGAGTGGAGAGTAGCGTCAGCTGCTGGGAAGTGTGTACCACACACAGGCCCGGCAGAGGGAGGAAAGGCGCAGGTCCAAACGGCTTTGCAGATAGGGCTAAGGGGTCAGTGGAGGTGACCAGGGTATTATTACCCCTGCAGACTTGTGCATTTGAGAGTTCATTCTGACTACTGGCTACAATGCAGAGAATTGATGAAGGTGTTTTCGGTACATGAATTTGATTAAGAAGGTTATGGCAGGGTCTTAACCTTTAACCTCTAAATCTCACTTGGAGCATTAATTTCAGAAAAATATTCATTTGAAAGAACTACAGTGAATATGTTTGAAATGGCTTCTTGTAATCTGCTTATATATAGTTTTAAAAGTAGCTACACTGAAAGTATGAATTTTTATTTCATTCTGCATCGTAAAAATGGATAAGTAAATATATCTACACACATATACACACATATATATTAAGACCCGGCTGGAACTCACAACTTTGAGTAAAAGGTCAGATGGACGTTTTGTACATTTTCTCATCAGACGTGTGCCATGAGCAAAGAGGTGGTGGTGTCCATATCATGATCCCTGTTTCCAGAGAGCGGCCTTCAGACTCAAGGGTGAGGAGTAAAAAGGGCAGATGACTTTGCAGTGCTCAGGGCAGTACTCTTGCCTCTGCCGGGGGAGGAATATATTTACATTTTGATTAGGAAAAGGGCTGAGGTGAGCTCCAATTAAAAACAGATAAAGTGGTAATTGGTAAATTACGATTGTGAAAATTGTACATTATTTTCATATGTGCGACATTGCCATTGGCATCTCAAATGGAGAGAGACAGAGATCATCACACTTGGAATATTTTTAAACGCATCACAAGTACAGCCGCATCATAATTTCCAGCAAGCAACATCACTGCAAAGATGTCCTTCCAGATGAGGTGATGAGGTAAAGGTCACACTCACCCTTGTGCAGGGCACGACTGTGACCTGTATGTGAGCTTTCACTTAGTGGGTCTTTGTGCGCTTATATGTCATGACAGCAAAGAGAAGAAGACAATGAGTGGAGGTGGGCATGACCAATAGTAATTTTCTCAGGCAGCTTAATTGCAAATTAGACAACTTTGTCCTGAGGTAGTCTGTACTCTGGCCTCTTTTTTTTTTTTTTCACTTTTGGTAGAACTTGGAGCCCTGCAATGCTGGACAAGTGCCCTGCCATTGAGCTACATCTTCAGCAAGGTATCTGTCATGAATTTTTTTCTTTCTGAGAGACTCCACGTCTAATTGGCATTAGCTTTCTGGAAAAGCCTGGCAGACAGTGCACTCGGTGAAGATGGAGGAGAGGGAGGGTTGGCGCACAGAGCACTCTGCAGATGAGTGATGACGGAAGCACCAACTGACTTGTATGCAGGTGACTGCACACCTGACGCAGGTCCTGACTGGCGCTCTCTCAGCAGCTCTTCCGTCGCAGCCGTGCTGTTAGCGTGCACAATGTCCTACATGGTGAAAAACACTTTTCTTTAAGCTGTTCCATTTTTCAATTACTAAAGAGCTTTGGGTTTAAAAGTTCACCCAAAGAAAAACCCCATCATGCTCCCGTCTGGGGCATACCCCTTGTCTAATGGGATGTAACAGGCTCACCCTTTTAGATACTCAGTGCACATTATTCAAACACCCGGCTGCCCTCTTTCACACTTGGAATGGACTACGCAATAAACCTATTTGATCTTTTCTTCATTGTTGGCTTCAGGAATGTATGCAAGCTTTTCTTCTTTACTGTAGGAACAGGTCTCTTCTTTGCAGTGTAGGAAGTGATTCAGCTCTAGGAGGCTAATTTCTTAGAGTTGAGTGCAGGATCTTAATAAATAAACCAAAAAGTGAAGTGCTGTTCTGAACAGCCCTCACACCAGCAGGGAGAATCTGTGAATGAGGAGCCCTCGAACACCGTTCACCACACACCCATTTACTCCAAAATGTTATTTGGATCAGCACTGGATATACTGAAATAAATTATAAGTGGTTCTTCTTTCTGTATTAATTAAGAACTTACACTACTTCTCAAGTGTTTTAACTCCCCCAGTACCAACCTTAAGTCCCCTGGATTAATTCTGATGCATGAAGAGCTTCGAAAACACAACAGTCGCAAGCAACGGCCCTGATTTAAAAAAATCAGGCTGTGTGCAGGTGCTGCAAGAAAAAACACATGCAGAGAAAGGTGGCGAGTACAAAGTGCAGACGGCCCAGGGGTCATCAGAACAACCAACACACATTCATCTATCATGTATATATTATGCTAACATACATGTATACTGCTTCTTATCTGCAGGTTTATTTGTGCGCATGCAGGTGTGTGTGTGTGTGTGTGTGTGTGTGTGTGTGTGTGTGTGTGCTCACAGGTATGTTGGGTGCCCACTGTGTGTGCATGCCAGAAGGAGATGCCAGGTGTCCTTCACCATTGTCCGCATATTCCTTTGAGATAGTTTCTCTCCCTGAATCTGGGCCTCATGTTTTCTTAGCTAGCCTGGAAGACAGCAAGCCCCGGCAATCTTCCTTTCTCTACCTCCCTTCAGGCTGGCATAATAGATGTGTATGTTTTGCCCAGCTTGTTGTGGGTACTGATACCCAAACCGATCCTCATATTGTATTTTAATAATCGTACTTTCCAGCGACGACTGTAAAAACAGTTGTGATGAGAAGTAGCTTTACAAAGTCCCACTTCCCTGGGAGAGGGGCACTCTCCAGGGAGAGAAATGTTCAGATTTTGCTTCTGCCTTAAAAATGTTTTTATTATTTTTTTGAGAATTTCATAGATTTATTTTTATCAAATTCACTCTCAAATTCTCTTCCTGGGATGTTGTCCCAGATCCACCCATTTCCCAACTCTGATTGGTGGGCCTTTTGAGGATCATAATAAATAGTTTTATGAGATTTTACTGACAAATGTCCATTGTAACGCTAAACAGTGCTTCCTCTGCTGTCTTTGAAGTTGAACCTCTGTCCACAGATTCAGTGCTAATTTCTTAAAACTTAACGCACATTCTCTTCACTTCTGCAATAGTCGGTGCTCACTCATTTCCATCTCAACACAATGGAGCAACTGGACTTTTCAGCTGGAGTTCTAGAGTGCCAACAAATACCAGCCCATTTCATGAAATAATTTTCCTCAGGAAAGAACAAACCATTTCCAAATAAGCCCCTTTTCAACTTCCAGTTACGCTATACTGTGACACTGACAAAATATTCATCATAACCAGGAAGCAAAGCATTGTTTCAAACCTATTATGTACAAATCATATAATTTTTCAAGGTTAATGAGTCTAATTTACTCATCTTTGGTTAGGAGGGGTGATATATGGTTTTAAAAAAACATAAGGGTTCACCCATTTTATTTATGCTATTGATTCGTCCACGTTTGTTTGGCTTTTGTGTTCATGTAATTGATTTGTATAATTCTGTCCAAAGCAGATGGGCAACTGCTCATGACCACTTGCAAACCATTTAGATTATTATTGTACTAATGTTTATTCAAGGCCAAATGGAGAGAACACAAAAGGTGTGATGTTCGACTTAGCATAACAATATCATGAAAAATCTATTTGGTTTCAGCAGCAAAATAGATTCTCACTACCAATTTGTTTAAGTGCAGGTGAATCGCTTCTGTCCGTGTGGCTGGACTAGCTGCCGAAATTAATTATGGCATCATTTTCTAGTTCCACAATACAACAAATGCTCTAAGAGGTTAATAAAAGAATAGACATATTCAATACTACTTGATACTAAGTTTTATGTTGTAGACTTATACCTTTCCTACTTTTGAACCAGATAATAAAAAGTACAACAAAAAGTATGTGTTAAAAATAGACATGTTTGATGACCCAGAAAACCATAATCCGCTCAACTACTCCTCTGGCAGCACTGTTTTCAATGGGAGAATTTTTAGTAATGCGTTGCATTGCGTCTCATGCCCTTGTAGTCTTAGTTGCTTTCACAGCTGACAACCCGCAGTGTCAGTGAAGCACCTTTCAGCTTCCTTTTCAGGGCATTTACTGTATACAGCAACATTGGTTGTATGTTTAGAACTAAGACTTGTGAAGGCTAGAACAAGTTTCACAGTCACTACTTATTAGGTAAATAGCAGCAAAAGGCTTTTCATGTGCCTTCAGTAGCTAATTAAAACTGTTTCCCCAAATCCAGATCAGCTAAAATGCTTCATAAAGGCTGTAATGGTATTTTAATGGTTGTCCCAAAGTACTAAAGAACAATTTACTCTATGATGTCACAAAGACACTTGAGATGCCTATATGAATAAGCGCAGCTCATAGGTGGAATGCCTGTGAGGAAAGGCGAATTATCTTCAATGCTTTGCTAAAGATCACCTGGCAAAGATATGTTAGAATGGCATCAGTTATACTTTTGATTTTGAGATCTGAGTAAAGAGTACATGCGGTTGAATGAGGAATGTCCCCCATAGGCACGGGTGTTTGGATTCTTGATTCCTAGGTTGGCGGCACTGTTTGAGGAGGTTTCCATGGCATAGCTTGTCAGAGGAAGCAATTCACAGGGGAGTAGGCTTTTAAATTATACAGCCTCGTCCTACTTCCAGTTTTCTCTTTCAGCTTCATGCCTGCGGTTGATCTCTCCATTTCCTGCCAGACCTACTGGCCATGATGGACTCTAATCCCCACTAAACCATATGCCAAAATAAACTCTTTTTTTAAATAAATATCTTCACTCATGGTGTTTTATCAGCAGGAGAAGAGTAGCTAGTATGCTATACTTCCGGGACTGCTTTGCAGTTAGACAGGAACCTCAAACCTGAGGCGTAGCCAATGGGATGGAATAGAAGTGACAGAAGGTAAGGTGTTAGGCATTTCCTAGCCTAACCACAATCTTGCTTGTGCCTCCTTACCAGATTTTGAGGCCAACCCAATTTACACAGGGAAACATGTCTATTTTTTAAATAAAGTAGATTTTAAGTAATTTAAGCTGGATTTCTCCAGACCAGAAAACCTTGAGAATCCTTGAAGGCAAAAGCTGATGAGGCAGTCTAACGAAAGCTATGAGCCACACATACACGGAGAGCTCTGTTCCTCAATACTGTGTGTCTTACAGACATGTCTGCTTGTCCAGCAGAGGTTCATTCCTGACAGCATGGACAAAGATCTATGAATTTAACAGGGGTTTGAAAGCCCTCTCCACCTGTAATGCTCTCTTTTCCTCTTGATGATTCTCCAGTGCCCCGAGAGCCCCATTCTGAACGTTGCTGTTCTTTGAGCTGTGCTGTTGCTGTTGATGGCCAAGCTGAAACAGCTGAATTGGGAACAGCTCAGGACATCCCTCAAACTGCACTTTAAGGCAGAACCCCTAAATACGGTTTCTTTCTGTGATAGCCCCTAGACAAAATCCACTCCAGTTATTTTGACTTTTCTATTCATTTATTGAAAGCAAGTAGAAATTTATTTCAAATACATGTCTTCATCTATTCATTTCATTAAAAACTATTACTTATGCCCTTCTCACAAACACCTATTACCAGACTCTTTCTCCGAGCGAAGGACTATTTAGTTTACAGAAATGGAAATGATGCCATGCTTTGAACACATGAGTGTTCAGCATCTAAAAGCTCAGTTGGAGAGACTAGGTTTACCATGATGGCTAGGAAGTTCTACCATTTGCCCTAAGCTATGCTTTAAGTCCTGTTTTTTTTTTTAATATAAACGCTTTATTTTCTTCTATTTATGAATTACTCCCCTTTGAAACATTTCCCTCTTATGTTTGATATATCCCAATCCTTTGCTTAGAAAAACAGACACATCCACCGTTTTCAATTCTCCCATAAGCTCCATAAACAACTTCATCTTACAAACTGCTAGTGTGCTACAATGTAATGTTAGCCCTGCAGTGAGACACACACACACACACACACACACACACACACACACACACACACTAACCTCCTAAGTGAATAATTACTGGTTAAAGAATAGTCTGTTTTGTAGCAGGCTTTAAATGGAATGGTCTTTAATACAGCATGATAACCTCGGAAAGTGAATGAGCTTGTCACTAGGGCATATCATCCTCTAGGCAAAAAAGAAGAAAATGTGTTAAGACATAATTAAATACTTACTTTGGGGGGGAAATATAGGGAAAGAAATTCATCTTTTGTCAAACCCACTTTTGTTAACCCAGAATTTGCCAGAGCTGCTGCATGTCCAGACCGGCCTGTTCCGTAGCTGTTTACAGAGAATGCCACCTGCTCATTGTTCACAACTAGTGTCCGCCTGCGTGACAGAACAGCTAGTGGGAGCTTCAGCCTGTCAGTGTCTAGTTAGGGCAAAATGTCAAAAAAGAATACCCTGCCTTTGGGGATCGGCAAGAACGGACACAGCTAAATCGGAAAATGAACAAAAGCAAGTGAAGAGCTTTTAAATTCTGAAGAACATTAGATTCTAGTGTCCTTTTTACTCCGAGCATTGTGACCTAACCCTCTGAAAAGACCACCTGTGGGCAGCCATTTTGTGATTTGTATTAAATGCATAAAAGAATGCTCTCCAAAATAACCTGGCATTATTACTCACTGATTTTATAGTAAATCTGCATTCAAGACCTGCGTTAAATATGAGGCTTCGTCCTTGAGTGAAATTTAAAGCTCTAAGTTTGATATAAATGCGCACTCAACTGCAGATGCATGGTTTTATGGTCAAATGCATAATACTTAAAATGGGTTCAAGTAAACCTTTGATCCAGCAATTAGACCGTTGGGTAAAGAGAAACAGTTAAACATGGTAGACAGAGAATCCTGGAGGAAATGACACAAAACTGATAGCCTATAATTATTAGAGTGGAACCAAGATACGGCAATATGGCAGTTAGAGAAAATGACTGTTGTCTATTAAAAGAATTTTATACCCTCAGCAATCCTAGATGCATTATTTTCCCAGTTCAACATCTCCATGCCAGTGGCTAAGAGGGAAGCCGCATCTCAGGTCCACAGGCTTTGCAGTCATTCATGCTAAAGCTCTTTCCCTAAACACAGCACAAATGAAAACGCTAAGGCCATCTGATGAAAATGAAACTTGATGGTGCAGGTGACATCTACGAAAATATGAAAAGGGAAAAAAATGTACTGAAATCAGAAAGAGAAACTGTTTCTGACAAAAAGTCATCGTGCCGCAGAAAGATTGTTTGCTGTGGCCCTTTCTCGTGAGTATTTAAGAACGTGGACCTTGACATTAAATGCAATAAAAAGTTTTCTGTGGTACATGATAAATGTTTTGAATCTTTGAACCTAGTCTTAGCTTTGTTGCTACTATAAAAAAAGTTTGGAAATATGTTCTATATTCCATACAATTTGGTGGCACAGAAGCTTGAAGAGTTGATACTTTAAAAAAAAAATTGGAAAACTTTCAAAATATTTTTAAAAGACTTCACAATATTTTACTTTTAAAAACACTTTTATTTATTAGGGGACACACATCTATGTACTGATTTACTTCCTATAACACAGATAGGTGTTGAACTCACTTTGTCATAGAGGCTGGCTTCGAACTCTTGTTTTTACTGCCCTAGCCTTCCAAGTACTGGAATTAGAGGTATGTGCCACCAGGCCCGGCTTTCAGCATTCTAAAAGCTATTATTTTAGATAGTTTCTAAGTCTCCTTAAATATTTTCCAGTTCCGCTTAATTCTAACTAGAATACAGCTCTCTTTCCTCAAGGGAATTTACTTCAGTTGTCTACAGTTTTCTCTCCTTCAGTAGCTCTAAGTAAACGGTATGTGACTATATTATCACAAAATGCCACTTCTTTGTCGTTCAGATACATCAGAAAAGCTTTCCCCTAAGCTTTTTCTAAGTTTCTCTCTACGCACAACTGTTACTTGGGGCATGGTGATGGTGGAGGTGGAGGTAGTGGTTCTTTTTATTATTATTATTATTATTATTATTATTATTATTATTATTATTATATTTTTATTAGTTAAAATAATTTTTAAATTTAAAGATTTTTTAATCATATTCTTTGCCTCTCTCAAGTCCTTCCAAATCCTCATCTAACTTTAAGTTCTTTATTAAAAATAAAAAACCCAATACAAAATCCCCTCAAAACAGAAAACCACATTCAAAAAATCTTCAAAACAATGTTAAACAGTTGTTATTTTTGTACTTTTTTTTAAAGTAAAGATTAAATTCTGTTCCACTCAATGCAAATTTTTCCTGTGAGGAAGTGGAGAGGGAAATTTTTCCTTCCTAGTGCTAAAGCAGAGAAGAACAAGACAAAAAGAAATTCCCACAGTATTAACTAGGCAAATATTCCATTGATGACTCATAGACATCCTTTTCCTAATTCATCAATTGTTCAACCAGTTTCTTAACTAACACAAACTTAAAATATAAACCCTGAATATTTGGTCAATGTGGTTTTTTGTTTTTTTTTTTTTTTTTACAAACTTTGAGAGTTTCACACATGAGAATTTCACGTATTTGCATCATTTATACTCTTCCATCTCCTCACTGTAACTCCTTTGGTGCTCTGCCCCAGCCCCCAACCAATTCCTTTTCATATTCATGACCCAAAGAATGAGTTTTATAAAAGTCCCTTTCCAGGTAGATATAAAAGAAGGTTTGTTTTTTTATGGCAAATAAACACACTAAAGACTACTTTTTTGACTTCATATTACTAGAGAAACCTTAACCTCTTCCACATCTGCAAACACCCCTAGTTTTCAAGAACAACCATTTGGTTTTTTTGGTTTCAGAGGGTTTGCACAGCATCAAAACATACCACACACACAGAGGAATATCACAGAAAGCAGATGTTCAAAGAGGGCATCACAAATGAGAAGATCCAGGTGACCTCAAGCTTCACTGCCATGCCCCTGGAAGCTCCAGATAGGGCTCTCATCTGCCAACGTTATGTTTTCATTTGTCTTGGGCTGGACAGATGGCTTATCTCTTGCAAGCACTGGCTGCTCTTGCATAGGACCTGAGCTCCACTTCCAAGTACCCACACATCAGTACACAACCACCCAGAACTCCAGTTCCAGGGGACCAGATACCTTCTTCTGACCTCCAAGGGCACCAGGCACACCTGTGGTACATGTAGAAACACTGAGACATAAAGAAAATAAACGTTGAAAATTGATATAAAATTGAGTTTGTCTCTTCCACATTTCTCACTCTAGAGAGCTCTGTTTTCATGACCTAATCCTCCTGAGTAAAATACACATCTCTTTCCCATTAGAAAAATCCCATGAAAAGATGAGGACGGACATTGTGCCGTGTTTGAGTCAGAGCTACAGCTCTCGAAAGTCAGTGATTTTGCAACTCTACACAATAAAGCACTGTATGCAATGTCACTCAGTGTTCAGATGAAAACAGACTCTTTTGTCTTTCACAAATATCTGCATAGGCAGAATCACAATTTGCGTAGTAATGAACGCGAGCTGCATGCTTGCTAACAAGGCTGAGTCCATTGGTTTAGTTCTACAAAACCATACATAGAAACTTGAGTCCAAAAGTAGGTGAGATACTTTAAAAAAAGGAAAATGACTTTTTATGAGAATCACAAAATACCCAAACCACAAGGGTTAATAAGAGGCAAAGAAAAAGGGAAGATGAAGAAAATAAGAAACTGAACAGACAAGAAAGAATTGAAAGAAAGGCACTGCTGACTGCACCTAGGGATCAGAAACTAGGAAACGGGGAACTGTTTCAACATTAAAAAAGAAAAGTTTTAAAAATGAATGTATAGTACATAGTAAAAAGAGAAAGAAAATAAAAAATAATAAAAAGGCTTTCAGGCTTTCCACAGAGCACATCTGTGAAGGGAAAAGAACAAGCAAGAAAGAAAAGAAACAGTGAAATTGAAATTTTCTCCCAAGGTGTCTCATCTAGATGGGTCCATTGTGCCTTCCCTTTCACACCAAGATTTTAATTTTGCATTCCCTTTGTCCATCATGAGGCACACTTCCAGTCTGTGGTTTACTCTGTTTCTTTTTCTTTTAAAGGTCTCCTTGTTGGGGGGGGGGGGTAATGAAACTCGGATCTCTGCTTCTTTCTTTTATCCCAAGTTTAGGAAAGATGGAAATGTCTTATTTGTCCACACTAGGATACAGGCTGATTTCTCTGCTCTACACACACCATTTTCTTTGTTTTTAATACATTCTTCTTTTGGCCCTAATGCCAACAGACTCTGTACTAGGAATCTACAACTAACCAATAAAGCTCCTTCTGCATGGTCATGGAATAGAATATAGTCACTTACAGTAAGTCCAATTACTTTGTCAAAATCCCAGGCTGTGGTTCTTCTAACTTGAGAACACTTTTATTTCTGGACTAAAGATCTATCCCAACTGCCAAGGGAGGTTGGGCCCTCTATCAGAATGGGTAACTCATTTAGGAGACCTTCTTGTCTATAAATCTTCACCCCAAAAACCTCACATTTGAAATTTCATTTTTCAGGGAATGTTTCAATGGCTCTTGCTGACTTAACTTAAGGCCATATGCAAACTCCAGTCTTCTTTGCAGCATGGAGTCAATGCTGAGGTTTGGGAGGATGCCTAGTCATTTGTTTCCGTAAAAATACAGTGCATTGGAAAAGGACCAGGATCTGGACAACTGCAATGGGATTACCAAATGGTTCTCAGCCCTGTTTGTACCACCTGAAAAGGAACTATATTATAGTCTATCAACCATTCTCCGCTTAGCATAGATAATCTAAATGGACCTGTTTTCTTCTACTGGCTATCAGTACACAGCATTTGCTAAGGCTCTGTGGGGAGAAGACACCACCAGTCAGATGATGACATCGGCTTCCACAAGTATATCCTCTGTACACCCATCCCACCAGGTAAGTTCAGGTTGTAGTTCTCATACCACGGGCCTCTATGGTTCCCATGGCAACCCTATGTACTAGCATTGAAATGCTATCACAGGGTTAAGTTTGTGTTGTCTTTCCTTCTTGAAATGAATTGTTGATGATGCAGTTTTTGCACATCCTTCAACTCGTACAGCTGGATCTCCTAAGCCTGGATCCAACCAGGTTGCTGCCCTAACTAAAAGCTCACTGATACGTTCTTGCTGATTAAGCCTGCCGTTTAACAAAAGCTTCTTGCATTTCAGAATTCACTTTCCTCCTTCCACCTTTTCTTAATTGCTGTAGTAGAAAACTGTTTAGAACCAGACTCTTTTATTTGTTTGGTAAGCACACACTTTAAGTGTGTGTGTACATGCAGTGCTTGAATGACGTACATCTAGAAAGTTCTACTAACTTTCTTTTCAATTTACTATTTCTTTGGACCAGCATAGAAATGAATTAAAAATAGCTAATAACAATCTTAGAAATAATTTAATACCAATATTTTAGAAATCACTTATTTGCACATTCTTCAAAATAAATTTCTAGAGAAAAAAAACTATTATCCTTTTCTGGGAGGAAATTTGTTCTTGTCCTGGTTGCATTTGATAACACCTCTTGGCTTAGCTCTTTCCTTCCAGAACATACCCCAGTGGCACATTGACTTATAGAGCTCACAGTTTCAGCCGAGGCTGTTTCTGCACTCTTGTTTCTCTGATACAATTGCTCAATTTGTTTCCTGCTTTTAAAAATTGCTCTAAAACTGCATACATTAAATATGTCTGTTTTTAAGAGGTTAAAATCCAGCTGGGAGCAGTGGCCCACACCTGTGATCCCAAACTTGGGGAGGCAGAGGCAGGAGGATCTCTGTGAGTTCAGGGGCAGCCTGGTCTACAAAGCAAGTTCAGGACAGCCAAGGCTACACAAAGAAACCCTGTCTTGAAAACCCAAAGAGAGAGAGAGAGAGAGAGAGAGAGAGAGAGAGAGAGATTAAAATCCTTCATTGGCAAAGTCACTTGCTAAGGAGTCATGTACTAATATGGCAATTTTAACAGAGTGTCAACTTGACTAGGAGAGCCAGAACCCTGTCCTGGAATCACCTTACCTCTGAAACACAGCCAATTCTTGGAAAAAAAAAAAAAAAGCTGTGCAAAATACCACCCATGAACACTGTACACCTTGTTAAGGGAGAAAGCCTTTTCCTGAAGGGATGTTAATACCAGAATGGATGACTCTGTGTGAGAACTGGATCTTAAAAACTCAAGATTAAATATTTTTTAAAACTCTTCTTATTATTATCATTTATTACAATTTATTCAATTTGTAACCCAGCTGTGGCCCCCTCCCTCGTCTCCTCCCTGTCCCACCCTCTTTCCCATATGCCCCTCCCTTAGGTTATAGGGAAGGTCCTCCTCCTATCTCACCCTAGCCTATCAGGTCTAATCAGGACTGGCTGTATTGTCTTTGTGGCCTGGCAAGGCTGCTCCCACCTAAGGGAAAGGTGATCAGAAAGCCAGCCACTGAATTCATGCCAGAGAAAGTCCCTGCTCTCCTAACTAGGGAACCCACTTGGAGGCTGAGTCTATGGGGCTGAGCCTGGGTTTTAGGTCCTCTCCATGCATGGTCCTTGGTTGGGGAATAAGTCTCCTCAGGGCCCCCAGGGCTCAGTTCTTACGACTCTGTTGCTCTCCTTTTGGAGCTCCTGTCCCCTCCAGGTCTTTCTATCTCCCCCCTTCTTTCCTAAGATCCCCTGAATTCTGCCCAAAGTTTGGCTCTGAGTCTCAGCCTCTGCTTTGATAATTTGATCAGTCGAGTCTTTCTGAGGCCCTCTGTGGGAGGCTCCTGTCCTGTTCCCTGTCTTCTCCCTCTTCCGATGTCTGTCACGTTTGTCCTCTGAATGAGGACTGAGCATCTTCCCTAGGGTCCTCTTTGTTGTTTAGCTTCTTTAAGAGTATAGATTTTACTATGTTTATTCAGGGTTTAATCTTAACTAATGACAGTAGATGGATAGGATCATTATTTTCAAAGCAAGGCTTGCCATTGGGACAGTGAAAGGCTGCCTCCCACATTATCAGAGACACCAGCAAACAAGGCCAAGTTCATTCTCTTCTCATGTCCATCCAAGTTGAAGGTTACCTGCTGAAAAGAAGCTCCTGGCTGCTCGGTGAAGGACTGGTAAGGGCAGGGGAAGTCACATCTGAGCAGCTTGTTAAGCAAGGGCCAGATAGTTACTGTGAAGGTGGTCTTCCTGTGGGGCGCTCTCTTAAGCAGTTCCTAATATAGACATTCGAACCCCATCTGTATTGGGGCTTCCAAGGAGGAGTGGAGGATGAATTAATTAGCTTCAAATGTGAGACATTTTTTTTTCAAACAAGGAGAAAACTCACAATCTAAACAAATGGTATTTGTAATGTCCTGAAAAGACACTACTGTAAGAAATGGGGAGGGAAGAAAAAAAAAAAAAACAGCTTTTAGTAAAAAAACACACACAGAGTGGTAGAGCTTTTCATATGTAACTAAAATTTCATTCTGGAATTACTGCCACAAAACTCAGCTAACAGGAAACCACAAAGAATATGATGTTTTTGTTGAGGTGCTTTGGTACATTTCCAAGTAGATAATACATTGAATAGTAGCTTTTACTTACAAAAAAAAAGAAATTCATGATTCATTTTAGGCTTCAAAGGGTGGCAGTTAAGGCCAAGAAAATAGGTTTACAATACAAAAATTATATTGCCAAGTTTTTATATTTATCACAAGACCCATACTGGAATCCTGGTTGTACAATGTGTAACTTGCTTAAGAAAAATGACGTCACTGGAGCTGTGGAGATGGCTTGGTGCTTGCTGCCAAGCTTGGAGACCTGAGTTCAAACACTCTTCCCCCCAACCTGAACCTAAAACCCTGAAAGTGGAAGGTGAGAACCAACACTGGCTAAATTCGCTGACTACACACGCACACCCACAGATGCAGGCACACACACACCACTAAGTGTAATGAAAGGTTTTTCTTTTTCAAAATTGCCTCATTCACTTAAGAACTAACTCCAGCCTTCCCCGTCCTCACTCACCTAAAATAACCTGCCTGTGAAAGGAAAGGCATGCCCACTTGACAAGCCTCCTTCCCAGGAGGGTTCTGCTTGCTGCTGTAACTGCTGGGTCTGTGCAGTCCTGGGCCACCTCCCTCCTCTGTCTCTTGGCACCCTGACACTAGCAGCTGGATATCAAAGCGTGCAGACTGAGGCTCCCTACATGTGTGAACATGGCAGAACAAAGGAGACGGCAGGCCACCCTGGGCGCCACTGAAGGTGACTGGCAACTGGTGACCAGTGGCCACTTGGTTAATCAGGGCTTCTGAGGACTGCCTCTGTCTCCTGAAAAACCACCCCTCAATGGCTCTACCTGAAACAGCCTTCAGCGAACCCTGGGGGCGCTGGGTGACTGAAGGGCTGGGCCATGCCTGCGGAAAGTGACCTGACCACCCTGCACATCTGGAAGAGAGGTGACAGCCGTGCATGCTGTTAGAGCTAATGAGCCAAACAGGGACACCTGGGATGGAAGAAGTTAATTACAAATATATGCCAGCAAACTACCTGTTAGTGCCTACCTGTGAGCGTCTGAGACTAAATGGCGCCTAATTTCTGCACTTTCCCTTTGATCACACAAGCGGGCCCTGGGAAATTTCTGATGCCTTCTTTTCTTACCGGCTCCCCCGCCCCCCTTCCCCAGTCCTTAATGGAGATCTTGAACCGCAGAGCCACCGTGTCAGAACTCAGACGGTTAACATTCACTCCTTGCTGTTTTATTGCATATTACTGTGCGCGCCTGAGCAGCGGGAGCAGATTCGGGCAATTACAATCAAGTCAGGGCACACGCCGCGGCAGAGCAACACGAGCATGATGAGGATACTGATGAGGCACTTATCGGAAACCCCACATCATCCACACTCATCAGCCACAACATGTCACCCCAAATGAGGCATCAGCTGCCTTCAAAAGGCTCATTGCACCGTGTTTACCGCTTCCCTCGGACCCACTTTTGATTTTACGGTCAGAACTGGGTTCAAACAGCAGCTGTCTGGCGAGAGCTGGTCTGGGCTCCTCGCGGCTTCCCCGGAGTCGCCAGGCTTTGTCTGGGGAGCTTTAAGGGAACCGAGGTGGCGGGGCGAAGAGACGTGCGCGGGAAGGCAGAAAAGTGTCCAGTTCCGTTTCTCTCAAAGAGGAATCCTTTTCCTAGAAGGGGCCCTTGATTAATTTCAAGCACTAGCACACAGTGGTGGCCTAATGGGGGTGGGGGAGGAACACAAAATACGGAGTCTTTCACAGCTCCCCTTAAAATAGTGGCAGGGTGGGACCTCTCACGCAGGCGGAAGTCCTAGAAAGGTCAATCCCATTGGAAAAGAAGATCCAACCAGGAGAGCCAGTCAAGTGGTAACCGTTCTTAATTTTTTCCCTCATCGACTCGTTCTCGGTCGGTTGTGGGGAGCATTCATTATCAGCTTATAGAAAGACTTGATTCTCAAATCCCTGGTTTCCTGCTATAGGCGGGAGAAGATAGATTCGGAGCAACACTGAAAACTGTTCTGTGCTGCTCCAGGCAATGCAACTAGCGGCTAAACAGATAGGGAAGGGGGGGAGGGGGTTATCTAACTGTATACATTGCAAAGAGAATAGGAAAGTTATTCGCGTTTTCCCCAGCTATACCTTCCCTACTAGGAGAGGCATACCACTTTAACACTTCTCTTGCATATAATTTTTATGGTTGGTAAATTGATATTTATTTTAAGATAAATATGTTCTTCTGTAAATATTCATCCTATGCCAAAATAGTTTTTCTTTTTAAACGTGGCCAAGTTGACTCATATAACAATAAAAGGCACACAGACTCAAATTTTACCTTTCGGGGAGCTATTTCGGCTCCCCACCCCTGGTTCTCTACTGAGTATCCTCGCAGCTGAGCAGAACATTGATGAATGAGTCACAGCCTGTGGCCGTGGGCTGTGGCAGGAAGCAGGCCTGGAAAAAAGGTGGGCTTCCCTCCCCCCTTCCAACGAGATCTACACTGGATTGTGCCCGGCACAACCTGGGGAGCCACCAGGCAGAGCTTTGTACCCTGACGAAGGTCCTGGGACTCAGAAACAAACCTTGTCAATTGACCAGGAACTCCTCTAGGTGCTGGGTGTCATAAACTCCATGCCCAGTCAGTTGAATTACAACCACTGCTAACTTACTCCCAACCCCTCTCTCTGTCTGTCTGTCTCCCTTACAACAGTTGGTAATAGATTTTTATTGGCATTGAAACATCTTTACAAAAACTGAGGAAACTTAATGTGTAAGACTTGTAAGCTTGAGAACCTGTTTAAAAAAGGAATTAATTTACCTTTATGGGAAGTCGTTTTACCTAGTCTTAGAAGCTGGACAGAGAGTCCAGGGAAGGCCTCCTTGATGGTGTACCTTCGTCCTGTCTCAGGAGCTGTGTGGATTTTCTTTTCATACAGGTTCCTTTCTCTTCTAAACTTTCTAAATCTCCTTTCAGGTCTCTGGCCTGACAGTTCTCTAGTTTGGCCCTTCCCACCTAAGCCCATGTAACTTCCAGGAGATCTTTCCAAAGCCCACGGGTTTGCATTTCACAGTTAGGTTTAAGAGAAACCCCCATGTCATGGTCTAGAATGGAAAGCACAAACCTCAGAGTGGCACCCAGCTTTATTAGCACAGAACCTAAGGCAAAAGGGAAAAAAACATGTGCCTACATTTACTTTGATTATCATGGATTCTGTAGGGTTTCCAGCCTTGAAGCCCTAAGACCTGGTACATCAGACCTAAGGCTGATGATCAGTGGATAATGCAAGGCAGAGGACATACACAAAAGAATAATGGCTGGACACCACAGGAGAGCAAAAGAATGTTAGATTAAAAATCAACTTGAGTATCAGATTCATGCATTCCTACCAAATCTCGGCCATGACTTATTTCATGGACTTATAGCTCATCAACATTTTCCTTAGTATGTTTTCTTCTTGGGACTCATGAAGTAGGTGATGTTTGTTGGTAACATAGAGACAAAATGAATAGAGTTTAGGAGTGAATTATGAATAGGAGTTAGAAAGTAACCAGGTATGTTAAGATGGACTGTAGCAACCTTAAAAATATTGGCAATACTGCATACACCATTAGTCCTAAAAGGTCACAATCATTGTTCGGAATTCTTCAGAAAATTTTCACATCATTGGCATGGTATGTATTTCAAAATTTTTGTATGAGTTGGATACCTTCAGCATATTGCTATTGACAGAAAGTAGACAGGAAAAAATAATTTTGAAATAAAAAGTGGGATAACAAATTCTAGGCAATTATCTAGATTAAATGAAAAAAGAATTGGAAGAATTTGACCTCATAGGCCAGATGATTAGTCATCTAATTTGGGGGTCTAGAAATCTAGAGGGGGAAAAAATCAATCACACAAGATCCTTGCTAGGTGCGTCAAAGAAGATCCATAGAAGAAAGAGACTGGATTGTGTGTGTGTGTGTGTGTGTGTGTGTGTGTGTGTGTGTGTATGCATGCGGTATGCTGTTCTCGGTGGGTGGGGGGTACAGGAGGGAGAGAAGGGGAGAGAGAGACAGAGATTGAGAGAGAGCTGTGTCTCTTTGTGGGTCATCAACTAACGCTCTTTGTGATGCACATTCTAAATTAGGCTAAAGGGATGCATCTTTCAAATGCAGATCATGTTTGCATTAGAAGAGCAATGAGAACACTTGTCAGTTTCAGAACATTTATGTGCTAGAAGTACTGTTAGCAGAAGAGCAGTTTAGATAAATTCGAGACTTTTTTTGCTGATCACAAACATTAAGCTTCACACCTGAAGCCCTCAACCCCCTGCTGCGCTCTAATCCTAGCACCATTCACCCTTAGAGACTCAGAGTGCAGCGCCTCGGCTCTCAAACCTTTGATTGCCCTTAGTTTGAATGCCACCACCTGCAAAAATGCCTTTTTATTCCCTTTGAGCCTCTCGAGAAGGAAGTAAAAATGATAATTCATGACAAACATTAATTAATTGTTTACAAGATGATCTTTTCTTTTTCCAACTTCTGTTCAGCAGACACGTTGAGCTGCAAGATCCCGCTCGCGACGCCAGAATTTGTCAAGAGGTCCGCATTGTTGTTTCGCACTGAGGTGTAGGACCCGCCACAGGCCATTGTTTCTCCAGCTCAAGTGGGCCTGTCTGGTTCGTGTTGGAAGAATGAAGGTGACATGCGTGAGTTCCGCATTATAAAAGGACTGCTGGTTCTAGGGAGAACAGGAGTTTAACGCTAATGCTGAGTAAATAAACATTTTTCACCACCTCTTTCTCCACGTGAGTCTTAAAGGTCAAGGGCTGCCATTACCGTGTTTTAAAAGCTTCAAATTACATTTAAAGAAGGTATCACTAAACCCACAGAAGCCTTATCGGAACTGAGGAGCGGCTGTGATTGTTTGGTCCTTGAGTTTCTCATCACTGAAGGTGGGTTGCGGGAGGCATGCAGATGCCCCGTGGCTCTGCCATCCTGCAGCGTGCTCGGAGCGCTCTGTTCAAGGCCTTCCAGATTTTCCTCCAAAGCAGAGAAACGAGACGTTTGGATTTCAAATTTTTGCACCATTGACACTGCAGGTCAAACTTGTTGGACAGACCAGAATTAAGACCCTGGGAGCCTTTTGCGACAAAATTTAGAGGCAAAGCAAGGGCCCGGTTCCTGTAAAACTCCCAGAGGTGGGTTTGAGAGACAAGTGAAAAGCAGAGGGAGATTTCTTTTTTAAATTAAAGAATAAAAAGCTTACTTCAAGGAAGTGTAGAGTCACAGCAGAAAGACTTCCTCAGACCCAGGTTTTCAGATTTCAAATTACGAGCCCTTAGATCACAGCGGCTGCTGAGCAAAAAATCAATTCTATATTTTCTGAGTTAATACTAAGGATTGCACTTAGCAGACACGGAGACTAATAAGGTATGCAGAAAGAGTAAGGCAGCGCCCACACACACAAATTCAGGCCTTGGTTTTGGCCAAGATCCAGCACAATGATGTTTCAACCAGATTTGAAAAAAAAAAAAAATCAATAACATCTGTGGTATAATGGTTAATTAAAGCAACCCTTCAGCACAGCTCAGGAGGAGAGGCTCGGCCTGAAATTCAGACAGCTGAAGCTTGATTATCAGGAAAGAATGCTTTTTTAGCTACGAGTGGATAGGCCAAAAGCTGCAATGTGCCGAAATGGGGAGAAAAATTGCTTTTATTTTAACTTTCTTTAAGTAATCAATACACGCTTTTCACCTGCATTAGGGTACTGCTCAGCCCCAGAGCCTGTTACTCCACTTCAGCATAAATTCCAGCTACTGTCTTTTGAACCTGGGGTTTAAAAGAAGCCCCCATGCCCTCTAAAGCCAAGGAAAAGAATATGCAGGTTTGGGCATGTGTTCTTGAAACCATTTAAAGCTCGGCTCTCGGAAGGTCCAAAAGGTTTAATCTGTAAGCTGTGCTCAAAGCTGACCTGACCTTGGGGTATACAGAGGTCACAGCCAAAGCAGGAAAGCTACACAATAAAACTACCAGAGAACCTTAAGGAAGCCTGGACAGCCAGACTCAGTCTTCCTTCTTTTTGTCTTCTGAGTTTGAATGCTACCCTGGAGATGTTTTTCTTTATCCTTCAAAGGACAAAGTTCAAAGACTCAGCAATGCCTTGCCCTAGCCTTAAAGGACAAGGTGACTCCTTCAAAAGAAACTACTTGGCGACACCCCAGCCTGTTTTCTTGGCTTTTTGCTCTGCCTTCTCTTTCTATTATCATTCCTGAATAGCAACATCTGTACCTGAGTAGCATCACTGCCAGATACATTTGCAAAACTACATTGTCCTCTCCCGGCTACACAAGTTGCTGCAAGGATGCTGCACATAGCTTGTCTGCTGGTCTTTTTTCCATTCCGCAAGTTTTCTTCAGTTCAAAGCTTGTGCCCACCCCACCTGCTGAGTGGCTACTACCCAAGGAAGCTTGTAGTTTATTTAAGCCCTGTACACACAGGCATGAAAGTATACAACACAGTGGGGAGATATCTCCACTGGAGCAGCGTGCAGCTGCTTCCAGTCAACCACACTCAAGAAGGGCGGAGTTGGAGGCTTCAGGAGCAGCGCCCCTAGAATAGAACACCGGGAGATGAGACAAGGAAGAGAAAGGTAAAAATGGCCTTTACGGTTTTCAAATAGTTATGTGACTCATAGGGAGCCATTCTCATGAGGGTTGCATGCTGAAGAATGGATGTCAATGATTTACAAAATCCCCAGAGCTATGCTTTGCATTTTATTTCATCTTCTTCCTTTTAAGGACCATCAGGACCAGAGATAAAATGCCTTGTTGGGCCTGACCTAGTGGTACAGGCCTGTGATTCAAGCTGCTAAAGAGGCTGAGACAAGAAAATAAAAATGTTAAGGCTCCCCTGAGCTACAGAGTGAGTTCAGGGCCAGTTTGAGCTATGTAGTTAAATAAACAAACAAATAAATAAACAAATAAACAAAAAAAACCAGAAACTCCAGAGCCGTCTCTTCTATTTCAGCTTGTACCCTCCCCACAACATCTTATGGTACAAGATTGTTGGTTAAACATCTCTATCCAAGACAGCAGGTTGAAAGATGGATGTAAAGGCAGAAAAAGGTAAGGCTTCTTTTTGAAGGAGACTTCCCAGAATTCTTATTTATCTATCCTGATTTGTTACTTGCTGATTAGTATTCTCTGCCATAAAATAAGCTATGGCAAAGAGGAGCTCCAAGTTCAGTGGCAGTGAGGGACAGACAAACAAACGGCTGTTGCGCAGTGAAATGAAATACTGGCGTCTTCCTAATTCTTCATTTATTGGTTGGATTCTATCTTCTACAGAAGTTTTCTTGCTCCTTTCCACTCTCTGTTTCTACCCATCTACCATGTCCCAGCCATCTCCCCAAATCCTGCAGCTGAACTGGCACAGCGATTCTCCCCAGAAGAACCTCCCATGTTTGCAAGGTTTAGTGCTAGTCTCCCCAAGCAAGTGGCAAAGCTACTTAGGACAGCAGTAAAAGTTGATTATCTTTAAAAAGAATGTGTATGGCTTGCAAAGTGCTCAGTGGTTGCTGCTAGGGGGACTTACATTTGAAAACATGATTTTAAAAGGGCATTAAACAATTCTCAGCTTTTTACCACTGAACATCCTGTTCTCCATCCCTAGCCACAGAGAATGGGTTCCCCAAAGTTTTCATATTATGCTTTCAATAGCATCCAACTCTGGACATATCTTTTAACTTCTCTGGTCAGTGTCCCTATTTTGTTTCTTTTTATAATGTTCCTATTTGGAAAGTTGGAGCGAGCACAAAAGTGAAAGTGTTTTACAAGAACATTAATTTAGTGTTTTTCTAGAGCCCTTTTAAATCATAAGTTGATCGTAGGATTTCTTTTCTATTTGTTAAGGATATATTAGAATACTATATGATGCAGATTTTTTGCAGGAAGAATTCACATGCTAGTGAAGACCAAACTAAGCTGGAAAATGCTTTGTAAATGATATGAAATGTATGTCTTCATTCATATACACTTATGTAAACGTAAAGGCTTATATATTTGTTCATATATTTTCTTTAGGACTTCTGAAGAAAGGAAAGAGAGTAGCTTCTGTTTTTATAGTTAGAAATGAAAAACATTCACGCATGAAATCCCAGGGAACATTTTCATTGGGAAATATAAAGACAGTCATAATAAAGTGTTTATTTCAAACAGAGGGGCAGCTCGTAAATGTTAGGAAGCATGTTAGTTGAAAAATCTAGTAACAGTTATGTTGATGAATAATAGTTCATTCATCCAACAAAAGTGATCTGTAAGAAATAATGGGCGAATAGTAGGAAAGAGTATTGAGCCAGAATGAATTGAATAAGGTGAAACTGACCTCTCACAAAAGCCCAATGCTTGCGTAGTCAAAGCCTGCAGGTCAAATAAATTTTGTCACTACATTCAGTTCATTTCTAAATGAAACTAATTTAATTTTTATTTTTTTAGATTCATTTTACTTAGGAAAATGCAATAGACTCCTGGCCATTTAACTAGCAAGGTCATTACCTAAGGACTATCTATTACAGAAGATCTTAATCTTTAGAGACTTTTGTTCTGTTTCTGAAGTTCAACCATTGCATACAAAATACACTATTAGAACTAACAGTAATTTCTAGCACTGTTCATCTCAGAAAGCCTGTTACATATTAGCAAATTAACGTAAATATGATTCAGGAATGTAAGTAGTATGTAAAATAGTTGCCACTTCACAGATAAAGGAGTAAGGCAAAATCTCTTAAGTAACATCCACTCCAGAGAAAGGTGGGGGTGCCAGTAATTTTATCTATAATAAAATGAAGGAAACTCTTGGCTTACAAAAATGTTATGAATAGCGTGCTTTTTATTATTGAAGAACCTCTTAACTTTAAAACAGATAGTAGAATCAGACTCAACAAAATGATTTGTCTTGAACTCTGCTGGGCTGGGAGACCCATTGGGAGACATCCTTGAGCATCTTATGTACATCCTGACTTAGGACCTGCCTTCCTTGTCTCGCTAGCTCACAATCGCATTATACATGAAATCTGCACAATAGTGTGGCTCTGAACTCATATGCTCATACGAGATAAAGGATGTGACTGTTTAAAAATGCAGGTAACTCCATCTCTAATGTCTTATGCGCCTACACTCTGATTATCCACTCCCAACTCCCCTAAAGCATTTTGAACTGGCTAAAACAAGCAGTTCATTGCCAGTATAGTGGGAGGAGCTGGTTTTGCAAATTTCAAGACTAAGAACGATGTAAGGGGGAAAAATAGGAAAGACTGCGCTGTATCTCAACAAAGAAAATAACCCTCCATTCCTGTGGCCCACACTTCTAACTGGATCCTACGTGCTGCTTTCGTTCTTGACTAAGATTTTCTCTTCAGAGGCGTTAGTGCGGCCTCCCTACCCTTCCTCCTGCCTTGAATGTGAAGGTGAGGCAGCCGCTTTGACCATACGGTCACACCCATGTGAATGAAAAGCTGGCCTTCCAAGGATGGCACGGCGCAATGGCAGAAGATGACAGTCCTGAAGGTGTTTGCTGCGGACATAATAGGAAGCAAATGGTGCCACCTCCCCGCCCCCACACACATACCAGTCACTTTCTGTTGCTGGTAGGTAACACAGAAGCTGGTTTGCAGGGATACGCCTCGCCCAGGACTATCTCCTCGCTAAATCTGGAAAAAGATGTGGGCAGCTTTCTACTTACTACTTTAAAGTAACTTGTTTTTATTTCTCTGATTATTAATGTAATTAATGTAGCTTGTGAAATATATAAAGACTTGTGAAATATATATAAAAATATAAAAATATGTAAAGGAAACTATAAAACCACCTATAATCTCACTAGCAAGAAATAATAACACTAATATTTTACTGTATTTACTTCTGAATATAAATACTCACATATTACTTAAAATTTTTAAATTTAACATTTGTTTTGATCTCTTTCTACTTTTCAATATACAATATTTTCTTTATATTAAGATATTTGACTATAATGTTATTTTAATGGCTATATAGCATATCTTTACATGGAAACATTAGCACTTAGTAACTCTTTTTAACTATGGGTCATATAGATTATCTCCAAATTTTCACTGTTAGAAACAACTCAAAAGTTATTCATAGACAACTAAGATTATTTTATATTATGTTCATAAAAGTAGACTTAGTAGACTCAAAGAAGATATATAAGTACACATGAAGATACATGTTTAAATACACATGATGCGCAGACACACACGCAAACATTCTCCCCGTAAAACAATAAAGCACAGCTTTAGACAGTATGTTGTGGCACTGCTTGAGTTGTAACGCATCCAAAATTACACAAACATGCCACACATTACAGCACACCGTATGCCCAGGACCTCCTTTATCAATAAACCGATGCAAATTCCATCAGTGGTCTCTGCTGTCAACAAAAGCATTTAAGCAATAAAAAACACCTAGTGGGCAGAGCAGCCAAACAGGACACATAGGCCGGAAGCAGAAGATGGTAACAGGCCACGGCCTAAAACCTGCTTTCAAACCAGAACTTCGGGGAGGAGTTGGTGGTACGCTCTCCCCTTGCTGGCTCCCTCTGTACAGCAAAAAGTATTTTATAGTGCAGACCCAGGACTGGTATCTGATGAGCCGGTAGGGCAGTACTCAAGAATTATTTTAAAAGCCAAACAAGGGTTTCTAGCACTGTGAGCTAGGAGTGTTCAGAAGATATGACCTGTGCCTTCACAGACCTTTATGACACAAGAGACTCTAAACTGGTGGGTGCAGATAGCACACTTCTCTAGGATGACCAGGCTTCTAATTACACTCCACTCCTTTTCCCTCAGTGTCTTTTGTCATTACAATTACCTATTTATTCTAAACATGGTGTCATGGTAAAACTCAGCCGCATCCTTTTTATGCCAGCCTTCACTCAGTGCTGGAGTTTAAGAATTTGTCCATTTTGATGAAAAACAGCATACAGTTCTCTTTATTTTTTAGCCCATCTAGAATGAAAGAGAATAGGCTGTCGGCAAAAGAAGGTAATTTAGCCAGAATTCCTGTGCTCTGTACTTGAGCTATGAACAGTCCTCATAAGGGCCTTTGCACTTTTAAACTTTAATAACTCGGGTTGTACGTGTTAGAGAAACAATCTGTAAATGGTACTCAAAAGTAAATGTATTAAATTTTAGGACAACTACATTACACAATATGTACTCATTTCAGATCCTGTGACAAATGAAACATGGCCAGCCGGATTGAAGTTCACGACAGCTCTAAGGAGAAAATTGAATTTGCCTGGAAATTCCATTCACAGTTTACCATCATGTCTACCTCGTGTGCTTTTGAAGTTAAGTTTGGAAATGGCCTAGAGACTTTATAAAGATCCTGTACTCCAATTCAGTGATAAGTATAGTTAGAGAGAACATCACATCATCTTTTAGCAAAAATAATATACCTGCTTACTTTAGCTGCTTTTAAAACAGCTTCAGAAGTGGAAAGTACAGTGGGTCTTTACAGTTGGTGCGGTGCAGTAAACAATAATGAAATGGAGTATCTGAAGCAGAAGACTTGCTCTCAGTGTGGGCAAGAGCTTGCTGAGTGATTGACAAAGCTCAGTTTTCATCCATCTTTTCAAGGTTTCTTTTTTTTTCAACCCTATGCTAAAAATAGGGTTACCTGGGCCTCCAACTGAAGATGAAATAGATTGTATATGTTGTGAGTGTAGACAAGAAAAAAAGAATTTTCTATATTCCTCCATTTAAGTCTGCATACACTATATCACAAGAACAAAACATGAGGAAACACACACACACACACCAAAATAAAATGCTAGTCTTTTCTGCCTGTTTCAAAACAGGAGGTTGCAAAATCAAAGGCCCCAAGTTCAAAAACAAAAATCAGGTACGTGCCTTTGAAAAGGAGAACAGGAATGAGGCGGCTCTTAAGTCCTTGCTGAATACATAGAGCTGGCGAGAATTGTGCAACCCGTAGCTTGCTTTGGCTGGTCACTGTGTGCTTTGCAGAGTGATTCATTTCCTGTATTTGGTCAAGATAGGAAAAAGTTGGGCACACAAATGTGATGTAGCTTTTGATCAGAAACGTTTATCAGATAAGTGGGTAAGATTTCATGATAGGTATGGAGAGCATTTTAGTGCTTAAGATCAAGGCTGGCCAGAGAACATGCTGGATCCCAAAGGTGTCCACATTTCCAGCTCCCACTTGGGGAAATCTGTTCTCTTCCTTAAAGCTTTCCCAAAGAGATGCCAAATGTTCTACCCAGTCACCATTCCTTATAAAGGAATCTGGAAAACATCTTCATTCTGAGTTGAGTTTAGATTTGCCAGTGGCATTTCATTTTCACACGAGAGAAGCTCAAGAAGTAATGCTCTAATTGAATGATTTCAGGGCTGGTGAAGAATTTAGGGGGGGTGAATTCAAAGGGTCAGCAGGGTCTGAAACCTAGCACTCTGGGCTGGGGAGTCCTCTTCTTGGTGGACCTCACACCCAGCAGCTAGCCTTCTGAAGTCAGCCAGGGACTGCAGGCAGGGGTTTGGAGGCAGCCTGGAAATGCAAATATTCAAGTGACTGATGTGCTCCAATATTTGAAGGAGTGGGCCTGGCAAGGGCTCCTGAGCAGGTTTTCTTGGCAGCGCTAAACAAGGTTATGGCAACCTGAAAACCTGCAGACGCAGTAACCATTTTAATAGCTACAATCAACACAATCTGGCCTCAAATTCAGGGCTCAAACATGAGGGGCCCTTGACTCAAGAAATTCAGGAGTTTCTCCTCTTAGTAGGGCTACATTTGACTGATCTGCACCTCCAAAGGCATGAAGAAAAAAACTTCTCATTTGTGTTGCTGTTAATTTTGAAATGTTTTGTTGAAGTCTTGGGACTATTTAAATATATTAATGTCTTCATCCTATTACGGACCTCTTCATTGGGAGATTGAAAAACTGTGATTTGAATAATTACTTTAAGCTCTTATGGTTGGCTTACCTTGTGCAAAATTGTGTAGAGCTCCTCTGTGAATGGCACAGACACCAGGATGTCTTAAACCAAAGCCCCAGACCAATGCAGCATTAATCCCAAATGCCATACCCTGAGTTCTTTCTTCAAGCTGCCCTCTGGGAGAAGGAAACCAACGTGTACTTTTGTCACCAGAGGAAAATACGTTCAGGCTACCCAGGAAACTCAGAGTATTTGAAACTTTTAAAAGCTTTTAAAACATTCAGCACTTGAATTAGATTTTCTTCTTTTTTTTAATATTAACCAGCTTTTGGGGGTTGATTGGAGCTTATTTGAATAGCAATCTGGAAAACTTGTTCTCACCAGTATTACAGCAAAAGCACTTGTGTCCGCAGTTCTAACCTTCGCTTTCCCACCTAATCTCTCCAAACTCCGGTTTCCTGTTTCTTTATGAGTAAACTTAAGACAAAACTGGAGACAGGAGGACTAATGGGTAACTCTAAAGAAAAATTCCTAATTAGCAGGAAAAAAAAAAAAACCCCACAAAACACATGCACCGCACACATGAGCGCTTGGAGTACTGCAGTCAGGAATGAGAGACTACCACAGAACAGGAATGAAGGCAACCAACTTTTCCATTGCCTCAGGCTTCATCTTGGGGTATTCCTCAGACATCAGCAATCCATCCATGCAGGTGGAGCCCAGGAAAACGCACTTGAACTATCTCTGTCCATCTGTTTGTATAATGCAGTGTCTACAAATACGGTCTTCTCATTTCTCAGGACAAATGTGGCACCGGCAGGAACCACACTTGGGAGAAGAAACAGTGGCTCTGACCAGCCTTGCTGCCTTTGTTGTGTCTGGCAACACTGTGTCAGCCCTACCATGTCTCCAGCTGTGAGAGAATTTCCCGGAGATCATTTCATGTTAAAACCCTGAACTCCCAAAAGGCTTATTTTTCACAATTGTTCCACAATTTTCATGACACAGAAAGAGATTAGAGAAATGGACTTGGTATCAAGAATGACTTTTTCACGTTGAAGCAGGTCGTGAATATACCGGTATAGAAAAATCTTAGGTTAGTGTATTTTCATGGAGCATTTAGGAATTTGGAGTAGATTTTATAACACAAAAGACTTTTTCCATTCTTCTTGTTACACGCTGAGTGTCTGAATTTGAGGCTACCAAACAAACAAACAAAAAACAAAACAAAAACAAAACAGAATAAAACAACAACAACAACAACAAAAACTTCAATACCTAATTTAAAAGCATCTTTCCTATGGTCTTTGAGCATGAATGTAGATATTTGGCAGAAACATTTCTACTATCTAGGATGCATATTCCACCTCTGATCCAAGTTAAAATCTGCCTCCTTGAAATTATTTGTGGGACAAAGTACATTTTTATGATAATAATATCCATTCACATTTATTGGAGAAGGCTCAGAAAATTTAACAATGAAAATAAAACATCACAGGGCCCGTACCCAGATGTACCTGATGGAAAGCTCAGTCCTCATATGGGTTCCCTAGTAAGGGGAGTGGGGGGCTGACTGTCATGGACTCTGTTGTCTGCTTTTTGATCACTTCCCCCTGGTGGGGCTAACTTGCCAGGCCACAGGGGAGGAGGATGCATTCAGTCCTGATGAGATTTGATATGCTGGGATGGATATGTAGGAGGCTCCCCTTCTCTGAGGCCTAGGGGAGAGGGGATAGGAGAAACAGGGAGGGAGGATGGGCCTGGGAGGAGAGGAGGGAGGAAGATACTCAAAGCTGTAATTTCACTACTGTTGTGAATTATAATATAAATACCTGTGTTTTCAGATGGTCTTAGATGGCCCCTGTGAAAGAGACCCCAAAGGGATCGCAACCCATAGGTTGAGAACCACTGGCTTAGATTCTATTATCACTGCCTGGCTGTGTTTGCAAACTTCAGTGAATAACAAGTCAGTTCTTCCTCCAGCCATCTATTAATCAAATTTCTCTTCCATGAATTCCTAACTGCAAATGCCACTTACACTCCATTCGAAATATTTGAGCATTCATTGTTCAATATTAACATTTGCTTTCCAGGCAAGGTTTACATATAATGAATTGTGAAATTCTTGTGTGCATTTGCTGTTCTTCTAATGTGTTTCTGACATTCCTATCGAGATCAGAAGATTAACAGCAACCCCAGGAAGCACCAGTGTCCTGATGGAAAGTAACTTGAACTTCACATCACAGCGTCTAACAGGTGTCCTATTCTGTGTAAGGCTTCTTTCGCTTAGCATAGTGTTTTTGAGATGCGTCATTTCACTTGTGTATTGTTTTTTCTTTCTTACTGCTGATTTCTATTCTGCTTTATAATGCTCTGATGTATCCATTTTCCTACATATAAACACAGCTTTTGAGTACTTTGAATAAAGGAGCTATGAATATTCTTATACAAGTTATTTTTGTGAGCATAAAGCTTTTTTATGCACAGGATTCCTAGGTCTAAAGTAGGGAGGTGTATATTTTTAAGAAACAGTCAAACTTCATTCAAATTGGTCCCACCATTGACATTTACAGTACCCAAACACTGTGCATCAAGACATCTCACAATGATTTCCTCCATCAATTCAATATTTGAATATTTTCATATTGTTTTTGCTAGTTCCCAGATCAGTAAAATACTCTCTTATATCTTCTTATAGATTTTTGCTCTTTAACATATTTTCATTACTGTACTCACAACATCTTCAAAAACATTTTGCCTCTTTTATTTCTGTCATAATTCACTTCGTGAATCATCTAATCAACTTGATGTTGATTGACTAGAATCTTCTGGAATAAAGCATATTACTTGAATATTGCTGTGTAAAAATTCATCATAAGATGTGGCAACTTAGAATGCTAAAATAACAAACACACATTAGCTCCATTCCTGAGGAACAGATAGGCTGATAGGCTGAGTGATTTGAATTCAGGTTTCCCACCAGGCTGTAATGAAGAGGTCGCCTTGTGCTGCAAGTCATATGCGGCGGGAGTGGGCTCATGCTTCCAAGTGGGCTCCGGAGTTGGCACCCATATACTTTACAACTGTCGGTAGTGTTGATAGCTGACATTTTCAGGACCTTATCCCTAATTAAAACAAAGCAAAACAAAGCAAAAAAACAAAAAACATTTCTACGGACTTTGTCATGACTTATCTTGAAAGGACATTTTGAGTCATCTACGGTCTTTGAGTCCCAGGTTCCCAGTCATTTTCATTTCTGGCTGGTTAGCAATTTTTGTCATGCTCTTTTGACAGAACCCCATTTTACTTCACAAACTGCTCACGTGGTAAACAACACTGGTCTATTTTCAAATGTTAGACCATTTGTCTGCTTTCAAAGTATGGCACACCTAATTAAACCATTTCTAAACAAACAAACGACTGGTTTGCTGAATATTGTAGTCTAAAATTTTGTTCAATACTTATATGTCATCTATTTTTGTCTTACACATGTCTTTTAAACCACATTTAATTAAAACTTGATGCTGGACCCAGAATACAATATAGTCCATAGAACTTCATATTGTATCTGATGTTAGATCCAGAGTTATGTTAAACTCGTTTTTTCAAAAAATATTATATATATTATATATATTATATATATATAATATATATATATATTATTCATTTCGTGGATCACATATCCATTGATCAATTAGACTTCATTTTGTTTGAGTGATCCAGATGGTGCTGCTGGTCTTCTGATGCCGTGGTGTCTATTCTGGTTTGTGTTTTGTTAGCTGGAGTGTACCCTCAAGCCAGCTTTGCCAAAAGGATGGTTTCTGGCAGGTGCTGTCAGTCAGCAGTGTAGAAGGTAGTCACTGGAGCTCCACAGGACTTTTTCAGCTTGGGGTGTTACTCAGGGTCTGGAGAGGTGGCTCAGAGGCTCAGGACACTAGCTGCCTTTGCAGTGGGCCGGGGTCCAATTCCCCCGTCTGTGACCCCAGTTTCAGAGACTCTGAAGCCCTCGTCTGGCCTCCTCAAGCACCAGGCATGCCTGGTGCACAGTCATCCTGCAGGCAGAGCACCCATACACACATAGTAAAAATAAACCAGTCACAGGGCTCTCTTTACCAGTGGATGATGGCTAGTGGGTGAGATTCGGGAAGATAGAAACTGGCCAAGTTCTAAAGGTGTAGAAACATACCTGAGGGCGGGCCTTTAAAAAATAATCAGGCATGTGAAAATATGAGTGAACTTTTGCACTCATGGGACTCAAACCACAGTGAAGATACAGACAACTTAGGGGCGAACATACAGAGGGCATTTGGTCTCCTCTGTATCACTATTGTTCATCGAGTCTCCTGAAACAATGCCTATGCTCTTTATCATGTATTATCATGTAGTTTGGTGTTTAAATTCTTCAGAACTAGTCAGTACGCTAGCCTACGTGTGCTTGTGTGTGTGTGCACCGCCACGCGAGTAAGGCATGCCTTCAGCGATCACACACTTTTGCCACTCTGCCTGAGCAGAACGTCACTGTCTGCCAGACACGAGACCTCATGACCCTTTCCCAGTCACTGGTATAGGCACAGCCCTGAGCGTGTGGGTAGATTCTGGGGACTATTAGAGCTCTTCACATCTCCTTACGGGCAACGCATTCTCCAGCTCTCTCCACAAGGTTAGCCAGCTTCTTACTTGCTCTGTAAGTGCCACCAAGCTCAACTGTGAGGCTGAGCAAAGGCCTGGAGTTATTTCCAGAAATGCCCCTTGGGAATGCCAGTTCACCTCAAAGACAAGCCCTGTGGGGGTGGATTTTCACAGAGCTGCCAGTCAGTCAAGCAAGGGCACTTCCCGGTTCTCTGAAAAGGAAGCCCCAGACCCTGTCCTCTTGCCAACAGTGGCTTCTGGGCAGCTGCCTCTTGATATTCAATGCTGTTGTTGAGTTGGGGAGAGGGACAGGAAGCTCATAGACTCAGTCATTCTCCTTTTTCTTTTTTAAGATTTATTTATTTATTATGCATACAATGTTCTGTCTGCATGTACACCTGCAGGCCAGAAGACGGCACCATATTTCATTGTAGATGGTTGTGAGCCACCATGTGGTTGCTGGGAATTGAACTCAGGACCTCTGGAAGAGCAACCAGTGCTCTTAACCTCTGAGCCATCTCTCCAGCCCCTCAGTCATTTTTCTTAAATAGATGTTCTTCAAACAACTGAAAACCCTTTGCTTAATTTCTAGACCTCTAGAAAAGCTGATTTTTGACAACTTTTTTTTTTTTTTAACCAATTTTCTTATTGCTCCTATGGAGGATCAATCTTCCAAAGTCCTTATCATTTCTGACCTGTTCACCTGGGCTTTTGTCTCTGTTCCACAAAAACGACATTTGTCAAGAATGAAGATGACTTCCAGTGAAAGAGACATCTCCGCTCACATCGGTCCTTCTGCAGACTCTTTTATTATTATTATTATTATTATTATTATTATTATTATTATTTAATTTTATTTTTCTTTTTAGTTACATTTTGTTAACTCTGTGTCCCAGCTGTATCTCGCTCCCTCATTCCCTCCACAACCCCACACTCCCTCCCTGGTCTCCTCCCTGCTCCTTTTCATGTCCACTGATAGGGGAGGACCTCCTCCCCTTTCATTTGACCCCGTTTTATCAGGTATCTTCAGGGCTGGCTGCAAAGTCCTCCTCTGCAGACTCTTTATGCATATTACCCTGGGGCCTTTTTCTCATTGTTCTACAGTTTTCCTCTACTGTGCTCCCTCCCTTTTCTCTGCTTTTGCTCACCCAGGACCTTACCAACATTAAGTTTGTGCTTTCATGCTGAGAGACGGCCGGAGCCCTCTTTGTCTCTTTTGAAGATTGTTTTCAACACTCAAATGTTTTATCCTTCTTTCTTCTTTTATTTTTTTTTCCTTGAGGGCAATTTTATTAGTTTTTGAAGGGGAAATTCCCACGGCAGGTGAGTGTCAACCTTTGGCACCTGCACAGAGGAGAAGAGAAGGAACAGAAGCCTTGCCTTCTGAGCTACCACCATGCAGCTCTGCCACAGAGCAGCAAGCAGCCGTCAGAGTGGGAGGGGAGCTTGAGAAAAAAGGCAGGAAGACCAGACTATTAGAAAAAGCATATGCTGGTTCTGGCCATCATCCAAAAGAAAAAGTTAAAAAAAGAGAAAAGGAGAAAGTGCATCTTTCTCACATAACTGGTCAAACTCAACAAACTTCATGATATGGTTGAAGGAACACCAGGCCACTGGAGCACGTATGTGCTCTGGCAAGCCTGGCTCTTCTCCTGATTCCCTCTGCCTTGCTAGAAACTGTTAGATTGCATGCCTAAAGCTAACTGCCAAGGTCTATTTCCTTTACTCCTTCTCCTTTGCTCCTTTTCTCCCCTCTTTCTTATTCCCTTCCCTTTCTCCCTCATCCAGTATCTCCTGCCTTTGACTCTTATTCTCTGCCCTCTGTCCCTCTGGGGCAATAAATATCCTTGTGCTGAGATGGACTTAGGGGTCTTGGGCCAACTCTGAGGGGATGTCCCCTACAATGGTGGCTTGTAGGGGAGTGTGACGATGGAGTGGGAATTCTGGGAAGAAAAAATAACAGCATCTTATTTAAAGAGTAATTATTGCTCTTACTTTTAAGGCAAACCCACCTTCCTAGGTTTGGTCCATCCTTCTTGAGGGGTCACCACCCCTGGCCGGTGACTGACCCGTCCACCTGGTGGTTAGGTCTCCACCCAGGCCAGAGCGTCAGTTCCTTTGACAAGAAGTTTTCCCTTAATGGGCTTTTATTGAACCTCTAATATTACTCTCTCAGAGGTAACCCTAACACCATTTAGGAAACAGATCATTGACCAAAGTCCTCAGATACTTTGGTCATCTCTGGCTTCTGACAATTATGAGGCTGCTTAGAGCCCCTCCCCACCCACCCTGAATCATTATTTCTGGCATTCAGCCAAGAAACTGACTACTTTTCTTTTATCTTGTCCCCCGCCCCCCAAACTTCCTAGCCAGTTCCTACCTCCTGTCCTCATCATTTCCCCTTGTGAAGAAGTAACTCGAACTGACATGGAGTTAGGACAATGACTGGGTTTCCTCCAGCTCAATGGAAACACTGACTTTGGCAGATGGAATGCCTTCCAGTGGGCTTACCTAAAAGACCCCCTTGGAGATATTTGTATAACTGTCTGAAGTAGGTAAAAAGGAAGAAGCCCTTGACTCATGCTGAGAAGAGACATGAGGGAAAGAGTTAATGAGCATCACACACTCCTAGTCAGGGAACCAGGAAAAGCCAGAACAGAGGGTATTTTCATCCAATCAAAGTCCATTAGAATCTAGTTTGCTAGCTATTTAAACTCCATTGTCACCGTGGGGTAGATGCGCTTGCCTTTAACCTCAGCACCCAGGAGGCAGAGGAAGGTATCTCTGATTTCGAGGCCAGCCTGGTCTTTCAGGACAGTCAGGGCTACACAGAGACAACCTGTCTTGAAAAACACACAATCTCACACATACACCAAAAACAAAAACAAAACAAGCAAAACAAAAACCCTTCACTGTCTAAGAAAGTGCATGGTACATAGTGTTACTTTTTTTTCTTCAATGCTAGCTTTAGAGACCTACACTGAGTGCATCACAGAACAAGTCAAAAGGCAGTGTAGGCAAGTGACCTGGAGGAAACGGGGACTTACAAGTCAGGGAAAGAGGTAAAACAGCAGGAGTAAACAATGCACTATACATGTATGAAAGTATCAAAGAACAAATTAATTGATAAAAGTCATGTCTGAAGAAATTTACAAGGAAACGAAGCCTTCGACTCACCCCTAACTTGTGCTGGCCAGTCAACATTTACCTCAGTATGCCAGACAACACAAACCTGTCAGTGTGTACAGACCAGTTCTCGATTTCAGCCAAGAACAGAGTCTTAGCCTCTGTACAGATCAACATCTGGGATAAGGATGTATGTACATAGCTTGAAGATAGTGCTATAGAACACACAGAGATAGGAAAAGGCGCCATCGCCAGAACTTGGCGATCTTGGCTAAACATAGTCCCCATTACTTCAAGGCCCTTTAGTCACATTTCTTATGCACTACCTATTTGGATAGAGCAATAGCCTATCCATAATCTTAGTCACTTGTTATAATTCATAAAACATAAATTCATGTAAAGGCATTGCTGAAATCTTTATGGCCTTATGGCTCAGGAAATGAGGTAATGCTATTGTGTGTGTGTGTGTGTGTGTGTGTGTGTGTGTGTGTGTGCATATTTTCATTGACATTAATTTCCACTTTTCTGAACAATATGTTAGTTGTGCATTATGTGTGTTTCTGTATGTGTTTTAAGTGGTAGAAATTAAGCTTAGAGCCTCACACATCCTACACATCTACAAAGCCTGATCTACATCCGTAACATGCATGATTTTTCTAGTAGCAAACATTTATGTAAAAATAGTTTTATTTTAAAAAGTAAAAAAATATTAAAAAAAAAGAAAGTATGAGCATTTTGTAATTCTTGACCATCTTCTACCTAGCCTCAAAATATATTATATGTGATTCTCAAAGAACTAATAAAAAAAGGTGGAAAGGTAATGGGCATTTAATATAATCATAACTGTATCGATTCCTACCCTTTACACTTAAAATGTCATAGATAAAAATTATGCTTTGTATTACATCCACGTAGCCACAATGGTTTGGCAGGAGGAATTTAAAGGCACCCTGACAAGCACTGCGTCAAGCAAGCTTTTTGTAGAAATCTGAGCTGAGCAAATTGTTTCTCCAAAGGCGGTCTCTCTCGAGGACAGCTGCTTCTGTCAAAGACACTAACAATGGCATTTGCACTTGTGCAGTGAGGCCTCATAGAGACCTACAGCCACCGAGAAGTATAATCACATTAGCCGCATGCGTCAGGACTTGGAGGTCAAGGTGAGGCTTCCCGTCTCTGACACCTGCCAAGGGCGGCTCTGCTGGGGCGGGAAGCCGACGGACTCCACAGGTGGAGCAGCCGGTCGCAGTGAGCACGGTGGTTCTGTCAGGGTCTTCTTGCTGAGAGTGTGTCATTCCGCTTTGGGTATACCAGCTCTCTTCCTAGTTTCCAACTATGCTGCTAGTTCCTGCGCAGATAAGCCTCAAGAACTGTGGAAATGTGCTTGCTCCACCAGCTGGTCAGCTATGACATTTTATCAGGGAGGCAGAAAGGAACACAATATTGTTTACCTATGGGAGGAGCGAACAACAATGACAAAAATAGGAGAAAGTTAAAAAAAGATAAGTTCCAAGATCTTTTTGGAAACCTATAATTGTGAAATCAACTATTTTTTTTTTCTGGCAGGGGGCAGGGGGGAGGAGGAGTTGGTTTTTAAAGTCGCGTTTTCTTTCCCAGCTATTTCTGGTATCTCATGTCTTTATGAAATTCCAGGTTCCTGTTCCTGTGTGAGCCAATAACTGAGTTGGATTTACATTAAGACCTTTCCCAGGGATGTGGAGTATTAAGAAGGAACTCAGTTAACTTCAAAACATACCAAGTAGATTAACTTCATCATAAAACACTCCCGAACTCCATTAAGATATGCACAGTCACCTGATTGTGTATATGTATATATATGCATATATATATATATATATATATATATATATATATATATATATTCTTGATGTATGAATACTGCTCCTCACTGGTGTCCTTAGCTGCTTCTTTGTGATCTTTGAAGACCAGCACCTTGAAAATACCAAGCAAGCGTTATGCCCCAAGCTGCATTCCCAGTCCCTAAAGAGATGTTAGACAGTCATCTGTCTCCACACTTGTAGAAAGTATGGGGGCCATACTTTTCTGAGATAGAAGGCCATCTCAGAAAGCTTCATGTTCTCAAGTAGAAATGTTTGAATTTGTTCATTCATGACCTATACTGAGCACTTACTGGGTGCCAGTCTCTGAGCAAGGAACATTCACGTCACAGAAGGAAAGAACAAATGAAGAAGAGAATTCTTCAGCACTGGATGGCCTGCGTGGGGTATTGTAGTTTGGAATTTCATCCACTAAAATGCTGTTGTTGTGTGACTGTTTGATGTTTGAAGTACTGCCCTTGCAAAGAAACCAAGTCGAGCCTTCCACAAACTCTAAAACCAGGGACTGTGGTGGCGAGCAAAAGGTGGGGCTGGTATTTCAAAACCTCCACCCTGCCATGATCTTTGTCTGGAAAACAGTATAGCTTATGGCAAAGTGTCACTTAATGAAAGGCACCAAATAATTGCTGTCTTAGACAGCAGAAGAGAGTTCTGAAGCATCTGAGTTCCTCCTACTCTTTTGTTACCCAGGGAATAGAGTCAGCTCGCTCCTGCCCACACTGCTTCACCCTCTCATATTTGAAGGTGCTGACCGTGACTCATCCTGCACCTCACCTTGCTGTCAAGCCTCCCTGCACAATGCGCTGCTGCCACAACTTCAGGACTCAGCTTAGCAGCACGACTCAGGCTGTTTCTATTTTCCACATCATCTTTCCCGAGAACCACCACCTGCCCTCACTTTCACAGCAGCTGGATCTGGGTGAATACAAGGGTCACTGAGTGAATGACTGCTCTCTCTTTCTTGCTCAATTCTGGGGTCCTTCTGGCATTCCCATAGGGCACAGCTTGCCTGCCCTCGTTGCTTTTGCACAAGGTCAAATGTGAAATAGCCACATTTCAGGGACTGCTTTTGTAAAATAGGAAATGCATGGAACCCATGCAAATGCCTCAGAAGCCAGCACTCTGCAGAAGACAAAGGGCTCATAAATGCAAATGCATAACCGTTGTTCCTCTCTGAGCCCATCTTGGTTAGGAGAGGCTCTGTCCATTCTCCCAGATGTGGTTATTACACCCCCCCTCTCTTACTCTCTCGCTCTCTCCCTCTCTTTCTGTGTGCTAAAAGTGAAATAACTGTGAAACTTTATTATTTGTGCATTGGCGTGTGTATGCAGGCATATGTATAGACTTGTTCATGAGTCTGTGTGCATGTATGTGCAAATGTATGTACAGGCCAGGCAATCACATCAAATGGCTTTTTTTAAAAATCACCTTCCACGTTTTCTTAGATAAGATCTCTCACCCAACCTTTACCAGTCGGCTAGATTGGCTGTTCAGTGAGCTTAATTTTCCACCATGAAGTCTATCTGTATGAGCTTGGCTTATTTTGCTTAACACGGTGATCTCCTGTTCCATCCATTTTCTTGCAAATGATAAATTTTGTTTTCTTATTAGGTGAAGAAGACCCCATTGTGTGTGTAGCGCAATGTCCCTTGTCCACTCACCTACTAATAGGCACCAAGGACAATCCCAGGACATGGCTATTGTGAACACGGCAGCAACAAGCAAGGACTCAGGCATGTCCCTTACGGTGCCTTAATTCCTGTGGGCATGGGCCCAGAAGAGGTAGCTGGGTTATATTTTAGTTACTTGTAGTTTCTTCAGGAGTTTCTGCACTGAGTTGAATAGTGGATAAACTATTAAGCACTCCTACCCATTGGTGTAAAAGGTCCCTTAACATCTGTTGTTTTGTTGTTGTTGTTGTTTTCTTGATGGGTTCTTATGAAATCTTAACTTAGACTTAAGTTCCGCTTCCAGGCTGGCTAAAGTTGTTAAATATTTTCCACATACATTTTTGTCATTGGTGTTGGGATCAGTAAGCAGGCACTTCTACGGCCAGCCCCAAGGGACCTGACAAACCGGTTATCAGGCATTTGTGAAGACACCCAGACCACCTGGAATTACCTGCGCATGCCCTGGGTCTCCCTATAAGAACTCCTGGAGCCCCCCCCTTACTCTCTTGCTCTCTTGTCCTCTCTCCCTCTTACTCCCTTACTTTCCCTCTCTCTCTCTCTCTCTCTGGGGTGCCCCCCCTTTCCCTTTCCCTCTTCCCCTAATAAACCTCCCACGTGGAACCGATCTCGTGGTGTGATTTGTGAACCCGCGTGTAACCTCCACAGGCGCACAGGCGCACGTTTCCCAACATTCGTACGTTTCCTAACAATTGGTATTCTGCATTGGTCAGTGTCTGTTTAGTTCATTTGCCCCATGTGTATTTTAATACAAGCTTTGTCCTTTAAAATAGTCACCTCAGAAATTCTACCCCCACTCTACACACACACACACACACACACACACACACACACACACACACACACAATAATTTTAAAATGCACTTTTAAAATCTGAGAACAAATTTATTTCTCTTAGGTTCTTTATTTCTTCATCATATCTAACTAAATCCTTCTCATCACCCCTCCAGCTGCCCCACAAGGCTTCAGTAATTCCCTCTCCCATCTCATGTCCTCTATATTTTAAAATAACTCACTGAATTCAACTAGCTCTGCCTGCTTGCACATGAATGTGGGGTCATCCGCAAGAGCACATACGCAACCCGAGGTAAAAATGGCTCCCTTTCCTCCAGCAGCCATCAACTGTCAACAGCTTCTCAGCTAAGGGTGGCGTCTCAGGATCCCGCCCCCAACCAGTGGAAGATTGACTGGCTTGATGTCCACAGCCACCCTGAGTTTATAAGTACAACCACCACATCGTGTCCAGAAGACTGTAACTCACAGCTCTCGCCCTGTCCTTCGGCCCTTCCATTGCTTACACATCCTCTTGGGAGGTAGTCCATGAACCTGGGGGTGGAGGTGGATATAACTGTTCCATTGATTCCTGAGCACTCAATAATCACTTATTAAAACGTTCATCAGCTATGGGCCTCTCCATTGACTACTACCCCCTGTAAAAAAGAACGGCCTCTGACTAAGGTTGAGCTTTGAGCGCAGCACTAATCCACTAGCGTAAGCATGATAAACATGTAAAGCTTGGTATGCATTTAGCAACACAACAGTGTACATTCCCGCTCAGGGCCCACAGCCTCCCCAGCCAGGAGCCTCTGCCCAGGCTTATAGCACTAAACACGATTCCCTCCAGCACAGTGGGCTTCAAATCCAATCAGAAAGCAGTTCAGTAGCCCCACAACAGTCACACCCCTTTGCACTGGAAGGTATGGCATCTCTCTCCTGACAGGCTGGTATTGCATTCACGGTCCGCTGCTGGGTGAATCCATTGATGACTTTTCTCCCCCTGCAGCCTATAGAAACCCTCCCGTGGAAGTCAGTCAGCAGGGAGAAAGTTTCCAGGCCGGCTCCAGCTTGATTCCTCTCCATCTTAGTGAGTGAAGTGCTGACACAGCTGTGCTGAGTTGAAAATCCTCTCCCTCTAGCAGGCTCCTCTTAGTGCTAAGGCTAAATTTATATATTGGCCTCTGTATGAAATTCTTGCTGAAGAAATCAAATCTAGAGCTGGGAGCTGGGAGGCGGTTTGGCAGGGAAAGGCACTCTGGGTAAAGGGCGGTCCACGGTGGTGTGAGTCTACAGTCCTCGAAGTCCTCGCGCTCCTCGCGAGCCTGGAAGCTCACAGGCCAGCTAGCCTGCACTGTGCAAACCATCAGCAGAAAGCAAGAGTGATCCAACTTCGACAAGATGGAAAGCAAAAACTGGTTTCCCAAAGGAGTCCTCTGACCTCCACCCGTGGCACCCTCCTGCTAAATTAGTATTTTAAAAAGAAATTAAATCTGTCTTCCCCAAAGACAGTAAAAATGTAGGCTTGGAATGCCATTACAAAAGTGCCTGATTTGATCTGTAGTGCAAGAAAAGAAAGAAAGGAAAAAAAAGTTAAAAACAAAAAAAGTAAACGAAACACACTGTTTCCTCATGAGGGCTCTTCCCCTTCTCCAGTGTTGACAAATGCTAGTGAACATCCAAGTTTTCTCATTGTCCCCAAATGTCTTACACTGAAAATTTATCACCAGGCAAAAGGAGAGTTTACTTCCAATCAAGCTGATACATTTCCAGTGTGTCTGGAACTTAACTTGGATGAATCTAACGTTCTCTGCTAGGTCCATAGCCTCAAGAGCTACAGAGATAAAACTGTGGGCAGTCCCGCCAGTGTGCTCTGCACAGGAGTGAGGAAGAGAGGTAGGGAAAAGAAGGGGAAGGCGGAGGGGGGCTTCTTGTTCCTGAGACCAAGAGGAGCTCAGTCCTGTTACACAATGCTGGGCTGCAGGGTAAGGATACACTGGATTTATCCCTGCCAACGGGCAAGGGCTCTGGAATATTTCAGGCAGCTTTGCCAACTGGTATTGGCTGAGGGCTGTTCCTTGGGCTAAATCAAAGTGTGTCAACTCCCTGGCATTTGTCTTACTCTACACACGCACTCAGAACATTGGCCAACAAAGAAAGCTGCCAGAAAAGAGTCCCAGATAGTTGCCATTGGAAGTTGCCTACACAGCAATAATGAGTGCCAATGGAATGAAGATGGAGCAGCTGTTGTTTCTGCCGCTGGGGACACCAACGGTGAGGATGATGATGGTGATATGAGTGGAACTGTCACATAGTATAGGAATTAGAAGCTAAGAATTATGCCAAGTACCTTGCATGCATCGTATCATGTAATTCTTATTTGCTGAGTACTCATTCCGTGTCCAGGCCAAGTTTCTGAGGCAGGTCTCTATGAGGTCTGTATACTGTTAATGGGAGTGCCCTTATATTGAGAGCTGCCCATTGTGGCATTTGTACAAAATAGAAAATTGCAGTTCTTGTGTCTCTTCACTCTGATGTTGAACTGTGTGAGTTAAACAACATCCTTAATTTTTTTTTAAAAGTAAAGAGGAGAAAACTGGACATTTCCCTCCACTTTTGTTTATTTTGTTGTTATTTCTTTGAGATTCTGTTTATTTCTTTGAGACAGATTAGCCTTAGACTCACATATTTTCCTTCCTCAGTTTCCAGAAATACTGGGATTATGAGACTGGGCCACGACACTTGACTCTTTCCTTCTGACTTGGTGAATTCCTGCCCATACTGCAAAGTCCAGTTGAACTATCATCACTATGAAGTTTTTCACACAATAAGAAGTCACAGAGCTACCTTAAACAGATAAAATTAGGATATGTTTGTTATAGTAGCAAAGGCAAATAACCGTACGCCAGTACTCTGAGGGCATTCAAAGCTTCTCCTTCATCTCAAAACCAGCCTTTTCTGTGGGTGGAAGATGGGCATCATTTCCATAGAAAACTGCTTTATACATGGGATGTGCAAAGCCAGGTGATGTTTCTTAAACACAGTATTAAAAGCTATCATGAGATTTGTGAAAGCTTCAGTTTTGTTCAGTCACCAGAGTAACTAGGATACTCCAAAATCATAGTAGTGAGCTGATGAGCGATGTTAAATACCTCGACAATGATCTTACTTCATTATGAAAAAGTTCAAATACAAAGCTTAAAGGATTTTTACTCTGGACCCCCTTTACCCACCTCTAGATCTTGCTATCACATAATAACTGTACTTTACTTAAACACACAAAGTTATTACCTGTTTCTCTTCATTTTTTTTCTTTTAAAGCATTTCAAAGAGTTAACTACAACTATTAGTGCAATAAGAACATCATTAATTGTAGTTCAAATTTTAAATGTTTTCATTTTAAAGTAGCATTTGCACACAATGAATGCACAGACAAGCACACTGTGCTTTGGCAAATGCACACCCCTGCATAGCCCAAGTTCTGGGATACAGAATAGTAGCCAGCAAGTTCCATCATCGCAGTTAATCTGTTTCTATTAACTATCCATTTCTTAAAAAAAAAAAAACACTTCAGTATAACCCTATCAATTTACCATATTCACTTCCTCATACTAATAATGTGCTCAGACTCTGTGATGTGCTTGAGATTCATCCTGTTAGATTAGGTTTTGCTTTACACTTGTCACTGATCTTTGCTAAGGAACAATATGGCTAGCTTTATGGTTAACAGCTCTCTCTCACTCACTCTCTTTTTGCTCTCTCTGACTCAGGGTTTCACTCTTTTTTTTTCATTTTCATTTTCTGAGACAGGGTTTCTCTGTGTAGCCTTGGCTGCCTGGAACTTCCTCTGTGTGCCAGGTTGAACTTGAACTCAGAGATCTGCCTGCCTCTGCCTCCCAAATTCTGGGGTTAAACGTGTGCACCACATCATAGGATTTCACTCCTAGCCTCTACATTGGTCTGGAACCCATCACAATCCTCTTGTCTCAGGCCACACCCTGGAATTACAGGAGTGCCCCACCATACGTAGATGTTAATGACATAGTTCTTGCAAGATCACCAGACAAAATGCACCATCAACATACCACACTTAGCTTATAGATTTTGTCTGTAAAACTAAATCACAATGAGCTTTTCTAAAAAACTAAATCTCATTGCATCATTTAGCATATACAGTTTGAGGTTATGTTACACAGAAAGATAATGAAATGATTGTTTTAGTGAAGTGAGTACACATTTAAAAAAAAAAAAAACCTTACTGCAAAACCCTATTTGTTCCTATACTCCTATCATACATTAGATCTCTGAATTTGTTCATCTATATATCTGCTCCTTTGTTTCCTTTGGTATAGATTTTCCCACTTCCTCTCCTAACTGCACCTCAAAAAAGTTATTGTTTTATTCTCTATCTCTGTATATTTACAAATGATATAAGTCAAAGTCATCTGGGAAACCTTATTCTGTCTCATTTCCCATAACTTGGGGACTATGATGAGAAAAAAAAGTTGTCCACACTCCTCAGCCCATTCTTCTCTGAGAGGTTCTCTCACCTCTTTCAGCACCAAGTTTTTGCATCTTAGCTCAGTGTTGGAAAGGGAGGATAATTACCCAAAGAACTGCCTTTCAGTTCGGTGGTGTGATGGGTTCTATGAAAAGGACATGCTCATGACAAGAAACCTCCTGTAGCTGGAATGGTATGAGGAATGTGTGTCTTGACATGAGTTTGGACTAGAAAAACATCAGTGGAGAGAAAGCAGCATAAAGACAACAATAAAGATCAAAAAAGCAATTAAGTGATTGCCGTATTGCCTTATATAGCTGTCTTGCAGTAGCTCATTTCCAGGCCCCGAGTACTGAGAATGCTTAGATATCCACAGTGACTTTTGGGTGTGTTCCCTCTATGCAGCACACTAACTAAGAACCAGAAGCTTTGTCTTTCCGCACTACCATCAGGGTGTAGAGAGCTGTCTCCCTGTTCCAGTCAGACAGGAGCAGGACAGGTAAACAATGAAGCTGAAGCAGTCTAGAACACTGTAATTCTGGATGGTATTACTCTGTGAGTGGTGGAATCATTGCTTAAGGGTAGAAAACTATAGACTTCCAATGCACATCCATTTTCAACATTGTAGCTTAATGTGCAGACCAGTGCTAATGAATGTAAGCAATTACTAATTGAGCTATGAAGCATCTGCCTTTGTAACCATTCTGAATAGACACTATAATATACATTGTGGCTGTCTGTATATACAATGTTATAATTGTTCAAGAAACTTACCTTCAATATTTGAGTTGTTTAAGAGGTTAAATAATGCACCAATTGGAAACAATGGTGCCACTCAAAGTCATCAAACGCCCAAGTAGATTCAGAAAGATACTCTCGTTGACCTCAGTTACCCAGCCTCTGCCTTTTGAAAGCACAAAGGATCTTTTATTTCAGGCAAAACTGCTGGAAACGAACTCTGTTCTTTCATTAATATTTTCAAAGAGAAGCCAGGTAGCAGTAGCACACGCCTTTAATCCCAGCACGGGAGGCAGACGCAGGTGTATCTCTGTGAGTTCGAGGCCAGCCTGTTCTACAGAGTGAGTTCTAGAACAGCCAAGGCCACACAGAAAAAGTATCTCTCAAAAAAAACAAAACAAAAAAGTTTTTTTTTTTTCCAAATACATTCCTGGCTAAAAACTTTACAATCACAGAGTTCAATTTCAGTTTTATATCCTCAACCAGCCTCCCCTTAACCTCCTTCCTACCCACTCCCTCCAACACAGAACACCTCAACTTCTTGTCTTTCAGACTTTCCCCACAGCAAATGAAATGGCCCAGCCCAGGTTCGAGCTCAGACTTAGAGGGTCCTATGCAATGCAGGGCTGGTGAGAGCAGGCAGACATCTTGCTGACGGACGGCAGGCGAGCCCATTGCCTAGCCCATAGGCACAACTGTTGAGCCACAAGTTCGCAGGGAAATGAGGGCCAGTGAGAACCGCACAACCACCACCACCCTAGAGGACTTCTGCCCTGCTTGCACAGTCAGAAAGCGCTTGGCTATGTTAACACAAACAAACAAACAAACAAACAAAACCCCCAAATCTCCGAGAACTTCTCAAGATATGCAAACCCACTTAGTACCAGCCCAGAAAGGCCAACAAGTAATTCTAGAATTATATGAAGTCAATTAAAAATTTGCTCAGGGAAGAGGATTTTTAATTGAATTTAACAATAGAAAATGATAATAAAAGATAAGCAGAAAGATAAAAAGGAAGGAACAGAGGCAAGACAGCTAAGCTGATAGAGCAAAACCTTCATCAATGAATAGCAAAAGGGGAGGATGTGATAGGAAAAGAGGGGAGGGCCTTGAAAAATCTTGAATATATTTCTGCTTATGAAGAATCACATGGAAAAAGTGTTTTCTTGTCGCTACTGCTGCTGGCTTTGGGTCAGCTGACTTGGACTTAATCCTGACTTCTCATTGGCCACGTGGCTTCACTTAATCCCAACTTTCACTTCTGTGTCTCTCAGATAGGAACCACCTCTGTACCAGACTGACTGAATAAAAAATTCAGGGGGTAGGGGCCAATACTCTGATTTAACACCCCTCAGGTGATTCTAATATTTGTTAAGATTGGAGAACCACTGTTATTTGGGTAGGCGTTAGATACTTACACTAGTACAGGCCTGGAACAAATTAAGTGCTCCCTAGTTGACAGGAATTTGGAAATAGAGGTGGTAGTGTAACCTTGACTAAGAAGATTAGGGATGTAAATTAGACAGTCCGCCATGACATCTGTCACTCCATCATCACCAGGATTAAGTCAGCTGGCCTGACTGCTCATGTGACTGTCCTCTTTCTCCTTTCCACTCCATATGGGTCCTTCTCAGAATTGCACTCTTGGTGGAAGAGTTTGACCTTCTTCATGGAATGGAATTGATCTTTGAATCATGGTGAAGGGAACATGAGTAACTGCACTTTTCTGCTAGAAACTCCAAACAAGACCCTCTAAGTAGATCAGGAAGGTTCCAGCCCACTGGGCTACCAAATGGAATACCCTTTTTTCAAAACAGTGAAAACTCATGGAGGCACTTCACAAGTAACCAAAGGAATGTTTCTTTTCTGAAGTTGCTGAAACACAAGTCTGGACATAACTCCCATTTGAGATGCAGTAAAGTCAATTGACCTGTCGGAGACTTAGCATTAGAATGTGAGGTTACTTACCCATAAAACAAGACAGAAAGTAACCAGTATCTTTATTTTTCATTGGTGGTTCAGGTTTCCATTCTAGCCCTGTTATCCTCTAATATTTGTAGTCAATGTGGATTGCAAAATTTTTTGAGGACTTTGTAAAGCATGATTTTCTTGTTTCTATCATGGTGGATAACATCTTAGCTCCCCTGCCCCAACTGGTTCCCATGATCAGCACTCCTGCAGTGTAAATGAATAAATAAGTACCTTAAAGCAGGCTTTTACCCTGATTTGTAGATAAGGAATCAAGACAACAACATGTAGATGAAGTAACTTTATATAATTTTATGGCTTTTTTGCCAACACAATATCCTAGGCCTAATGTTACAGCAAAGACCCATTAAGATATAATGATCATGTTGTCATATAACTAATTTAAAAATTATAACTGGGATAAATAATGGAAAGAAGTATCATGTGAACCTGGAGAATGAAATAAGAATCAGTTTTTAACTCTGGGGGATATTTCTCTGAGTGAGCAAGCTGGTGGGCAGAATTCCGTGGTGGAGTTCTTAGCTTGGCCCTTTGGCTTTGTGCCTGTGGAATCTCTTCTTCAGGTAAAGCAAGGGCCCATGACTTATTTCTAGGTAACAGAACATACAATGGTGGGGTGAACTCTAGCCATGATCAAACTGTACATACTCATTAGACCAAGTAGCTGGCAATAGTGATAGAGAGAAACAGATTGGGAAAAATAAGGTAACGTTGATGTAGCTTTGTGACTGAGTAAAGGTAATGGTGTGGGGGAGGATGAAAACTGAGGATTTCGTTAGGGCCATAAACTCTCTTTCTTTCTCTTCTTCTTCTGCTTCTGATTGTTCTTGTTCATCTTCATGTTCTTCTTCTTCATCTTCTTGTTTTTGTTCTTCTTTCTTTGCCTAGGCAGATAAGTAAAGGGAAAGGAAAAACACTATCTGAATTTTGTGGGATTTTCCCACCCGATGCCTGGTAAGATAAGGGGGAAAGCTGCACACAGAGAAAGAGGAAAATTGCAGCAAATAGGTGTTTCTCCTGGGTGGTGCAGGCATCTTCGTCGTCAAAGTTACTTACACAGCCTCCTTGACTGGCTGGAAGCAGGTGGACTCTCCCCTTACACTTTCCTGTAGCTTGCTCGACTCAGTGCTCAGAGCACATAGTAGGCACTGGCCAAATAGTTCCCGGGAAAATGTGGAGTAAATAAATGTGGAGACCTGGTTTCTTCAAGCACATAAATAAAGAACCCTAGTACAGGATACTGTTTCATTAGGCAGAAGACAAATATACAGCTATATGACTAAAATAGTTCAAAAGCCGCCTCAGCGGTTTCTGCTCCTGATATATGCTTGATCAAATGTTTAATCTCTCAAAGATTTGGAGCACTGATAACAAAATGAGCCATTTTGGCTGCACGTTACAATCAGAAGTTAATTATTGCTCATGCCTTTGGTGTTCCTTGTTTCAGTTTCTTCAAGAAGGTAAACTTCCAGAGAAAAGGGTCTTGGGGAAAGATTGTTGACTTATTCAAAAATTGCATAATGGACTTCCTGCATTCATTATTAGCCCCTGACCCAAACTCACCAGCTGTTAGAGACTTTGGATCTTTTAAGACATAGTCTTAAAATCCCTTAATGCCTCATTGAGTTTTAGAAGATAATAAACACAACCAGACAAGCTAACTAAATTTAGACTTCTTAGAAAATAAATTTAAGAGAACCCACCCAGTCTCTGCAAAATAAACAACAGACAGAAAAAAAAGCCCACTGTGCCACTCTGAGCCAAGACTCCTAAGGAACCTGTTTGTGTTGGTTTTCCAGCTGCTGTGCTAACTTACCACAAACACATAGGTTAAATCATTAGATGATGTAAACTTCCTCAGTCCCAGAGGCTGACAATCCAACAGAAGGTGTGAGCAGGGCTCTACTTGCTTCAGAGTTAGGAGAAACCCTGTTCCTTGTCTAGGTATTAGAAGCTCTAGATAGTAGTCTTAAACTCACGGTTTATATCTCCTACTCACAGCATGTCTCTCTCTCTCTCTCTCTCTCTCTCTCTCTCTCTTTCTCTCTCTGTCTGTCTTTCTCTCATGTCTTCTTGTCTATGTCTTACAAAGGTGCCTGCCATGGAACCCATGTCTTACCTGGGAAATCCAAGTCTAGTTCTTCTGGATATCTGTCTCTTAATTAAATCTGTAAAATCTGTATTCAAAGTTAGGTGACATTCTGATGTTCTGAATGGGTACAGCTTTCAGCCAGCATTCAGCCATTTGAAACTTCATAATAGCCCATAAGTCAAGCAAACTCAATTATTTTTATATGAAAGATTGGGGGGGGGGCTGGATTTTCCGGAATGCATTACACAGTGTCTAAAATAATGAGGAATCTGACTAAAAACTTATCTCTCCAAATAACCTAATCTGCTACTAAATAATAACCCATAAGTTTGGGGGACTCTAGTCCATGCTATCACTAATGCTTAAAATGAGGCAGATATAAAATATAGTCAAGACTAATTCAGTTTATAAATTTGTCAGGCTGTACAACCCAGAATTCCAAATTGGGAGAGTTATATATGGCCAGAGGAAGGCTTCTGGTGGTTTGGAGGAGGACAGGGCACCTGTGATGCCTAAGAAATAAAGTAACCAGCCTGTCTACAACTAAGCTTGTACCAGGAGGCAATGCTCATCTTTCTCTGTGGAGCTGATGGGGCCATGACGTAGCACGCTTTTTCTTATTTTTCAAAATAACCTGTGGTTTCTCAGAGGGAACCATTGGCTTGAACATGCCCCTCTGTGATTCATAACATTTCTAATAACATCAAAGATGTATGCGAAGCAACATAGTTCACCAACTACAGTAGAATTACAAAGAGCAAATAGGCCGCTGCTGAACAACCGTTACTATGTCTCAGCAAGGGAACGTGGAGATTGAACTCTCTCAGGCCAATGAGAATGGCATTGCCTGGAAACTCAAGCCAAGGCAGCTGGGCTCATATGGATCCTATCAGCATTTAGGGCGTGTCCAAGAAGTGTGGGGTCAGTTGCTCTGAGCTGAGGAAACAAAGCTTACTTTAACCGAAAAGCAGCATGCAGGTCCGCAAGCAACTAGGATTCTGTGTCCATTGGAACTGTTACAGCAGCCTCCACTAGAAAGACTGAATAAGATTGAAAAGTACTGGCGCCTTCTGGACAGAGTGCTGTCATGTGAAATGCAAGCGCATATTACCAGTACTCTCCTCTATGCTTGAACAGGAGAGGATAACGCAAGGATGTCATCACCATCATCATGTCACATTTTCTAAGGTTGCAACACCTGCATGTCACTCCTGAGCCTAGAAAGCATAGTGTCAAAGCTCTTTTCTTGATAAAAACGGTTGTTATTTTATTAATACACAAACCTGTAAAACTACCCAGAAAACACATGATTCTGCATTATAGCTGACGTACGTTTTTCCAGTCCTTTTGAAATGTAGTATAAATTCTGAAGTAACAAAACCAAAGCTTTGGTATCCCTTACATCAACTCAGTTGCTCCGTGACAGTGAACGAACATTTATTTTCCGTGCTTCGACAGACACTAAGGTCACGGGGTAAGTAAAGCCACACCATTTTCTCCATGTGGTCTCCAGTTTAACAGAAGGGGAGGACATCCCTACACCTTTGTCATGATAGAATCTCAGGAGCCAGAGATGCTAGCACCGAAATCTTCAGAGTCCTTCTTTTGAGCCCTTTCTTCTCAGCTCATCCATCTTCACTGTTTTCTGCCATGTCAGGTACAGGCAAAAGCCTTGGGCAATGGCTTGAGGAGAGGAAACGTGATTTTCCTCAGATACTTCGTCATGTCTGCTTGTTAATTACAGATTTAGGGCCTTTTCCTTGCATTAAAGTTCTCCTTTCTATCGCTGGACATTGTGGGAGGTCATATGTGTGCTTCTGAGCAGGTCAGCTCGTCATCCTGTTTTTGGAGACATGTACAACCTTAAATGTCTGACACATGTACAATCTTACCTTATGTCAGAGCAAAACAACAACAACAAAAAACAAACACAAAACAAAACAAAAAAACCCTCTCACAGTCCAAGGAGCCAAACATGCCAGGGAAAGACGTAAAGAGACACCAATGTCACATGACATCAAATAGCCTCTGAGGCCCCTGAGGATGGGAGAAAGCCAGTGACATTGTATATTCACCGAGCACTTACCATGCACCAGTTACTGTTAGAAGCTTCCCACACATAGTCTCATGGAAGCTGCATAGCATAATTAGGGACTTGATGTTAGAACTCTCAATAGACACATGAAGGGTTGAGGCTGCAGAGGTTAGATAACGTGTCTGTGATCACCCAGCTAAAATGTGGCAAGCTATAACTCACGCCTGTAGACCACAGCAAGGGAACAGAGCAGAGATGCGCAGTAGTCGAGAGGTGCTGCAGAGGGAAGCAGAGTTTCAAATGGCTTACCCTTTCCCCAGCCTAAGTTTTTCAAGTCTTCTTAGCACTGTCACTGATTAGTTTTCTATATTCTGTATAGAAACCGTAGCTTTTCTTTACTAGCCTTCAGCATCTTTAGGTGACTGCCAGCCTGTAGCACGCAGCCACTGAAACCGTGATGAATAAATGAAAGACTAAATGAATGGTGGATTGCTGTATGAGTTGAGGCAGGAGGAGAGCATGGGCAATGAGAGCCGGGCAATGACAGGAACAGAGTTGTTTGTTGCACAGTGAAGACACCTGTCACTGGACATCTTTTTTAGTCCTACAACGAAGATGTGGATGGGGGGAGTTTAACTCACTAATTTTCTTCCCATGCCCAAGCTCTTGGTGAGCCTCTCCGTCTCAGACATATTCTGGAATGTGTGAGGCCACTGCAGGGAAATAAAAGAGGGAGAACTCAGTTTGGGAGCCTCATCCGACTCGTCATCCTGCATTGACTCTCCTGGAATGTAATGACCCTTGCCTTGATGCACAAGCACGGAGCCACTGGTTCCCTAAAGCATTTTCAGAGCTCAAGGCAATGCCAGGCTCAGTGTTTGCACGCCCATACTAGTCTCCCAAGGCAGATGGAAAAGTCCTTTTTGATTCCCACTTCATCCATAGGGGAAAAAACATACTAGGAAAGTCCTTAGTGGTGACAGCAACTGTCACTAAGCATAATAGAAACATTTAAAAGATAATTTTTTTTTCCAATTCCTGTGGCCTTTTATATGGCAACCCAGAGGAGGGTGTTAAAACTGATAAGCAGATTTTCTTCTCAGTAAAATAAAGTATCAGAGGCAGTTTGGAAAGAATGGCTATGCTTATGTTATCTAAAATAAAAGAACTTGGCTCTTGTAAAGTGTAGATCTACTCAAGATATCATTGTTTATCTCCTCCGAGGATGATTTAGCTGCTTTCTCACCTTTGCACAAAGATCTCATAGAAGACTCTTGTTTTTCATTTGTATTTTGAATTAAACTCCTGACAGCAACTCCCCTTCAGGGATTCTTCAGGGAGGCAGGCTCAGTGCATCTAAGGAGCCTTTTTCTGGTATCCAGTCACCAGCTCTCTGCCATGCAAGTAAGAAGAACTTTAGGATGAACAAACATTTCAGGCAGATTCAAGCCTTTTTCTTAATGGTATTTCCCAAGAAGCCAGGGTAACTCTTTGAGGCACTTAGGTCTCCTCTGTGTGCTCTGGACAACACATACTTTTCCATTTTCCTCAACTTCACCCTTCCTCTCATGGCTCAGAATGGGCATCATCCAAAGGCAGAAGGACAGATGTTCCACAAGGAAGGCTTGTTCCCCAATTTGTTCCCCAGTCTTTCGAAGTCAGCTTCCTGTGGCTTTTCGCTGACCACCTCCCAGACTGGCTTCCTAGGGCAAAGGCCCCCCTGAAGGAGCAAAGGCCAGGAAAAGAGAGCCAGCATGGCTTCCTTGAAGTCAAGGAGGGCCATGTGATCCGCAGCTTCTCCCTGCCCAGCATCTGGAACTCAGAAGTAGACATTCTCTTTTCAAAGCTTAATTCTTCTAAAAACTCAATTATATTTACTGATTTATTGTGCATGTGTGTGTGTGTGCGTGCGCGCGCGCACATGCCTCAGAGTACATTTGTACGGTCAGAGGATGACTAGCTAATGGGACTGTGTTCTCTCCTTCCACAAGTGGGTCCAAGAATATGAGTCAGGCTGGCAGCCACCATCTTGTCCACCCTTGTCAGGATTTCTTGATGATGCTGTTTTTCTCACTGACCACTTCCTGGTGTGTGTGTGTGTGTGTGTGTGTGTGTGTGTGTGTGTGTGTGTGTGTCTTTTAGCTTGCACTGATGAGTTTGTTTTATTTGAACTCCATCTTGTATAACTTGCTGCAGACTTGTTTTGAGAAATGGAGGAACTGTGGGGAGCTGCACATTTGAAAAACAGTCAGCGCCATTCCTGCCATGCTGCTCATCACTCAGAGAAAACCAATCCAGGAGAAACCATTTAGGGCAGTGCTCTCAACCTTCCTAAAGCTGGGACCCTTTAATACAGTTCTTCATGTCGTGGTGACCCCAAACAGAAAATTATTCTGTTGCTACTTCACAACTGTAAATTTGCTACTGTTATGGACCATAATGTAAACATCTATATGTGACCTCCAAAGCAGTCACGATCCACAGGTTGAGAACCCGTGGTTCCAATGTCATCATCCTAATAAGAGTTTTCTAGCCCAAAGATTTTGGTCTTAGATCAATATCAAAACAAAGAAAACCATTCACTCATTCATATAGAGATCTTATCAACAACAAACATTTTTAATGGGGCCTAAGCCACCTCAGTTTGTTGTCTCTTCCTGGTGGCTGTCCTCACATTTTTTAAAATGATGACATAAAGTGAAGAAAAAAAAAATCCCGTTTCATAAACAGAGTCACAGAAGTAACAATAACTAGAATAAGAAAGCAAACTATAACAGACTTAGTAACAAGTGATAATGGCCAAGGGCAGGGACTAGCTCACAGCCCGCAGACTACAGGTATACAGCTCCGTCTGAACACACAAATTCCCAATGGGCAACTGACAGTGCTAGGCCTCACTCCTCCTCAGCTCCAGTGAGGAGGAGAGGGCTGTACTTCCTACCTTCAACGCCCCTTTTCTATCTTATTGAGATGAGGTTATCAGTTGCCATTAATAAAACTATTTTAACTAAATATTTCTGTTGAAGAGACAGAAAGAAAAATTCGTCTTTGGAAGGCCTTTTGTTAAAAACCAGATGATGTGATTCACTAAAATGCCCACCAAATTAATGACACGCAACATACAAAGAAATGAGAAAAGGGGGCCTGTGAGATGGCTCAGTGGGCTAAAGGGCCTGTTTGCCAAGCCTGAGGACCTGGGTTCAGTGCCTGGGACCCTGTGGGGGAAGGAGAGCAATGCTTGAATGCTGGGCACGTGCACACCCACGTGTTTACACACGCACACACATACACACGGCCACTAAATGGACAAAATGTAAGAAACAAGTGAGAAAAAATAAGATAACTTGAGGCAGAAGTCGGCGCGTACGGAACCTGCTCACGGATCAGGTGCCGTCATTTGCAGTCAGTAAGATGCCAACAGAAATGCCACTGAGAAGAAGCAAACATGTGCTCTACACTAAACCCCTCAAAAGCGGGGAAAGCATTCTGAAGGGGTAAACCGAGGCAGCTATGGGAGTGGGAGGTGGCGGCAATGCCCCCGTGTCATCCAGGCACCAAACAGTCAGTCATGACCCCGTCTGAGTAACTTTCTCCAGGCGTTAGGACCAGCCCAGGGAAGATGATAATGTCTGCTTTTGTCTACAGAAATCAATACACCCCGGGCTGTGCCTAAGGGGTGCGAATCCCATACATTGCTGACCTAAAGCTGGGTTTTTAAGATCACGTCAGCTACTAGCCCACAGCATTTTCCTTTTATTTGTGCCTATATATTTGAAAAAGGGAGAGGGACATATATACCCAAGTTTACTTTTTTAAAACTAAATAACGTTGTGCCTTGTGGCACTCATATTGTATCTATTACACATTTCACTTCAAAACCTCATCTTCCCTAAACCCTCTTCAGTGCGCCTGAAGTAGCACTGCGAAAGGAAAGGAATTTTCTATTTAACTAGAGCAGTGACATTCTGTTACACAATTCGATCTTGTCTATTTACCTGCTCTCAAAAACACAAGACACTAAACACGGACCGCTGAATGCAGCGAGTCCGCGGTGCCATAGGTGTCTCAGTGCCGCTGTGGCTCCTCACTCATCAGTGTAATTGTTGCCATGTTATTCCATTTTTTGATTAGTCTAGTCCCTCAAGCTCAATGCTTTTTTCTGGCCCAACGTTCTTCTGCTGGTTGTCATGGTGACTGAATTGTTAGAGAGGAGAAAGGCTCTGTTGTCTGTCATTGTTCTGTTGTGGTTTAGGTAACGCAGGAGGCAACACAAGTGAAGTGGATGGACCTTTTTTGCTCTGCATCATTTCATAGTATTGAAAAATCTCACATAAAAAAGGAGCAAATAGGCCCAACCAAAGAAATAACCAAGCTTTTTCTAAAGGGAAGTGCACATTATTATAAAGAGGCAAAATGGCACTAATGATGAACTCAGTAGTCTATGAAAAATGTACTTGGTGTTACATTTATTACCAGAACAATCGCTGCAACTTAAACATCACATACAATAGCCACCATTTTGCAATTTAGAATAAATATAGTTTTTAACTATACAGTTGTCACATGGACTCTTGGACTCTGGAGGCTGTACTATTTTAATCTTATGTTCAGTTTAACCTGGAGATATCATGCTACACATCAGGACTGAACCAGAATTATGTGTTGCTTAAATTGTCCTTGGGTGGTTATATAGTGTCGTGGTCAATTCTACTTTGGGACTGTAGAGATTATTTCCTTTTTTAATTGGAGAGCTAACTACAAAGGATTTTTATTCAAGTGATAGAAGTCTTTTTGAAGACAAGTAATATAGGTACAATCCTGTCTCTATTTACCAATTTTTCTGATTTTTAGAATTAGGAAATGGAAGTATATACCACCCATAAATTATGAGTCATACCTTGGGATAATTACTAATGGCTCCTGTAAACACTGCACTCAATCATTCCTGTCACAGCTTCATTAGACACACACCCTTCCGACAAAGTAATTGCTTGCGTTAGTAATAGTATAATTTTCACTATAAACATTTTTCTAAAATTTAGAATGACATTTTTTTTTTATTTAGCTATTTCATTTAGTTAACTGAATGCTGCAAAGTTTTAAGCAGGTAACATTTGGTAAAAATATTATTTGAAAATAGAAAGGATAAAAAAGTTTCCTGTGAAAATATTTTTTTCCTTGTCTAAAATATGCCCATGCGGTTTTCTCTTACTTCTCCATGTATAACAATTGCTTTAGGTCTTTTTGTTTGTTTGTTCGTCTGTTTGTTTGTGTAGGTTCCCAGAGCTTCCTTAGGTAAGACTTGAAAACGCTAACAGAGACACTTCGTTTATTTTTTTTTCATGCACTTGGCATCATACTCTTCACGTGGCTGTGTGCTTCTTCTCAGTAACATGGTTAACTCTAATTTTGTACCAAAACACATCCATCTTTCTGCTTACCTGTCTTCTTTTTTGTTTGGTAGGTTGGTTGGTTTTTTTTTTTTTCCACACAGGGTTTCTCTGTGTAGCCTTGGCTGTCCTAGACTCACTCTGTAGACCAGACTGGCCTTGAACTCACAGAGATCCACCTGCCTCTGCCTCTCTGAGTGCTGGGATTGCAGGTGTGCCGAACCACCCCAGCTTTCCCTGTCTTCTTTCTACAATAGCATAGTATTCCACAGTACTCGAGCACTGTGATTCGGTTAGCTAATCCCTATCAATGGCCATTTGGACTGTTCCCCATATTTTCCTTTTACAAATAAACACGTGTGATTTTTGTGTCTTATATATGCAAAAATATGTGAAAGATAAAATCCCGGAACTGAAATTTCTAGGTTAGAGAGTATATTTGCATTTGTAATTTTGATGAAAATTGTTAAATTCCCTTCTGTGGAGCTTCATTCCAATTCACACTCCCATCAACAGCGTAGAAAGTGCTTGTTTTTCCATTCCTTACCAACAAGGAATATAATAGATATTTGCAATTTTGCTGATCTGATAGCAAGAAATGGTATTGCACCATTATTTAAGTTCTGCTGTTAGTGATGTAAATGTCACTTTCTGTCCTGTGGAGTCAAGTTATTTCTGTTAATCTTTTTAATAGGTATTTAATCCTTATTTCTTGAGGGGTGTTAATTTTTATATTTTGAAAATTGTACATTTTGATTATGAGTTGCAAATACTTTTCCCAATTTGTCATCTGACTTTTTAATATCTTGATTTCCTTCTAGGCCAAAGATCTGATTTTAATGCAGTTTTAGTAGTATTTTCTTTTATATTTGTGGCTTTTGTTTTCATTTTTTTTCACCAAAAATATAAAGGATATTCCTATTCGTTTTTCTACTACTTGATGGTATCCTTAAAGTTTTACTATTAACACTTGAGTTTTCCCCAAAGAAGATATGAGATATGGATTCAATTCTATGCTTTCCCAGCTAGTTATTCATTCATCCCTTAACTTCAACTGGGACACCACCTATTTTCTTCTGCTAATGATTTATGATCATCCTTCTGTTAGACACTGAAGTCCACAGTTGTTTCACTTTGGTCCTGGGCTCCTTATGACTTACAGCTGCTAAGAATCATAGCACCTTTAGTGCCTGTGCTTAGAGAAGTTCTGAAGCTTCCCTTAATGTGTAAATATATTTGATCATTTCTGTATTTAACACCACCAGTATTTTGTCACGGTTAGCCCCTTATGAAGCACATAGACTTGTATAACCTCTGCAAACACACACTCTCTTCCTGGTTCCCTGAGGAAGTAAGTCTGTCTTTTATGTTAAACTGCACGTTGACTGTCATTCTGTTTCTGAGAAAACAGGGCTGAGAGATCACCAATTTTTCTATTAGAACTGTAGGCCGATATGCAAGGCTGAAAGTATTTCCCCTCTCTAGAGGCGCCTTTATGGGACCAGAGTTGCAGGGGCGTTTGCAATTCACAGCCAGCACTCCTCCAGCCCCTCGAGGTGGCTTACAGAGAGGAGCACGCTGCTCTTGGGTTGTGAGGGTGCTCCACAATGACTTTAAAGTCCATCCATTAAAGAGCATTTGAAAGGCACTTACTATTTAGTACCCAGTAAACATATATTTTGATTTTCTTTCACACTGTTTAATGGCATAATATTCAGCAAGGATCTGTGGAAAGCAGCTAGCAATCACAACAGACACACTTCAAAGAGCAGTGCCGGCACTCCTGGGCTCACGCTCCCGTCCTCCTCACAGCAGAGGGGCTTCGGCCGATTGCATCACCATGCTAAACATTCGCAGGCTTGGTGTCTGTTATTGGCTTAATGTAGTGCCTTCACCCAGATTGGCGCTGATTTTAGGTCAGAGCCTATAAGCACTGTTTTTTGACTGTGATCTTGAGGATTCGAGATCAGCTTCTTGCCTCCAGCTCCCTCTTCTTATTAACCCATGAGAGTGGGGTGAGATTCATGCCCTCGTGACAGAAGATAACTTTTGGACCAGAATCGACCCAGTGATCAGAAGTGGCAAGTGGAAGAAGGCAAATGGCGACCTCTCTCAGTGACACGAGCCAGAAGCAGCTTGGAGACGTCTTGTCTTCTGCTTGGAGTGTCCAAACCACTCATTGCAGGAAATGTTTGGCTACCGATCACTTCTCCAAGGCCCATTACAGGAGGTGAGCAAAGGAAGAGCTCTCCCCTTCCCTCCCAATTAGTTCAGATTGCAGGCGACCTTCAGAGGTATCTATTGCACAGGTGTTTTTCTTGTGATGCTGCTGTGAAAATAATTTTCTTTTTTGAAGAGCTTTCTCGCTATTCTCTCCCCATGGCAACTTGGGGAAATTTGTTAAAACGCACACACGCACGCACACAAACCTCTTAGGCTATCCACAAGCTCTCTAGGTGAGTGGGGACAAATGGCAGCCTATCAAAGAAGTGTACCCAGGACAATCACACGGTTGTGATCATTTGAGGAGTCTACACACACTCTCCTGAAGGCCCGTCTACATTGGCTTTTCTTTTTCTCTCTTTCTTTTTCCCAGTACATAGGGTGACAAAGTAGCTTTAAGCCAAGAGGTGAGTAGGTGTCTGCTTTGTTAAGTAAAAAGCGTAAGAAGCAGTTTGATCCGCAGCCTTTAAAACAGGAGGGGGACGCCACGGTGCCAGTCTCTGCTCAGGAGGGGTAGCTAGTGCGTTCAAGCGTTGGTTTCTCCGGGAAACCTTGTCCTAGGAGTCAAAGACAAGAGACCTAACAGAAGAGTGTGCTGACAGAAAGAGAGGGAAATTTGGAGAGCAGGCACACCAGGTATACAGTGAGTGAGGAAATACTTGGCTATCCCGGACTGCTGAGAAGCTGCAGCACGAGACACAATACTCAAGTCACAGCAAGGCTCATTATGGTAACTGGTGCCTCCTCAAAAACTGCACATCTAATCGGTACAGGGGAAGAGGTGGCTCGTGGCTCACATTTCGATAAGCACCCATTTCAAACACCCTAATGTCTTCTAGATGTTACTTTGCTGGGGGACCTTGTCGAAGAAGCACCTGGTGTTCAGTATATACAGAGAACGCAGGCACTAGGGAGCAAGCACTGCACGTGTTACAGTTCTTGGAGAGATAGGAATGGCTGTTTCTGTCTTACCTTCTCAGCCTTGGCATGAGACTGTCCCACAGAGAATTATAGTGGAGCTAGGATTTAATGGCAATGCCGGGAATTGGAAGCAGCACCTGAGGACCATAATTTAAATCCCATGGATGGTGTCTCTTGATGCTTTTATGGAGCATGAATGGGGTGGTAATTTAAAAATAAGCCCCGCATCCTATTTAAAAAGATAAGAATGAGCTTGGATATGTGTAAATGTTTAGACTAAATATGGCCAAGGGCTGTGCTGTATTTAAATGGCTTGGCACTTTGAAAATGATGGAATTGGGCTTCGTAATGATGCAAGTATCCACCTAATGGAGCTAAATTTGCAAGATAGGTGCACGGTGGAAAAGAGGGGCAGATAAGTGCTGCCGAGAATCTACGTGAAATGGCACCAAGGAATGAGGCACATTGAGTTTAATGACTGACCTGGTTGGGAGCCTTACTGCTCTGACAATGAGGTTGTGAATTATCCTATTATTATAAGCAGGTGGATTGTCTTATTAACGTATCCCAGCCTTTCACATTTGTATTTAACTTTAAATCGAATGGAACAATCTCAGGACCACTCTCCCACCCCTTAAAGGAAATAGAAGCTAATGCCCAGACGGTTTCCTCTGTAGCGCCGTACAATTTTTCCCCCTTCCAGAGACACACTTTCAGCCCTGCCAGACTATAATGCTTTGGCTTTCATTTGGATATAGCTAAGATGTCTTGGAAGTTTCCCTGTAAATTCCTTTAAATCCAGAGGAGCTGAAGGAGATTCTAAGAAGCTATGCCCCTCTTAATGACTGCACATGACAGCATCCTTGCAATTCTGATGTGCAGACTGGCAGCCACTTGATGGACTATACTGAGTGGCAGATGAGCCATGATCAAATGTTTTCTGAATACATCCCCAGCATAACTCTCCTCTTAGCCCCAAATTAGGTAGCGAAATAATATTTGCTGAGACACACTTACCAGTCACCTGCCTAATACCATAAATTCTAGCCTGGCAAAGCCTTCACACAAAGAAACCATTGTACCAGAAACTTGGTCTCTGTGACCACGGGAAGGGACAAGCTGTTTCAAACTCCCCAACTGAAGCCTCTGTCTCACTCCTGCTCCACATCTTTCCCCCCGCTTTGGTTTTGTTCCCTTTCAGCATATTTTAGAAACTAATCCACCATATAAAAGGTACCACTGTTAACCTACTGTTTGCCTTCGTCTTCACTGCAGCTTCTTAGAAGAGAGAGTGCAAACAAAGGAAGAATTAAGGTCATTCCTTTTAAATCCTTCAGAGAGGACTACAAGGGCTAAGTTATTGCTGAGGACTGCACACGGGAGGGCTGAAAGAATCGGGATTAAAAAAATAAACTCATTGTTTATTCTTTGCCATCCACAGAAAAGCCCCCCCCCCTTCCATATTTGTGAAGAGATTCCCTCTCATCTTCAGGGATTAATAGAAAGCCTAGACAATTCCCTGGCCCACAGTCTACCCTGCTCAGAGAGCACTTTTCCAGGAAGGTAGATGTGGGTGTACATGCTCAGACCCCAAAGCTGCCAGAGGGTATCAAAGCAAACAGAACTGCAAGAGAGGCTCCATGCTGTATAGAGAGAGACAGAACCATGTCCTCAGCATTCCTCCAAGTTAACAAACAAAGCTCTGAGAAAGCACCGTGGCAGCAGTGTTTTAAATGCTGGCCCTAGTCCTGGTTTTGACTGATCTGAGATAATAGTCAAACGCCATGGTTTTCCACCAAACATTAGTAAAATATACTAGTGTTTGAGTTTTTAAAATGTGGCAGTCAGCTGGTCTGTCTACCTAACTGTACAATTTTATCTTTAAGGAATTCAAGTCCAGTTTGCAAGTGATGGACTCGGTTGAGAAAGGTAGTATAACTCATCTAAGGCCATCCAGTCAGCAAACAGGAAACCTGGAATCTGAACCCAGAAGCTCTGTGTCCAGATCCTCTACCTGAATCTTGTCGTTATGCTCTGCTTATATACTTAGACATTTAAGTGTATAACCTGAGTTATAAGTGTATAACCTGCTGGAAGCCTGGCAGGCAGGCATTGCTCCTGTTAATCTGCAGCTTCTCTTGTGCGGTCCTCTCCACATCCATGAAATGGGCATAAAACCAGCATCCTCACAAACGGTCAGTGTGCATTGCCCGAGAAGGCGCTCGTGACAGTGTTTCAGGAAGGGCCTCACAGAGGGTGTGATGTATACTGGGCGTACTCCCCTGGCAGATGAGGTATATGCAGGGACTCATGGACGGGGGGTCTCAGGGCCACTGTTGGTGCCTCACTGCTTCCAGTCAGGTCCTTGGGACAGAATGTAAGGCAGGCAGATACAGTGGGGAACAGGAAGCCTGCGACTACCACGGCACGCTGAAGATGCTTTCTATCTTTGCAATCTAGACAACAGAATTACACAAAAATGAAAACAAACCAGTACGCCTGCTCCTAACAACAACCAAAAATGAAAGCCAGGAAATAGAACCTGCCATCATTAGCAAACAGAGATGATGTTCTAATCTTAGTTGCTGAATAAGGTTGTCTTATCCAGACCCTGTGTTCTTATGCTACACAGCTGCCCCTTCAAGGGAGAACGTCTTAGTTTGAGCTAAGAAAGACTCAGGATTGTTTCAGATCCCATGTTTTTCTATTAGACGGAGCAGTTATCCTCAGGCCGACCTTTAGCCAAGACACGGGTTCAGGAGAGCTGTCTTCAGAAGAGTAGTTTCATTGTTCAAGTTCCAGAAAAAAAAATACAGTATCAATTTTGTAATGCTTTAGGGGACATCTTATTCATTCCTGGACTTCCCAAGGGAGCAAGGCTCTTCTTCCCTCCACTTGGTGTTGAGTTTCCCAGGCAGGGTGAGGTCTGTTTGCAACATCCATAGCTTGGGTCTGCCCAGCGCTCTGCAGGGTTTGATTTTGGTTTGCCTTGTTAATTCATCTCATTGTATGTTCACCCTTTCTTGGAAACCGGACAGGATTAAATTACATTCTAAAGCCTTAACAAATTACTGTTGATTTAAATAAAAATAAAGACAGACACTGAGGTAGGTTTTCTTTCAAAAAAATGAAATTGTAAACAACATTTCTGGCCCAGCAGGCCTGTTTGTCCAGAGATTTTCCCATTCTCCCAGAAATTGCGATACACAGTCATAAGCAGGTTAAGCTCTTGGTATCAAATATAAGAACCATGATCAAAGACATCATGGCTACGCACAAATTGCCTCCCTATGAGTAGTATGAACAACCATTTAGAAAACAGTCCAACATGTTTGCCTGCAAATTTTATTAGTTTACGAACTCAGGCAAGAAAGAATTAAGTTATCCTTGTTTGTTTAGTAACATCCTTTCTTCTGGGGAAAATGCTCAGAAACATAAGGACCAAAAGGAAAAAAGGGGGCGGAAAGCCAGCATCAAACACTTCTAAATAAGATAGCATACTTCTCAAGAGTCCTGAAACTGAGAGTAAAGTATTGCTATTTGTATATTTGTATATTTTGTTGAGGTACTGAGGTGTGGAACGATTTCACTGTGATTGTTTGCCTCATCCTGTGTCTCACAGGTTGTAATTCTACTGTACTTCCAGATGAAAAGAGTAAATAAAAGAAGGAATTAAGAAGCCAAGTTCCATGCTGTTAGGCCCTTTACAGTCTTGTACAGCACTGGTGGGCAAATGTGCATGATAGATGCCTCTCTGCCAATTTCAGAGCACGGGGATTGTTTAGGACTTTGAACATTTCCTTCATTTGGGACCACTTTTTTGTAGCATTTTCATGTGATTAGCTCTAAATTTTTGAGGCTGAGAAACTAGAGCCCATGACCAGGATGGGAATAACAAGTTGATGGTGGCCACGGCTGAGAGCCTATGGTTCACAGGCCACGGTTGGCAAACAAGATGATATTAAGCTTCAGGAAATGTATCAGCCATTAGATGAGTCCCAGGGCTTTGCTGCTAACAGACTGTCTCTCCTTAGGGGGAGAAGAATAGAAAAAGGAGTCTGATATGGCCACATTATAACTTCTTTAATAAAAAATTCATTTCAGAAAATAGCAGAAACAATAAATCTTCTACTATCTTTCTCTACTCAAAATAAAAGAAAAACAAAACACAACTAACTTCTTTTATGAGTTTTAGATATTACTGTTATTAAATACCACACTTAGAAAAAATATTAGAAATGACCCAATTTAAAAAATAGTCTCCAAGATGTCATAAGTAAACAGTACAGACAGACAGACAGACAATGATGTGTAGACTTATATTTTTCACCAAACCTACCTAATTTAGGGTTCTTAAATACCTTTATCTCCCTTCCAACTGCCACCCCCCTTAGATAGGGATTAGGAGAGAAAAGGGCTGTAGACCTCTTTTATTTATCTCCTGCTGATTAGGGTCAATGGGTCCTTAGGAGATCACCAAACTCAGTTGTCAGGATACCTGCAGTCCAGTCCAAAGGCCACCACCAAGCAGCAACATGAATCAGCAGGACAAGTTAGCGAAAGCCAAAAGACTCAGTTCTCTGGAATGCATCTTTCTGCGAAGTCTAGTGTCGAAGCACAAAGATCAATGTCCATCCAAAAAGCGAAGTCTCACTGTGTGTGGGCCTCTATCTCCTCTCCTCAGAGTCCACCCACAGATGTTCACAGCTGGCCAAAGTCATTCCCCTGGCAAGAGAGAGCTCACAGCAAAACATCATGTGCCCTGTCATAAGCCAACCTCCACAAAACACCACATGACAAAGCCGAGTCTTCAAAGAAACCTGAGGCTTCCACCTCGATGATTTGATGTGTGTAGCAGATGGGAAGACAATAGCAGAAGAATATTAAATTGGTGCTGCGGAATATCAACATTTATTTCTTCAAAGTAAAGCCTACAAAATACATGACTATACACCAATCAGACGGTATTTCCATCGGGAACACAGTTCAAGAGTACAGAGTGGCCGCTTGACAGTGAGTTACCACACAGCTGCACACCTGACTGCTTTCTGAGAACAACTCTGGCTGTATATAAATTATCTGTAGACTATTGTAGCAATATCCTTTTAGGGAACTGTAGATCAAGAAAGCAGACATGTTGTAGGTGGTATTAATTTTTACTATTGGTTTATCTTCTAGTAAAGCTTGCTGTTAATCCTCAGCAGCTGTATAACCAAATCACCACACAGAGACTGGGTTTTTAGTTAACCTAGAACACAATGCTGGGCAATATTTACTCCCTCCTAAACCTCCAAGCCCCCAGTTTCCTAACATTTAGATTCCCCATATTATACTTGCTTTTTGTGAAATCTTAGGTCTGCTTCATGCGCCATGTCCTCCAAGATCTCTCCTCCAGCTCTGCTCTCCTAGCTCTCCCCTAGCCCCTTTTCCTCCTTCTGGCTGCTCCCCTCTTTCCTGTCCTCTGGCTCCTCCCTCCTCAACATTGTGTCTAGTTGCTTTATTTTGTTCCTGTTTACACAAGAGTTGAGACAGGATGCTTAGAATGAGTATCACAATGCAATATCCGGATTGAAACCTGAGAGTTGGGGGTGGGGTGGGGGAGAAATCAGTATTTGAATGAACAAGGGTAAGGTGTATACATTAAAAAAAAAAAAAACAAAACATTATACCAACACAGACAAAAACATGCTTTCATTCCTGGTTCTAGCCTTCAAAGAGACAGATTTTTTTTTAAAGTAAGTTTCTGAACTTATTAAAAATATAATTCAATCAACAGATTAAAACCTCTAAAAAAAACCCCGGAAAGTAGAACATCACAGGATATGGTACTGATGAAGAACAAACCAAAGGGGAAGAACAAACTCAAACCAGAACTAGATGCACTGAGTGGTTCACCCCTGAAGATGGGCTCTGTAGGGGTTTCCTGAAGTAGGAGGATGGGGGTTCACTAAAGGGCTGCACAGCATAGGCTATCGGGAGACCCGCCTGCCTCCTGAAGTGTTGAGAGCTTTCACGAAGAGCAGCCTCGAAGCGCTAAGCAATCCCCAAAGCAACCATCGCAAGAAAAAGGACAAGGATGGCTCTGAGTAACCCAGACCCTTCAGACAGGTAATGCACAGAATACCGCAAGCACACCTCCACCCAGGGGCGATGACCAACCCGCGGCGGCACTCTGATGTGCCGGTGTAATGATTAGAGGAGCTGAGTCATAGCCTGTTAATCCACATTCAAAACCCAAGTAGTGGCAAATTAAAGAGAATCTTTTCCCCATTAGATTAACAAAACTTGAAAAGCATGTCCTCACGCAGTGGCCTTGTCTTATAGAAATAAGTGCTTACAGCATTTTTAGGAAAGGCATCAGGCACACAGATACTTCTTGACTTGGTATACATTTCAGTAAACCCATTTTGAACGGAAAACATTGAACACCAAACATGTATTTAATAGACCTAACCTATCAAACATCTTACCTCAGTAACACGGTGTACTGTAGGGCATTTCTTGCTCACCCAGTGGTGGTAGGGCAAAGAGCTACCCAGTGTGGAGTAGCTGCGGTAGTCTAACTGAAAATGGCCCCCATAGGTTCCTCTTTTGACTGCTTCATCACCAGAGAGTTTGAGGATTAGAAGGATTAGGAGGTACGGTCTTGTTGGAGGAAGTGTGCTGCTGGGAGTGAGCTTTCAGATTTTACAGCTCATGCCAGCCTCAGCGTCTCCCACCCTCCCTGCCTGTGGATCAGGATGGAGATCTCAGCTGCCATTACTCCTGCACCGTGTATGCTGCCTCACTTGCTGTCATGGCGGACTAACCTGCAACTGTAAGCAAGCCTCCAGTTAAAAGCTTAATCTTCTAAGAGTCTTCGATAGAACAGTGACTGAGGAGGTAACCTGATGTGTATTGTTGTACCAGGAAAAGTTAAAACTCAAAGCTGGAAGGTTTCTAGTGAACATGCATGGCTCTATTACCACTCTAGAGTAGAAAAATTTTAAGTTGACTGCCCATTGTAAGAACTATATGCCTCTACCCATATTGAAGATATACAATGTATTTTGATACCCCAAGGTTACAGTTTTTCTTTTAGCTCTGTCACTCATCGTTACAATCGATGTCAAAAGAATATTCTAAGCTATTTTCTCAGCTCCTCCTTACCCCTTGACTGCCAGTAGCATTCCCACTACATTCACCCCACCCAAATTCCACCGAACCCTTCTGATAGGAGTCTTTGATAACTGCCTAATTGTTGCTGGTAGTGAAATCTCTGAAGAGTATGTCTCGTTTGTTCTCGACCGGGGGGACCTTACCTTTCTTAGCCTTCACTCTTCCTTTGGGTTCCAAGATTTTTCACTTCCCTCATCCATGTCCTGACTCCCAGCCTCCTTTGTTTACTCCTTTTTCTCTGGTCCTTCAAAGCTGGTGTCCCCTGTGCTTCTTTCTCTTTCTGTATGATCCTAGTGGAAAAAAAATCAACCAATAACTTTCTTCTTACAGGCTCGAAGTTCTGAAATGAGAAATGTTTTCAGCATAGGTGCCTGGACTGACTGGATCCTGATGGACATCTCTGCCAGGATCCTCTACGGGTACTCCAACAGTCTCAGCTCTGTCTCACTGCCTCTGCATTCTTTGTCTTGGTGAAAGCTCCTGTCTACCTGGCTAAAATCCTAAGATTTATCCAGGAGTTGCTCATGGTTTATACGAAATGTTCCCCACAGGTTCATGTGCTGAAGCCTCGGTCCATAGCCTGTGTTATTATTAGAATGTGGTGGAACCTTCAGGAGGCAGAGCCCAGCGGAAAGAAATCAATCAATGGAGTGGACCATTAAAGGAAATTAAGTCATTGGCACTCATCTCTCATTGGCTCCCAGAAAGGTGGGTTAAGCAGATTTGCTCTGTTATATACTTCCAACCATGATGCTCTGTCTTTCCACATGCCCCCCCCCGCCAAACAACAGAGACAACCACCAAGAACAGAAACTGAGCCAAAATATATATTTAGTCCTTTGAGTTTGACAGTTACTAGGCGTTGTGACAAAAAAAAATCAATTGACACAGACATTTTGCCACGCCTCACTCCTCATATTAAACTCTCCCAAGGCTTTTTCTTTCTTCTTTATCTGGGGGGGATGCACACGTGTGTATGAGTGTGTGTGTGCATGTGTGCGCATGCATGTGGAAGTCAAAGGTAAAATGGGCTGCATCGTTTGGAAAACCATCAAGAGTTTATGAGCCTGTAACACACCAAGTCAGCTGGTCTTGCTAGCCAGCAAGCTCTGAGAGTGAGCTTGGTCTCTGCCTCCCTGGTTCCAGGACTACAGATGCCATCACATCTGGCTCCCAGTGCTGGGATTACAGACACTCACCACCACATCTGGCTTTTAAAAATGTGCATTCTAGGGATTGAGTTCTGATCCTCATGTTTGAGTGCTTATTGACTAACCTGTCTTCCCAGCCTCAGGCTTTTCTTTTGAAAACCTTTCAGACCTACTCTACAGGACAAGCGTTCTGTCCCCGCTGCTAACGCACCACTCACCCTCACTGCCTGATGAAGAGGCTCCCACACTTGCCCTCTCACGAAACCAGAGATGACCTCAAGAGACCTGTGAACCACCCAGGGTTGCATATAAAGAGCTGATGTGGAGAAGCATTATGGTTTCAAAAGGTTAAGAACGGTTAGCTTTATTTAGCTTCTGTTACAGTCTCCCAGTCTAATCCCTTTCTGATACCTTGTCCTCCATCCTGTTGTCACAATGCCTTTCCAAATGACAGGTCTGGCCACAGTCTTCCTCTTTTGTTCGTATAATACAATCGCACACATTATGTGTGTTCACTGTAACATGTCTGTATAGTCATAATGTCTATTTATCTTTCTATTCTACCTCCATATGGTTACTCCAATTCCCTAGCAATCCTTCTTTAATTTTGAGGTTAACTTATTTTAAAATGTTTACAGAAGAAGGAACACGTGGTACTTGTCTTTCTGTGTTTGTCTTATTTTGCTTACCATGATACCCTTTCGTTCAATCTGCTTTCCTGCAAATGAGACAATTCTGTACTGCTTTGTGATTGACTATCCCATTGTGTGTATGCATACTGTCAGTGGATGCCTAAGTTGATTTTACATCTTAGTTAGTTATACCTCAAGCATAAATATGCGGCTATCACACTCAAGGTATCTTTTGGGCTATGTACCCAGAAGAGGGTAGCCAGATTAGTTTTCGTTTTCTGCTGGAGCACCATCTTGTTTTCTATATTCCCACCAAGTGGATATGAAAGTTCCCTTTTCCTCACAGCCCTATCAGCATTTACCATTTTTCAAAAATTGATAATAGCCATTCCAACTGGAAAGGCTTCTCCATAAATGTTGATTGACTTTAAATGAGATTCCAGTCTGGCTTTTCATCACTGTCCACTTCTGTTCATATACTAAAAATGTAAGTTGAAGAGTGATTACATAAGGAAAGACCTTATGCAGTTTTGATTTGAGCTCCTGTGTTCTCCTATATAGGCTGTAGTATTTATTCTAAGATAAAGTCCCAAAGTGTTTGCAAGGTTCCATATAATCTAATTGCCTGCCAATGTCTTCAAGCTTTCCTGTCTCCATTTTCTCCATAATAAAGTTTCAGTACTTGAGTTTCTCCTAATGTCCTGCTTGTTCCCTTTTCCTCATGTTATTTTCATTGCCTGAGTGTTCCTTACAAAGCATTTCCTGTGCCACCACTTCCTCTAAGCCTGTCAAACTCCAGCACAAAGAACCAATCCCCTTTTCATCTGTCCAGAATACCCACAGAAAGAATTGTCTCTCAATCCCTGTGTTTCTGTGAGCTGCTTTCTGATGGAATGGTGCTCACATCCTAAAGGATATGCTTCCTGAGTAAGAACTATGCCTTCTTTGGTTTTCTTCCTTCCGTAACTATTACAGTGCTTGGCCCAGAAGACTTCTCCATAAATGCTGATTGACGTTAAGTGAGTTTAGCTTTCCATCACTATCTGCTACTGTTCTTACACTGAAAACATAAGTTGAAGAAAGATAGCAGGAAATATGATTGGAAATATTGCTAGATATAAAATCTCCCCGTGAATATAAATCATCATTGCAAAGGCCAAAAATTCTAAATACGAAAAATAAAAGAGAAAATTTCACTTTCTATGGGCCCTTCACATAACTTTCTCTTGCTTATGTTCAAATATTAATATGGTTCTTATGTATAACCTTTGAGTGACGTCAGAAGATACACTAGCCTGAGATAGACCTAAATGCGCTAGGTCTACATAGAAACTAGAATCGAAACAGCAGTGATGGCTGGTGGGATGGCTGAGCTGGTAATGGTGCTTGCCCTCAAGCCTGATGAGCCGAGTTCAGACCCCGGGAGCCACACAGTAAAAGAAGAGAACCAACTTCTGCAAATTGTCCTCAGCGCCACACACACACACTGTGACCTATGCACATGTGCATGCTTGTACATGCTTGCACACACAAAATGCACCCACTTTTTAAATTAAATTTTTATTTTTTAACACTAATTACAGTTTATTCACTTTGTATCCCAGCTGTGGCCCCTCCATCTCCTCTCCCAATCCCACCTTCCTCCCTCATCTCCTCCCATGCCCCTCCCCAAGTCCATTGATAGGGGAGGTCCTCCTCCCCTTCCCTCTGACCCTAGCCTATCAGGTCTCATCAGGACTGGCTGCATTGTCCTCCTCTGTGGCCTGACAAGGGTGTTCCCCCTTCAGGGGGAGGTGATCAAAAGCCAGCCACTGAGTTCATGTCAGAGACAGTCCCTGTTCCCCTTACTAGGGTACCCATTTGGACACTGAGCTGCCATGGGCTACATCTCTGCAGTGGTTCTATGTTATATGCATGAATGGTCATTGGTTGGAGTATCATCTCAGAAAAGACTCCTGGGCCCAGATATTTTGGTTCTGTTGCTCTCCTTGTGGAACTCATGTCCTCTCCAGATCTTACTACCTCCCGCTTCTTTCCTAATATTCCCTGCACTCTGCCCAAGGTTTGTTTATGAGTCTTAGTATCTGCTTTGATGCAATGCTGGGTAGAATCTTTTAGAGGCCCTCTGTGGCAGGCTCCTGTCCTGTTTCCTGTTTTCTCCTTCTGCCAATGTCTGTCTTGTTTGTCTTTCTGAGCAAGGATTGATCATCTTACCCAGGATCTTCCTTCTAGTTCAGCTTCTTTAGGTGTACAGATTTTTATAGATTTTTCTATATTTTTATCCTATATTATATGTCTAGTATCCACTTATAAGTGAGTATATACCGTGTTTGTCTTTCTGCTTCTGGGATACCTCACTTAGTATGATATTTTCTAGATCCCGCCATTTGCCTGCAAATTTCATGATTTCCTTGTTTTTACTTGCTGAGTAGTGTTCCATTGTGTAAATGAAATGTACTTAACTTTTAAAGGCAGTAACTTTTTGTACAGGTAGGAAGGGTAGATAAAGTGAGACTGAGCAATGCCTTCCAGAACTAGCACGATGGAAAAGTTCTAATGCTTTACAACACAGTATGGGACAACACAGTTTGTAACAGTTTCTCACGGATTTTATGACGACTAGAGGAGAGGAGTTCAAAGTTACTCAGTACAGAAACAATAAACGCTAACGAGATTGCGGTAACTGCCCAGACTTTACCATCACTGCACACAGGCACTCAACTATGACGCTGTGCTTCCTGAAGGTGTAATTACTTGCCTCTGTCTCCCGAGTGCTGGGATTAAAGGTGCTCATCATCACCTGGCTAGAACTTCAATTTTAAAATATTTTTTAATGCACATAAAATCTAAACAGAATATTTTGACAGTAAGATTTCAATACATCACCAGCAAGATAACTTTAACAAAATTCCTTTCTACATAAATTTCCGACAATAGTATGAACTCCTTAAAGATATGACTCGTTGTATGCATTTATATGTGGTTAAATGTTGAAAGCGGGAAGGGAAACAGAAAGATGAAAGAAAATATGCCACGTCTGAGCCTGAGAGGGGGAAAGAATTTCTAAACGACAGCGCACTCTTGAAAAGGGAGCTTTCTACATGTTTTGGTGAAGCCCGAATATAACATAAAGACGGCATTATCATTGCATCATGCAAATATTGACTATATCAACAGCCCCCTGTTCCCCGGGGTCTGCACAGACAGCTTTGTGTACCCCAGAGTCTCTTGTGCTGGAGCCAACAACTGACTGAACACTAGATCAAAGCCTGGATACAGATGCCCGGCAGCCTGCTATTAAACAACTGATAAGAGTACAAAAGATGTCTCTGGGCACTTTCGCCACAATTTGAACAGCAACTAGTTAATTGGGTTGATAACAGATTCAACATTTCATGCGATGTCATGGTTCTGGGAGGTGGAGCTTCTCTTGGCCTGAGTGGGAAAGCTGAGCTGTTTCTTTGAAAGGTGCAAACTTGAATACCATCTCATTATTTATGCTCTTTCTCCTCTGAAGAATTTGGTGAAACATAGTTTTAACGATACCTTCAAGTTTTTTTGTTTTTTTTTTAAAATAAAAAGTCAGAATGTAATTTTATCTGCATAATTTAAGGTGTCTCAAGTTGTTGATCAGCCGGTAGAGGTTGGCAGCCAATGCAAATAATCAAGGCCTGAATTAAGGATGCTGTTGTTTGCTTCTGAGGTGTGTGTGTGTGTGTGTGTGTGTGTGTGTGTGTGTGTGTGTGCGCGATGACACGTCTTGCCTGGTCATTCCTAAACCATTAAAAGTGGCACCAACGGTACACCACTCTTATCCTCTTGATACTTTGTCTAAGAAGTGCAACATTCAACCATCTAGTACTTCAAACTAAACCAAATTTTAGAGAAATTGAGTGTGTTCATTTTTCAATTTAAGCATCATATAAGTAAATAAAAAAGATAAGAAAGGCTTCGAAATACATTTCTTTGGCTAAGAAACATGCGAGGGTTCTCAGAGAGACTCTATGTCCTCTGAGTCTCTAGCATCCTTTGAAGGGTGAAGAAATGGCCTCCCCAGGCCCAAGAATGTAGCAAGCCTTAGCAGTAAGTTCACCAAGTTGCACTGATTACGAGAGAGAGAGAAAGAGAGAGAGAGAGAGAAAAGTTCGCAACAAATCTACAGCCAGTGCTATTAGGAAGTTGGAAATAAATACTCCTGTCAGTAGGACTTCGACAAGCAAGTATCTGCCTTTGCTTAGAACAACCACATGTCAACTAAGGAACACTACTTCCCTTTTTCAGTGTATAGTAAAAATCAATGTATATTCACAGCGCCACCTACTGTTCCGTGCTAACACTACAGTGCCCCGTGACTCAGGAGCGACTCTTCTCCTACTAGGAGGCATCTGTAGTGCTGCCCTAAAGGCGCCGTGACGTGTTACAAACATATGTATATATTATACATATGTTATAATACGGCCACGGACCAACTCCTTCGTCACTTAAAAACTCAGATTTGCTTGCAATGGGTTGCGATGTGGTGAAAATGACCTAGGCAAAGAGGAGGAGGGCTGTGCTCTTGAGCTAGCATTGTTTGACCTCGTTTTCAGGCGAGGCTGCACCATCCGCCTGCTATGAAGTTCATGAAGTGGTCGTTAGGATTTCATCACGCGGGATCCCAAATGAAGACATGTACCTTTCAAAATTGCTGAGATTTCTTTACTTGAGAGGAGTAATTTACTTTTTTAGGCTGATTTTATATCCTAGAAATAAAAAATTTCTAGGTAGAAACTAAAATATATGATTTATATATTTTGTGTCTGTTCAATACGAAAAATTCTAGCATGTGAGTAATTTTGTATTTCCATTTGCTTACCGTCTGGTTGATGAAGCCCATATCTGATGAGAATAAAAAGAAATACTACTTATGAAATGATCACGTGGTGATTTCCTAACATGCCCCCTGGTGTGGGCACTGAGGAAAACACAGCATAATTTAATGCCGTGTTTCCATCCGATGAACAGAAACTCAAACTGAGCGGGGGGAAAGCAGCAAGCCACAGTGGCCTGCAGCTATCAGTGTCAGCGTTGTGTAAGAGGAAGGAAGACTGAGGGCTGTACTGGACTCAAGGAAAAAGATGAATGATAAGTACAGACAGTGTGTGATCCTGGGTCAGTTTTTGGAAGAGGAGAAAACTCATCTAGGACACATTAGAACCAGACAATCTTCAGTGTAGATAATCAAATCAGTGTCGACTCTCTTGAATTTGACACTTTAAGTGAGAAAACATCCCTGTGGTTGGTAAAAACATTCTGCTGCATATAGCAACAGAGAGACACAGAGACCAAGACTAAAGCTATTCTCAGCTGTCACGGGGAGAATGTGCTTCAGAAAGAGGAGGGTGGCAAGACACACAGAGAAAAGACAGTCACTAGTGATCTCTAGTAAGAGCTAAACAGGAGTGGTTTGTGCTATTCTTGTAACTTGGTTGTAAATACTGAAACTGGTTTAAAATGAAAAAGAATGTTAGATACTCTTTCCTTGATTTTTAAGACATTTTTAAAGATGAAAGATGCTGAAGGACAGTGGCCTGCATGCTTTCCTGAGCAAAGACTCTTGTGCCTTTTCAGGCAGCAGGAGTGTGGCTGGAGGTTGCAGCATCAACAAAAGGACTCGTCCTGGTCCACGGGCGCCGTCCTCTCCGGCAAGCCACCGGGACTCTTCAAAAGATGCCACATCGCGGATGCCGAGGGCCACTTGACCAGCTCAGGTGTGGCTACCCCACAGCACCTTCCAGGGCCCCGCAGCCAGGCAATTCATACTCAAACACTGTCAGGAGCTTCCCGGGATGAGATAACAATGATGAAACACCCAGTCGTCTCCCCCAGGGCGCTCGGAGGTGGCGAGGAGGTCATGGTGTATACAGAGCCCCGAGTGCAGCCTTTGATCTGATTTTAAGCCCGAGACTACCTGTAAAGGGGTCAGCTCCTGGGTTAACAAAACAGTTACAGGCATTTTGTATAGATAGTACATTTTGTTCATTTGTGTCTTTTGTTGTGTGATAAAAGATTGTAGAGTCAAAAGTACAAATGCCGTGGCTCATAGAATCCAACATTAATGCCCTTTCCCGTCTACAGTTTCCTTACACTGTACAATCCAAGGTCATTAGAAGAGAAGATGAATGAGTCTGTTTCCCCCATTAAAGTTCCAGGAGCGACACAGAAAGAGGCGAGGAGAAAAACACAGATAAAGAAACATGGCAAAGGCAAGTGAACCATGCGATTTTATTTTATTTTTTGTAAAACATACTGATGAAACAGCAAATTCTACATAGAGTAATAAAGCGCTTTTGTTAATGTGTAAGCTAACCATTCTGCTTGCTGGTGCCATGACATAAGTATTCCAGTTACCCATCACAGACTATAGGAAAGGACTCATTTGATACTTGCATATTAATCCGCACATATGAAAGTGATAACTAAAGGAAAACGACTGTTTTTCCTAATGCTCACGTGCCTTATTAATTAGGTGAACAATTTGTCAACAAACTAGTGCCTCGTCTGTAATTGCTTCAGCAGGACTTATACTCCGCATCTCCCTAGTACCAAACCTTGAAACGATAAGCTTTCGTGTGCACATGTTCTCCTCCTCCCGAACGGATAACAGCTTATTCAGGAGCCATTGAATTTAATCAACACATGAGCCAAAGACTGTAAAAATACTAAAGCAGGTCAGGGCCGGGGCTCGATCCTACGTGCCTTATTGCAGACATCGTGTCTGTCCCTCTGAGAGTCCTCACATGCCAGGTGTGCTCACAGACCTGAAGACCGTCACCTAGGAACCAGTGACAGCAGAGATGACTGCAGAAAGGCAGATAACTCAGAGTTGGGCAAGGTGGCCTCTTACTGAGCCCTAGGTTGGCCATTTACTATTCTCTCAATAGTTTGGTTTCCTCATCTGGGAAACAGGCTAATAATATTCATCACCCAGATTCTGAGTCTGGGGCACAGAGCCGATGAGCCTCGGCTGTTACTGCAAAAGCACCAACAAGTGGAATTTCCTCCCACATGTTTAACCAAGACTCTGTCATGCATGGGAGTCTGCAGGTCTTCTGTGTCAAGCGCATGAATTTGTTAATACTGCAGGGCTCCTGTCTTGATTGGATTATTAGAATTTTTAAAAGTAGGCCCCCGAACTGTTCTGTTACACAGGCCACTCTGTTTAGTATTTGTTTTGTTTTGCTAAAAACCCATTTTACTATGGTGAGGATGAGATTCCCTTCCTCAGCACATTGTTCACGTGCAGTAGAACACTGCCGCCGTGCAGTGTTGCTCAGCGGCCTTCTGGGGCGCAGTCATATTGCATGACTGAAATGCTATGTTTATTGATTAGCAGCTCCCCCTCCCCCCCAATTCCTCGCTCCTGGCCGCAGCCTTTTCCCGTGTCTCTGAAAGGATGACTGTTTTAGATACCTCACTGTAAATGGCCCATCTTCCATTTGTCTTTCTGTGACTGATTCATTTTACTTAGTGTGTTATCTTCCAGATTCATCTCCGTTGCCACATGCTACAGAATTTACCTTTCTTAAACAGTAAATATTCACTCAGCTGCCAATAAGGAAATTAGCCTGTTTCTACAGATTAGCTATCATGCACAGTGCTGCAGTGAACAAAATTTTGGATAAATGTTTAGAAAAGGACTTTAAAAGTCCTATAGTAGTTCTGGTATTTAGTTAGTTAGTTTTTTTTTATATATAATCTTTCACACTGTTTTCTGTAGTAGCTACATTTTCCCACTGTTTAATAATACCAGTGTCTATTTGGTCCAGTCACTAAGACTTAAATCTTCTGGGTTTTTGATAGCAGCCATTGTCTCAGGTGGTATCAATATTTGATTTGTGCCATAGACCATCTTTTATTCATTTGTCAGGCATTTGTAAGAAGCCAATCTAAACAACCTGAAGGGAGACCAGAGTGGCGTTGGCTAATTGTATCTTCTTTATAGAAATGTTTCTTCAAAGTCATAGTTCACATTTAAATTGGATTTTGTTGTTGCTGTTTTGATACTGGGTTAAACATTGAGCTGTCAGCAGTCTCTTAAATTTTGGCAGGTAATATATATATATATATATATATATATATATATATATATATATATATATATATATATATATATAGACTGCTAATATTTTCTTTTACCCTGTAAGCCATCTTCCCTTTGTCCTTTGCTGTGCAGAAGGTTTCAGATTTGACATGTCTCCACTTAACCTATTCTTGCTTTTGTTATCTTGTTTGCAATATGATTTCCAGGAGATTACTGCCAAGATCAATGCCATGAGAACTTTCTTCAAAGAGTTTCACAGCCTCAGGTCCTAGGCTTCTGTCACTGAAACATTTTTAATTGTTTTACCTCCATAATACAATTGTCCTTATTTACTGATGGAAACTGAAAAAACTGATTAATGGGTTGAAGAGACTGACATTCCTCCAGTGTGTGTTCTTCTCGCTCAATCATTTGTTGTATGTACGACTGCATTTCTGTATTCTTTACTTGATTCCATTGGTCTACATGTTTATTTTCATGTCAATATTATAGTTCTAATTGCTGCTGCTTTGTCGTATGTTTTAAAAGCAGGAAATGTGATGCTTTGAGCCTTGCTCTTTCCTTTTGATGTGGCTGTTTGAGGTATCTGTGGCTTCATGTAAATCTTTTTAAAAAACTTTTTTATTGGTTCTTTGTGAATTTCATATCACGCACTGTAACACCCCCCATCTCTCCCACTTCTCATACCCACCCTTGCAACACCCCCTCAAACAGAGAAAAAATCTTGTGGAAGCTGTAGTGTGTCCCAGTGTGCCCCACAGTGTACCCTTTTGTCCACACTTCTTCGCAATGACTCATTGGTCTGGCCTGAGGCTTCTGCTGCTCAGTGCTGGAACCTCTACTTCTCTCAGAGATCTCAGATGTAGTGCTGGATCTGTACCAGCCCCTTCACGCGCTCCAGCAATTCACGGAGCGGATAGGTGTTGGGGTGGACCACTTCAAAGCCCTGAATCTAGGCCGAGAGGTGTCTGGGCTGGTCAGCCCTCCTGCCCCCTCTCTCACACCCTCAGCGCCGGCTCACCAGCAACCCCTACAACCAGAGCCAGCTCTGCTCTTCAGCACAGGTTGGGTGCAGGATCTGCTCTTCTGAGTGCTGCAGCAGGAGAGGGGCAGGGGCAGCTCTCCTGCTCTCCTGACCTTGGGGCCAGCTCCTCTGCCTGCCATTGGTGGCAAGGGTAAAGAGAGGGGGTCATCTCTCCCTCAGCTCTCCCATGCTCAGGGCTGGCGCACTAGTGCCCTCCCCACAAAGTCAGCTCTGCTGTGCTGCCCAGGCCCGCTCTCTCTCCCAAGTGCTACAGCTGGTGAGGGATAGGGCCAGCTTTCCTGGTTTCATGACCCCAGGATGAGGTCTCCCTCATCCTGTGAGGAGTAAGAGGTGGGGAGGGTATCTCTTCCTCATCCACACCGCACACAAAATGAGTAGTAGGGCAGTTCTTCCATACTTGTATCTGTGGAGCTAGCTCACCGCAGCACAATACTGAGTACTGCAGCTGGCAAGGGTCAGGAGCAGCTCTCTTGCTCTCATGCCCCCAAGGCCAGCTCTCCCCGGATGCCCAAGTGAGGGGTGGGGCTAGTTCTGCATAGCCCTCAGACATTAACAAGTCCAGCCCAGAGCAAAGATGTCTGGCAGGCCTTTGGTAGTAACAGACCACACGTTGTGGTAACAGGGCAATGAATCCAAATGTTGGCCCCCGGTAGCAGCACAGGACAGGACCCCACCACGGTCCTAGGCTGCTCACATCAGCCTGCTGCTCCCTACCCCTAAGTCTACAGTACTGCCTTTCTTGATTGTGCCCGTATCCTTCGGTTTCTCTTTCTTTTCCATTCTCTGCCATTTCTCTGATCCTTTCAGAAGTGCCTGGAGTCTCTGCCTGGGGTTGTCTCAGGAGCAGTCTCAGGAGTGCTATGCCCTGCTCATTCATTACGTCACCAGGCAAGCATCATCTTGGGCATGATCTGCCCCCTCCTCGGGCCTGCACACTGCATGACTGGTGGTCATGTCTGGCCAGCTCCCTGTCCAGGCCCCATGGCACTGGTCCGGTGGTCCTCCCGGGCTCACTTTTTTCAGGTAGTGTTAGGCTACTAGTCATGCATGTGTTCATAGGCCGGAACTCGGAGTGCAGACACAGCCTTCCTCCTCTCTGCCACCCACTGATGCACAAGACAGCAGCCACACCTGCAACGCATCTAGGGGCAGGGCTTCATGTGCATTTTAAAATCACTTCTTCTGTTTTAAAAATGTCATTGAAAAACCCATAGAGATTGCTTTCAATCTATAGATCTCTTTGAGTAGCATGGTCTTTTTTTTTTTTTTAACAACTTTTTATTTATTTTTTTTTAAGCCATGAGCATAAAATAGCCTTCTCTCTGTTTGCATTTTCTCTCCTTGAGGATTTTCCATTTTCAGTGCATAAGTCTTTGACATTAAGTTTATTTCTAACTATCTATTGTCCTTAGTGTTACTATTGGTGAAACTTTCCTTTCCAAAAGGCTGTAAATGTTTAGAAGCACAACTGATTTTTATACTCTGGTTTTGAATCCTGCTACTTACTGAATTCATGTGTTAACTCTGATACCTTTTTCCTCCTTTCCCAGAAGTCTTCTATTTCACATTCTTGCCTAATCACACTGGCCCGGTCTTTCAGTGTGGTGGTGGTCACCCTTAACCTTTCAGGAAAAGCAGTCTTCTTACACCATCATGAGCGATGCTCACTCTGAGCTTTTCATATATTGTCTTTATTATGTGGACATAATTTTCCTTTGTTGGTCTGTTGCACTGAGCTTCATGAAGCCTCGTATGTATCTTGCTTTTTGTCCTTCATCCTGTTACTGTGGCATACCAAACTGATGAGGTCATATGTTCAAGTGTTTATCATCTCAGGGATGGATTCAACTTATTAAATTTGTGTGATGATGAATTTTGTCTTCTAGTGTTTTGAATTTTTTTTGCATTTGTATTCACTATTTTCCTCATTTATAACTTAAAAGTTAATGTCTCACAAACCACAAAGCGTAATAATAAGAAAGGTAAATAAATAAAGATAAACAAATTGTCATTACTAACAAATATGTATAATATACCCAAGCCTAACAATGACATTCTGGCTGGCAAATATTTAGGTGGTAAACTGACTAAAAGAAAAACAGTTGAAGATATTTTCTGGGTTTATGAAGCTGTTTTAATAGTGGATGTTTACCACCAAGAATTAGCATTTTTCTCTAGTAAATTATGTGCTGCCCACAAGGTTAGTTTAAAATTAAGAGGCTTTTAAGTCTGCACTGAAGACTACTTTCACAGTGGTATAAGGAATGGGAACCCTGAACTCTCACGCCTGGCCCCTCTGGAACACTTTTGATGTATCTTAAAAAGGAGCTTCATTTGTGTGAGAAATATTTGGGTATTTCTGATATTCTAGACGGTTGCTCTACAGGTGGCAGACAGCCTGACTCTGTCTACCAAGGCCCCTCTACAACTGCTTTTGTGACTCCAACTCCAGTTCTATGGAAGATGCTTGTGTAAGTTGTGTGCTTATGTTGAGGGGGACAGAAAATTGAATTTTGAAAAAAGGAATTTGCAGAATTGATATAAACAGATGCTAATGATACACTGTAATGATACATCTTCACATCTTTCTTCCTAATCATAAAAGAAAAGCAACGAAGGCTTGAGTAGTTGTGCCTCCAACCTCAGAAGCTGCGGCAGGAGCCAACTGACAGCATCCTCAGATGGAAATGAGCAGGAGAGAACTCTCTTAGGGCTGCCATTGTACATGTCCTTTCCAAATCTGACTACATTCTCCTTATGGTTTCTCTTATTTAGAAAGCCAAGAACCTTGTATATATCTGGGCACAGGGGTCTTATATGAGACTGTGTCTCCAACCAAGGATCGTGTATGGATATAACCTAGAACCTCTGCTTGGATGTAGCCCATGGTAGCTCAGTAACCAAGTGGGACTATTTCTGACAGGAACTCAATGACTGGCTCTTTGACCTCCCCACCCCCCAAGGGAGGAGCAGTCCTGCTAGGCCACAGAGGAGGACTTTGCAGCCAGTCCTGAAGATACCTGATAAAACAGGGTCAGATGAAAGGGGAGGAGGTCCTCCCCATCAGTGGACTTGGAAAGGGGCAGGGAGGAGATGAGAGAGGGAGGGTGGGATTGGGAGGGAATGAGGGAGCGGGATACAGCTGGGATACAGAGTTAATAAAATGTAACTAATAATAACAATAAAAAAGAAAGCCAAGAACCCAAGAGGCCTATATAAATTATTTATCACCAAGAATAGTCCATTCCCAAATTCTAACTCTGATAGCGGCAACAAAGCATATTTAGTGTGACATCAGATGTTGACCTCTGAGCTGAGGAATGGAGCCTGAGTGATCTCAGTTCTTACTAAAGGCAGGTTTAACTTGTTTGTAGAGAACCGTTTGCTCAGTCCAAAAGAAATAAACATCAGGTTTTCACTGTTTGCTTGTTATTTCCCTTGGATAAACTCATTTGTCTGAGTTTAGAGTGAATTGTGTTTGTTCTCTCAAAAACATGAGATGGTGGTAGTTTCATTGATTTACCACAAACATTAAGTACTTTTCCTATTTACTTTTTTTTTCACGTGTATTTTTAGCTGTCACTGCAAATCACCAGTATTGCCCAAAAGATGGATGATGCCTTGCAATAAAAAGTGGGAACCAGAGGGAAAAAATAACCAAGTCCTATGGATTTCAGAAAGCACATTGGAGAGGGTTACTTCCCTCCCCCCCTCAAATCACAAATGCTCTGATAAGTTGAGCCTGGAAAGAATAATGGAATTCCAGAAGGGCCTGTCGCACCAACTCTTGCTGGAAATTAGAGACGCCAATCTCAGCAGGCTGTTGGCAAACGAGCCTGGCAGCTAGTATTTGTAGCCTACACCACCCTCGCGCTCTGCATTAAGCCCATCATTTCTTACCTTCTAAACTCCTAGATCAATCTTTATGTGAAATCAATTTCATGCTTTTCCGTGCAAAAATTGGCAGCCCGAGCTTATCCCTGTCAACACGTGGTGTGACACAGAATCACGTCTGCACATATGGCGGCTTCAGCTGGGGGTACTTCTCCTCTCCTATTTCGTTTCTCCGGGGGCTAGAGTTCTCCTCCACACCATCTCAGGTCGCTCGTTTCATGAATGGCGCTGAGGCATTTAGTGGGGTCTTCATTGTATACAGCGTCATCTGTTGCTGTGAGAAGCACACAGAAGAAAAAAGCCAAAGCAAGATTGCAATTGCGTTTTTCTCTTTACATAAGCAAAACGACACTTCCTAAGAAACACACTGAGAAAATATAAACGTGTGGGTAGCTTACTTAAATGTAGAGATAATGAAACAACCGGGAGGGTGCCCGCTGCGCAAGCATGACGATCTGTGTTTGGATGCCGGCGCCCATCTGGAAACCACACACGGTGGCCTGCAACTCCGACTCTAGCCCTGGGAAGAAGAATCAAGAAGGTAGATGCCTGGAGCTTACTGCAGCCAGTCAGCCAACTGGAGAGCTCAAAGCTCAGTGAGCTACTCCATCTAAAAACACACAAGGCGAGAGCGACAGACAAAGACACTGGCCATCAACCTCTGCCTTTAACAGGCAAGTGCACACAGGCACACATGTAACCACATGTACTTTATACCACAGACATGCACACACATGCACATAAACACACACACAATCTACATACAAGTAAAACAAATACTTTAAAGTTTAAAAATAAGGAGTTGGGACTTGTTATCAACAAACTGGTGTCATCTCCCCCGTGTCTTCTGTTGCCTACTCTCTCCTTTCCTCCCCTCTTCTCCCGTCTCCTTCTCTTCCTCTCTCTTCTACTCCTCACAGCTTCTATAATGTCCTCTTCCTTCCTTACAGGTCAATCTCTCTATCAGATGTCAGAACCAATCAGCGGCCACGCATTCCCAAAGAAGGGTCTAGCAGTGCTTCTGAGCTGAGTTTGGAGGGAAGCGCTTTAGATAAACAATATATTTGCAAGAATGGCCTTTGATCAGTAACAGCAGAAGCAGCCGGGAACCTGCTAAGGAAATAGACTCGGTCCACCCCCACCCCGCAGTAGAACTGTTGAATCAAAACTCTGGTTAGCAATGAACACTAAAGCTTGCAACGACTGGGCTACGACAGGTAAGGCAGCACTTCTACAAGAGCTGCACACAGTATGGTATTGGGGGTGGGGACTGGCCTAGATCCTACAGTCAGGCAAATGACTTTAGGCCAAAATGTTCTATAAAAAAGAATACTGGAGCTGGAAAGATGGCTTGGCAACTTTTCTAAGGACCAGAGTTTGGTTCCCAGAACCCGTGTCAGATGATTCATAATCATCTATAATTTCAGCTCCAGGGAATGCAACACCTGTGGCCTCTGCAGGCCTCTGCACTCACGTGCATATATATATATATGCCCAGGCACATGCGTCTGCACAAACACACACAAGCACCACTTAAAATAACGTAAGTGAAACTTCTGTTTAAAAAAGAAAAGAATGAGATGCAGCGTTTACGTGACTCCGTGGCCAGCACAGGCTTCTTGCATGCCCTTCCTCCGTCATGGACACTTGACACTGGTACCCATGGCTACACAAAAGCAGCATTCGGGATAAAATGGTGATATGAACTTGTAAGGGTAGGCAGTACTGGGGTCTGGGGAGAGAATGAAGGCGCTGTCATTGATGCCTGAACTTCTGTCCCTATGGCTGTAGAAGAATGAGTCTTGTAGAGCGAACAGAGACCTTAGTTTCCTCTACAAGGTGGTTATTAGTGACAGCTTCTCTGAGGTCACGTTTAGCTCTCAAATGTTGTATTATCCCGTGTGACTCTGAGATTGATCCAAAAGTGACCTTGATGACACTCTCTTCTGATTTTGTGATTTTAAATAGAGCATGCTCTCTCCCAAGTAGGTATCAAGATGTGGCTTGTAACCAATTCCTCTTGCGTGGGTAGGGGAGGTAGCTCAGTGTTAATGTGCTTGCTGCAAAGCATAAAGACCTGAGTTTGCATCCTTAGCCCCTACGTGAAACTTGGGCTTGGTGGCATGTGTCTGCAATTCCTCGGGGGATTAGGGGGGCAGAGGCGACAGGTCCCAGGGTTCACTTGGCAGCCGGTCTGTTCAAAATAGTGGGAGAAGGAGAGCAACAGAGAAAGACGCTCAGCATTGACCTCCGTCCCCCATGCATGTACACAGCACGCACACGCGGGAGGGAGAGATACGCATGCACGTGTGGAGGCGGGTATGTGGATATGCGCATGTGTGTATGAAGCCATGCTATCAAAGGGAAGTCTACAAAAACCACAATAAACCCTCAGGGCCAGGCATTACCAGGAAAGGCTTCGGGGAATAATCTGAGTTCTTAGAAAAATACATGTGTCAAGGACTGGTGATACATTTAGGACATAATTCTTTATTCCTTATCCAGGCTTTCCAGCTGAGATTTCATCAGTGGAATATCCTGACTGGAGAGTTCCTTAGATTGTTCCTACATCCGAAAGCAATAAACAGCCAAGGACAAAGAGAACAAGTAGCACAGGAGCAAGAAATTAAGTGCGGGGGAAAAAAAAGTGAAGAGTTCCAACACTATCTGACAAATTCACGAGTTTCTGTGAGACTTTCAAAAGAGAGGGGGAGGGGGAAGGGGGACAGGAGGAGGAGAAGACAGCGCTGGTAAAGTCATTACAAAAAGGGTTTCTTGGCATGAAGAATCTCTTCTTTTTCCCCTCTTAATTTTCTTTTCTTCTTTTTGAAACCTCACCCAAAGCCATAGGGCAGAGGTAGCCCCAATACAAGGCCTCATATTCGCAGAAATCCTCTGCAAAAGAACCTGCCTGTACCCATTTACCTTCTCATCTATTACCCACTTCATTCAAAACATCAATCTGATTTTACTCCTGATTTGGTCTAAAACATGTATAAATTCATCCCTCTCTGCAATCGTATCAAGCATCTCAATGCATGGAACTGGCTTCTTCTGGCACCAGCCTGGCATCCTTGTGTGTATGTAGTGGGAAAACATCAGCCACATTTTTTCTCATTGTCCCTTCCAGGGAGAAATAAAAATTTTATTAGTGTTTATAGTTGAGGTCAAAGTTTGAGATGACTTTTTCAAAGGCAGAATTTTTCTCAGAGTTTACTGGGATTAGTGATTCTGACAAGCTGTTATGCATTTATTTTAATCTCTTGCCAAAGAGAATAATTTCTTCACAGATAAAAGCGTATGTGCAAAGCATCTATTGTGTATGCACAGTAGCATATTTTTAAACCCTGTCCTCTTAAGGAAGAGAGGATAACAACCAAATGTGCCCTAACAACCAAGGATCATACTTTACATTACTGGGTGTGAGGCCATTAAATCAGTGCATGCTGGGCGGGAACATTGCTCCTAATGTGTGTACAATTTTATAAGTTCTTCGACTACAGAGCAAATTCACAGGTACTGTGTGGCTTCTTAAGTCTATAATTCTTTAATAGCTTTTGCTTTCAATGTTTCCTTCCACGCTCACTCAGTAAATGGTTCAGTTTGGATTGAAAGTCAAAGATAATTGAGCACAGAAGTGCTGAGTTGGTGTTCCTTTCTAAAAGGGTTAATGGCTAAGAGTCAGTGAATTGAAATTAAGGTGAGAGGGTATTCAAGGAGGAGACAGGTGTACCTTCATTTTTTTTCTTTGAGATTAATTGATTGTATATATGGTGATCTATACACCAAAGTCAATTTTAATATGTGATGTTGAAAGCCAGACTCTGACTAGGGAGGCATACTCTTTTTGAACTCTATATTAAATGGGTCAAGGTGAACTAGAGATTCACTATTGAGCAAGAGGATGACTGGAGAACAGGAGAGAAAGAGAGGCCTTGGAAGGCTTTGTACTGAAGATGGAAATCCAGTGTTTCTATTCCTACTTGGGAAAGGAGAGGCCATGGCCTAATGGAGTGTTTCCTGAGCTTTGGTTGGAAAGCATGGTTAAGTAAAGAAAAGAAAAAGATTATTTGGTACAAGAAAAGGAAAGAAGAGTTGCAGCTGCAAAATTATGAAGTGGTGTAAGAAAAAAAGAGCAAAAGGGTGCACTCACAAGTTTTCAAATGGGAGAATCAGATCCTTCTTTAAGCTGTCTGCTCTACACAACCTGCAAAGCAGAATTTGCAGATTTGTGGTCCATGATACTCAGTCACCTGCAATTACAGCAAGGCTAAAAACTGACTTCCTGTCCAAGCCAAATGCCTGATGAGGCCTCTCTCTCAGGGATCTGGGGATACATTTTCAGAGTGGGGTTTCTAGCTCTTGTCACCCATAGATGTCCAAGAGCTGACCAGGCTCCAAGAACCAGGATGAGGATTCAGTAAAGCAGCTGTCATGGCATGCAGCCCTCAACAGGACAGTTTGTCCACAATGCCAGACAGGTGAAACTGACACAGGTTTAATATAGGAAGAGAAAGAAATCACTCAGAGCAGAAACGGAGAGTTTGGGCTTTGTGCTTAATTAAGATATTTATCTGCGCTTTCGGTCTTCGCGCTCTGTATTGCAAGGTCGTGGAGAAAGGAGTCTGAGGTAGAGCGGCCATTTCTTCCGCCTACCTTCTCTGCGCTCTTCGCTGAACTTCCAGCATCGTCATGTTGGGTCAGAGTATCCGGACGTTCAGCACCTCCGTGATCCGTCACAGCCACTATGAGGAGGGTCCGGGGAAGAATTTGCCATTTTCCATTGAAAACAAGTGGCGGCTACTGGCTCTGATGACTGTGTTCTTTGGGTCTGGATTTGCTGCTCCCTTCTTTATAGTAAGGCACCAGCTACTCAAAAAACAAGGATATTTAATCTATCCTTCAACAGGATGAAGAATGTTTTAAGAGATGCAATCTGAAAATTGGGTTGAACTCTTATATACAATTGTAAATAAAGTAATGAAACATAAAAAAAAAGATATTTATCTGCAAACCTTGAGAACTAAAATATGATGGTTTTCACTTTGCTCTCCTTAAATCCTCCTCTTTACTCAGGGTCTTTTTAAAGGAAAAAATATGAACTAGATAATTCAAGAGAAGAATTCTCCTTGTCAGCATGTTTCAACTATCATTCACCCATGCTCAGCTTAATCCAAGAGCTCATCTGGACATTCAACTTCAGACGGATTTGGCAAGCCAAGATGTGTTCTGAGAATGATTGAATTTACCAAGCCAGGCTTGGGAACTGGAATGCGTGAGAGGAAACTATGAATGCTGGGGCCATCCTTACTGTTATTCTTGACTTTGGTTCTATCTTTTATACATATCCTTTTTAAATATTCTATTTTTTAATTTCTCCATTGGGAGGAAAACATTTTGCTGGTTGATCTCTTTGCTGTGTAACATACAGAGATGCTGCTGTGAGACCCAATCAGTCACCGCTTATAAATACCTCAGTGTTTTTGATGACAGGAACAGGATGAATTAAATGTTTCATCATTGTGTTCACTGTGCGTGTGCTTCCTTTGGCCCCAGCCTGTGCACAGCATTTTATTATTGTCACATGAGGTTAATAACAGTGGTGTCCTTTTTACCTTTGCTCTCAGCAGCCAATGCAGAAACAATCAAATGTCTATGATTTTCTAATATTTTTTCTACTGATCACTATTAGGCTATTTTAGGCCCATTTTCACTTACAAGATCACATATGAATAATATTAATGTAACAAAGAACTCAGCAATACATCACTATGCTAATGAAAATAGAAGGATCTTTTTCTCTTTGTGTGACTCCAGATGAATGGATAGTAATATGCTTATGGTAAATACCTAAAAATATAACTTTTGGCAAATTTTCTCAAAGCAAATTTCTTTAAAAATGTTGCTTTAGAAAGATCTCAATTCTTGTACACAAGACAATGGGTTCATGGTTGTACTTCAATTATTTTAAAGATTACAACTTTTATAACCACAATAAATGTTTTCTTAAGTGCAAAAGATTTCTAAACAGGACTTGGGTATGCAGCTCAGTTGGTATAGTGCTTGCTGCACAGTCGTGAGTTTAATTCCAAGAACCCATGTAAGGCCAGCCATGGTGGCAGCAGTGTGTGCCTGCAATCCTAGTCCCAGGGGAACAAAGACTGGCAGATGCATGGGGCTCACTTCCAGGTAGCTTAGTACAATGTGCAAGTCCAAGTCCAAGTAAGAGACAAGGTCTCCAAATTAAGGTTGATGGCTCCTGAAAAAAATGGTACTCAATGTGCGTGTGTCTACCTCCATACACATACACACACACACACATACACACACACACACACATACACACACACACACACACACACACACACACACACACACACACGTCTAAACATATTCATTAGAACAAATTACCATTTCTGGTTGCCAGAGAGAATTGATACCAAATATTAAGTACTTGCCAATTATCAGCAGGCAGATTTCTCAAAGTTAGTCAATGACACTCAGTCATCAAAGTTTCCAGGGGAGCTTGCTAACCTCATGCCTAGCCAGCACTCGGGAAGGCAGAACAGGCAGATCTTTGTAAATTCAAGGCCAGTCTGGACATCCAAGGCTACACAGAGAAATCATGTCTCAAACAAACACGAAAGAACCTCATGCCCGTGCCCCCCTTATCCAGCCTGGTGAAGTTGGAACTATGTTAATTTGAGTTGTTGTTGCGTTTTATAGAGGAGAAACAGAAATGCCTCTCCACCCAAGACAGGACCTCAACAGACCAAAGAAGTTATTCTATCTAGATCCAGAATCCAGCCTGATCAACCAATGAGTTTGGGGTTCTACTTAAAAGAGCATAGTGACACTTAAGTACTAAAAATCTCTACCCCCGCATAAATGATGACACATAAAAGCTGCACTACCAAACCCTCACCCTAGCAAACCTTCTACCTTCTATATCTTTCCCCAAGACCACACACAGGGAGGTTAGGATTTCATGCATCTCAAGGAATAAGAGGTGACTAGCCTTTTGAGTGAGGATTAAATGACTCTCTTCCCCTTCTACAAGGGGTGCTAATAGGCCTAATGTCATGGGAGTACACTCATAATTTAGTGATGGCATACTCGCTCTACTCCACTACTTCATCTGGATCTTACATTCTCACTTGCTCTTCTTCTGTGATATTTCCTGAGCTTGCAAGGAAATTATATATATATACACATATATATGTGTGTGTATGTTTTTATACATATATGTATGTATGTATGTATTTAATTATTTATATATAGTGTTTTAGTGTTCTAGTGCTGTGAAGAGACACCATGGCCAAGGCAACTGCTAAAAGAAAGCATTTAACTGGGGGCTTGCTTGCTTACAGTTTTAGATGGTTAGACCATAATCATTATGGCAGACAAGTATGGCTCTAAATCAATAGCTGAGAGCTTTACACCCTCATCCCCAGGCAGAGAGAGAGACTAGCACGGGCTTTTGAAGATTCCAATCACACACCTCTTCAAGCAAGATCATGCCTATTTCAATAAAGCTACATATCATAATTCTTCCCAACAGTCCACTAACTGAGAGCCAAGCATTTAAATATATGAGCCTTTGGGGGCCGTTCTCATTCAGACCACTACAAACAGCATAGACTATAGCAACAGATATTTATTTCCAATGGTTTGATTAGTTAAGAACCACCACCCACCATAAAAATAAGTTCCCTTCCACTGAAGGCAACAGCAGCAGAAATCCAACATACAAGCACAAATATTTAGAAGCTAATTTGAAAAGTGAACATATCCACATAAGAAGATAATAGCAGGAGCGTCCCAATGAAGCCTATGGTTTCTCCAGATATAAGTTGTTACCGTGGCTTAGAATACAATTTCTCCAGCATGCACATGTTGTCTGGCACATAGATGATGTTAACACACAGGCTCCATACCATAGCTGAACCACGGACCCACATCTTCCCCCAAGCACCTTCTGGTACTATAAATGCTATACAGCATAGAGGGGCTTCTAGTTAAGTCATGGCTGGCTTTCTGTGTCCTGTGATCAAAGCACTCAGTGTTTTCAGCCACAGGGACTTGCTTTTGCATTTTAGCATTCAACGGTTTGTGACTTTGTGGGTTCCTTTCTCTCTTCCACCTTTCTCCACCCCCTTTTTCGCTTTCAACACTCTAATGCTAGATAGGAGGGGAAAAAAAGATAGAGAGGAAAGGGGGTATTTTTATTGTTAGACTACTTCCTGCAGACTAGGAGGACTGAGTTCCTTGGGGCAAGTCTGATCCTTGCCATCAGGATACCTATTTTCTTCTTGTTGTTTCTTTGTACACAACTACTTGGGAAACCACAACCAACAGCATTCAATCACCAACCAGCCACCAGCTTATCGGGGCCCAGGCATTTATATAACCTCTGAAAAGTCCCCAGAACTACAAATGTCACACTCTCACAGAATTATTCATGCCTCTGCCAGAGCACAAGGCAAATCGTACTCGGGCAGCCCCACGTCCCCTGGGATTAAAACAAAAACATATTCCCATAGCAAAAGTTACAAAATTCTCACTACATTTAACCAACAACAGTGGCAATGGCTTCAGAAACCTTCCTGGCCAGCAGCTCAGGGGAGAGGTAATCTACCCCAGCGCTAGGATTTTTCATTCAATGACTTAAATCTTATAAGCATGCTTTCCCCATCCGCACAGGTTGCCTTCTGCCCTTAACTGGCTTAAAGGCTGTTTTATATTTACAGGCACACGCGGTTATTGGATTTCCCAAATACCTTGCCAGGTAGCATCTGCCTTATCCAACTATAAAAGTCCCAAGACTTTTACACCTGTGCCTGGACCTTGCACCTTGTAATGGTTGAGTTTCCATTTTCATTCATTTAATTGTACTTACTTGCCTTTTAGATGCTTTTCTAAATCTGTAAGCTACTCAGAGGCTGGCATTTTATAACGAAACTCATTTTACAAAAGGTAGGCAGCCTCCCCAACGGCCCATTCCAATCAAGTGCCAATTGGTCTTGGGATTCAGTAGAGAAGAGGATAATAAAAGTTAGCAAGGTCTAATAATACAGCAGGGGAAGCTCCCATCAATCGTATCAATTGTTCTGCCCTGTTTATATCCAAAGACCAGTGCTGTCCTCAGCCTTGATCGAAGAAGCTTACTCGGGCAACAAACAGCAGTTAATGCAGAGACTCATGGCTGATCAAGATGCGGAGAACAAGTGATTCTTGAGAGCTCCACATTAAAAGGGACACAGGTATCGCCTCCTCCAAGGCTCAGGGCACACTGAAGAACAGAGTGGGGGAGAACACAAGATCAGAACAGCGAGGAGGGCTGTTAAATGTGCAAAACGGCGGCAGTCACCTGGGGTCCTGCCCAACCCAAGGGTGCTAATATCAGACAGGAACTACTGAGGAGAGCAAGTGGGTGTCTTTAGCGGTCACTGGTGAATTTCTCATGTTCCCCGTGGATTGTTTCACACTCATGTTCATACAGACAGCTCAGCGGATCACAAAGAAAAAAAAAGACAAAAACATACAAAAGTGGGATAAAGTTTTGATGGGAGGAAGGCGGGGAGAGGCTGGTTGGGGTGGGAGGAAGATAAGAGTGGGAAGAGAAGATAAGAGTGTGATCAGAATATTTTATGTACATGTATGAAATTATCAAAGAACATACTAATTTGAGAAAGAGAGTGATGTTAGGTTCAGTGGCATGAATGAGGGGTACTGCCTTATCTAACTCTCTACAACACATATATACTATCTGTAAGCCAACTATCTGTTTCATTGACCACACATGGCTATTGGAAGGGCCCCAGCTAAATAAACAATTTCTCACAGGTCTTATAATTCACCTTCTCCTTCTTCTCCTCCAACTCCTCCTCCTCCTCCTTCTCCCCTTCATATCTGCCATCTGCCCTTGTGACCTCTCCCCCCAAAGAAAATAAGGAACAAAAATTTAAAAATAAACAAAACAAAATATTAAAAAAACATCTTCTCATGGAAGCTATAGGGTATGTCACGGTATGTGACATAGTATACCCTTTGTCCACACATCTTGCAAATGTTCATTGCAATGAGTCATTGGCCTGGTTTGAGGCCTTTGGCTTCTGCTACACTATCAATGCTGGATCCTCACTGGAACTCCTGTCGGATATCATGTTGCCATGTGGCATAGAGATTCTGGCTTTGAATCTGCAGGACTGGCCCTTTCATGTGCTCTGCCAGTTCATAGATGAGGTAGATATTGGAGTGAGCCAACTCAAAGCCCTTGATCTGGGCTTGGGTGGTAGCTGAGTTGGTCAGCCCATCAGCTCTCTTGTATCCACACCCAGGGCAAGAGTAGGTTCTCCTCTGAGATCCATGATGACTAGCTCCAGAGCATTGCACAGATTTCTAGTACGAGGAATAGTTTCTGTCATGCTGATCAGATCTTATGTCCAACTAGACAGCTACGGTTACCACCAGGGAATGTGTACTACACTTGTATCCTCGAGGTCTTCAATTCATGCTGGTCATTGCTGTGACTCATGGGCATCATAAGACTGTTGGTTCTTTGCCTCCTTTGGAAGCTTGGCTAAGCAGGTTGTAAAGCTAGTCTTCAGGGAGGAGGCTTTCATGTAAGAGCCAGCTAGGGTCCTCTGCACCCTGTGTCCAAAGCGCCTGGTGTCTTCAGCAATAGGGAATTAGCTTCTACATTTGGGCGCACCCAGGGGCATGAGCAATAGCCAACAATGCTTTGTTAGTCTCAGGGACAATCTAGACCAACAACTCAGAAAGGGCTTTTCACATGCCTGGTGTTGGAGCTTTGTTAGAGAGTCTATGGCTCTTGGGAGGAGTACGTCAGCTCACATGAGAAAGTTTCATTTAACCATATATGTCAATGTCTATACCAACTTACATACATTATACGTATCTTAGGTAAATAGTTAATCATATGATTCCTTGTGGCTTTTTTGGACACCCCTTACTGTTACTTTCCTCCCTCCTTCTGTATTTATCTCTCTCCCCTTCCCTAATGAAAGCCCCCCCCTGTTTCCCCATTTCCCCTTTCAGATCACTTATATTCCACTATTCCTCTCTCCATCCCTCCTCTACTGCTTCCCACCCTCCACAATGGTTCTTTTATACACTCCTGGTTTCTGCAGTTAATCCAAGCTGTATACTCCTATCTGAAAATTTGGAGTTAATACCCTCTAATGAGGAAGAACATGTCCTTCTGGGTCTGGGTTCCATTATTCAGTTTGATCTTTTCTAGTCAGTGAATATATACCACCTTTTTATTTTTCATCCGTTTGTTGAAGGATAAGTAGGTTGTTTCCATTTTCTATCTATTGTAAATAGAGTAGCAATGAACATGGCTGAGCAAGTGCCAGTGGAGTAGAAATGTCAAGTCCTTTGATTATATGTCAAGGAGGCATGCACATGAGTCATATGATAGACTGGTTTAGCCTTTTGAGATTATTCTGATTTCCAGAATAGCTGGACCAGTTTATAATCCTACTAATGGTGAATGGGTGTTCTTTTTTTCCCACAGCTTCTCCAGAATTTGTTTTGTTGATCTTTACCATTCTGACTGGGGTATGATGATATCTCAAAGGTTTTTGATTTACAATTCTCTAATTGCTAGGGATGATGAACAATTTTTTTTTTCTTAATCACTTTTATTTCTTCTTCTGAGAACTCTATTTAGGTCCAAAGCCATTTTTTTGAATAGGTCATTTTCTTTGTCTTTTTGTTGTTGTTCTTTATATATTCTGGGTATTAATCCTATGTCAGATATATAACTGAAAAGTATTTTCTCCCATTCTGTAGTCTTACTTTCTACCCTAAAGATTGTTTCTTTAGTTGCACAGAAACTTCTTGGTTTTATCAAGTTCCACTGTCAACTGTTGGCCTTAATTATGGGTCAAATGGAGTCCTAATTCATGGCCAAGTAGAGTCTTAATTCATGGGTCAATGTAGTCTTATTCAGAAGTCTACATCAGGTCTCATCTGGACTGGCTGCAGGGTCAGATGGAAGGGGAGGAGGACCTCCCCTATTAGTGGACTTGGAGAGGGGCATGGGAGGAGATGAGGAGGCTGGGATTGGGAGGGAATGAGGGAGGGAGGCACAGCTAGGATACAAAGTGGATAAACTGTAATTAATATAAAAAATAAAATTAAAAAAAAGAAAGTCTACATCTATATCTGTAGGGTACTGCTGATGTTTTCCTCTAGCAGTTTTACTGCCAGGTTCCACATTTAGGTCTTTGATCCACTTGGAGTTAGTTTTTGTGCAAGGTAATAAATATGTGTCTAATTTTTATTTGTCTACATGTCAACATAATTTTCCAGCATCATTTGTTGAACATGCTTTTTCCTCAGAATATGTTTTTAGCAACTTTTTAAAATATTAAATGAATGAAGTTTTATGTATTCAGGTTTGGATCTTTGATTTTGTTCCATTGGTCTATATGTCTCCTTAATATAGCTTGAGATCTGGAATGGTAATCCTTTCAGCATTGTTCTCTCTGTTCAGGATTGATTTGGCTATCCAGAGCCTTTTATGTTCTATGTGAATTTTAGGATGGATTTTCTATTTCTGTGAAGAGTAAGACGTGGGTTTTGATGGGATTGCATTGAATCTGTAAATAACTTTTGGTAAAATTATCATTCCCACAATATTAATTATATCAATCTCTTTCCATTTTCCAGTGTCTTTATCTCCTTCTTCAGAGGTTTAAAGTTTTCATTGTTGAGGTCCTTCACATCCTTGGTCAGGTTCATTCCCAGACATTTTATTTTCTTTGGAGTGTATTCATGCTTGGTAGTGTATAAAAAAAGCTATTAATTTGTGTAAATTGATTCTGTGTCCTGCCACACTGCTAAAATTTGTTATAATCTCTAGAAGTTTGCTGGTAGATTTTTGCGATCTTTTATGCATAACATCATGTCATCTGCAAATAGATAGTTTGGCTTATTTTTTTCCTTGTTTGTATCCTTTTAGTTTCTTTCTCTTGTTTTATTTATCTAGCTAGTGATTCAAGAAAAACATTAAAAAGGATTGAGGATAGTCAATATGCCTGTCTAGTTCCTGGTGTCAGTGAAATTGCTTCCAGCTTTTCTCCATTTAGGATTATGTTAGCCATGGGATTCTCATATGTAGCTTTCATTATTTTGAAGTATATTCCTTCTGGTCCTGCTTTCTCCAGGACTTTTAATTATAAAGGCATGTTGGATTTTGCCAAAGACATTTTTTTTTACTTATCGAGGTGATGTAATTTTTGTCTTTATATCCACTTATGTGGTTTCTTATATTTATATTTTATATTTATTGACTTGCTTATGCTGCATTTCAGGGATAAAGTCAGTTTGATCATGGTGTAGAATCTGATAAAATGTACATGATTTTGATGTATGTCTTTATTCTGTTTGCAAAAATTTATTAAGTATTTTTTAGTCTATGTTCATCAGGAATATTGGCCTGTAGGTTTGTTTGTTTTGATGTTGTTGTGTCTTTATCTTGTTTGGGTATTAGAGTGATAGTGGATTCATAGAGTTTGGGAGTACTTCTTCTCTTTCTAGTGTTAAAAATGGTTTTAGAAAGATTGGCTGTAGATCTTTTAAAGTCTGATAGAATTCTGCTTTGAATATATGTGATCCTGGACTATATTTTAGTTGGAAGTCCTTTTTTTACTATTTCAACCTCCTCGTTTTTTATGAGTATGTTTAGGTTGTTGACCTTTTGGTTTAAATTTGATGCTTTGACTGAATCTAGAGATTCATCCATTTCTTTTAAGTTTTCCAACTTAAAGGAGTACAGGCTTTAAAACTACTCCTTTATAATATTGAGATTATATTTGGTGTCTGTTATAATTTTTCTTTATCATCTCATCTTGAGTCCTCCTTAATGTTCCTATCTTTTTATTAAATTTTGTTTGCAAATCCTAGATTGCATTGATCATTTTCATCAGCCTTATACTTGTGAATTGAAGAGGCATCACTCAGGTATTTATTCTCCTTAAATTCTTTCTCTTTAAGTTCATTAAGTTGCTTGTGTCTTCTTTAAAGTCCTTGAATTCTTTTATGAAGGTTATGATTGTTCTTTTAAATTCTAAGATTCACTTACATAGTTCTCATTGGAAAACATTTTTCCTAATCTGGTGCCAGAAGCCTGGAAGGTTCCTGGAGAGCCACTGGTCTCAGTCTACAATGAGCATCTGTGATTACCTACCCATGAGACTGTTTTAGTATTAGGTTAATTAGCATTTTCTTATATGAGTCATTAGATACCCACTTGAAATTCTAGTCACCATTTTCCCCTGGTTCTGCTAACAGGGAAGGAACCAACAGCAGTAGCAGCAGCAACAACAAAACAGAGAAAATCAACTCAGTGGCAAGATGGAAAACCAAGTGCAAAAGAACAGCTGATCTTCCTTTGGAAATACTCTTTATCCCACCAGGGCTGCTATGAGGTGTCACCCACAACTGAGCTGGACCTCCCCACATCAATCAAGGCCATCAGAACAGTACTTTATGTGGGGCTTCTTACTCAGGTGACTCTAATTTGGCAACTTGGTATGAAAACCAGCCATCAGAGGAACCTTGCTGAAGGAGATAGATTTAGGGGATGTGCCTTACAGGTGATTGTGCGCCCTCAGCTCCAACCCCAAATCTCTGCTTCCTGATGCTGACCACATGTAATCAGCTATCCCACACTCCCACTCCCACACCTTCTCTAAATTGTAACCCCTCAAATCATAAGCAAAATACACCCTTCCCTCTTCTTCACCTTAATTGCTTTTGTCAGGTATTTGAGTATAGCAATGATAAGTATAACTAACAACAACAAGAAAAAAATGGTGCCAAGGTTGGGGTTGCTATAATTCATCAATAAAAATGTGTGGAAACGCAGACTAGAGAAGTCTTCCTGTTCATTCATGGGCCCCAGCATCCTGGAGAGAGCTCTAGTGACACTGGATAGATTCCTGCTTCTGTTGTGGCTCACAAGGCTCCAGATGAAGCCTTATGACAGATTACCAACACATGGACTTTGACAGATATTCTTTCTAAGCTTCTACACCTTGAATTGAGCCTTCATTTCTTCTAGTGGGTTCCCATTCCTCCCTCAGGTACTTATCTTTAATGTGCCTTCCCTTCCCAAGTCTTCAGAAGCCACAAGTGACAATTGTTGATGTCCATCTTAACCAATCTTTTCCCACACATTGCTGAGATCACTCAAAGAAAGGGACAGAAACCACAACCTTCCCCTCTCTGTTTCTCTCTCTGTCTCCCTCTGTCTCCACCTCTCTCTCTCTTAAAAACAGCACACTCTTGTTGTCTTTCACTCATTGACATTTTTGTCAAGTCACTTGGTTGAAAGTTAAAACTTTGCCCTAAACATATTTTTAGAGAAATTATAAGCAGAAAAATCAAATCATTTTAACTGTTTGCTATAAGAGTTCCTCTTGAAGAGAAACTTATTCTTTAGTTTGGGAGCTAAGTTAGCAGTTTTATAATGGGCATGGGTAAACACCAGGAGAGCCTGGGCATGGGATTATAAGACTAAGAGAAAGCCAAGTTTCTCTGCCTCAGAAAGCCACAGGAATTTTGAGTGTGCTTCCTCTACACTACAGGGCTAAGGAGAGTCAGACCATGAAAGGAGGTTGAAACAAGAAACTTTCTCTGAATCTCAAGAGTAAATAACAGGCACCAGAGAAGCTGCATGGGAAGGAAGAAGAAAAGGGCTCCTGAAGCCAGTGCTAACATTCCTCTGTATCGCACACATGAGACAACAAAATCAACTGAGCATTGCTGCCCTTAGGGGAATTGGTATGAAGAAGACAGTGCTGGGTCTGTATCTTGAAGAAAAAAAAAAAAAACCTAAAAACTAAAAGAGGCTAAAACAGCCTATGGTAGTGGTCAGGGTGTTGGGGGCAGGGAGAAGAAACTGAGACAGGTTAGGAACAAGAAAAAAAAGAGTAAGACCTAAGTCACAACTGCAGAATCTGCAGAGAAATTACAGAGTATGTGTGAAATGGTTAATAATGAAAGATGGGGGGGGTGAGAGAGGGGGAACCTTAGAGTTATGCGGGTAGCTCTTACATGAAATATAAACCAGCGGGCCTTGATGTTCACTAACATCGGCCTATCCCAGAAACATAGGCATAGGAAATAAGACATGACTAAAGTTTGTACCTAAAATCTATCCCATTAACTTGTGTCAATGGAGGCAGAAACAATAACGTAGAATTGTGTGTGTGTTACATATAGCATAGTGATGACATAGTCACCAAAAAGTGACTATGCAATATCCAAATTCTCATCAGTGCCCAAAGACTTTCTTGTATTCATCCACTGTGGCGTTGGCACTTGTTGCTGTGCCTCTCTGTAGCAGAGCTGTATGCCTGGCCACCTACAACCTCTTTCTGTACTAGTTGGAAACAGTAGGCACAGTTCCAGAAATTCACCAGGAAAACTAACGATGTGCACTCCCCTTCACGCATGGAGAAAGAGCGTGTCCAGCCGAAATAACAGAAGCTGGCTTTCCAGTACAAACTTCCTCCTCAGACTCCATGGTGCCTACAGCATCAAAAATTTCCCGGGAAATACTGATAAGAAAGGATGGATTGTTGATGGCCTGGGGGTAAAGTTTATCTCCAGAGATAACAAACTTCATAAGTGAAAGAGGAAGGGACAAAGGAAAAAAAGAAAAGACACTAGGACCTGTTGTGTTTAATTTCATCTGGCTCCCACTCTGTCTGTGGAAGAAAGTTGCCTGGAAAGTCAATTTGAGGGCTAGAGAAATACTCAGTCAGTAAAGTGCTTATCAAACAAGCATGAGGACCTGAGTTGGACACTGAGCATTCATGTAAGAGCCAGGCATGGCGTCACGTGCTTGGGATCCCACCACTGAGGAGGTGAAGACAGAGAGATCCACCCAACTCACTGGCCAGTCATCCTAGACTCAACTGTGAGTTCCAGTCCAAGGACAGATCCTGTGTCCAAAAGTAAGGTCAACAGCACCTAAGTGTTGACACTGCAAGGTGGTCTCTGGCCTCCACATACACAAACACACATATAAGCGTGTACTAGCATAGACATGTGTGGGGAAGAGGGAAAGGGAGAGAAAGAAGAAAAAGAGGAAGAGAGGGGGAAAGGGAGAAGAAGCGGAGAGGGGAGAGGGGAGAGCAAGAAGATTGAAGCAGAATCAGAATAAGTGTAGGGTTTCAGACAGTACACAGGGCAGACCACATCTGTATTCATGCTACTGCTGACTAGCAGCATTTCTATGCGGCTCCTTGGTTTGCAGTCATTGTCTCTTTTATGTTTCAACCAAAGGTATAACTACACTGCATCAGTTTACCGTTTTAGCCCGTTGAGAACCTAACAGTGATCTCTAGAGAAAGGCAAACTTTAACCACTCAGGCAGCATTACACATACTTGTATATGCTTAAATCATTTTCTCATGAACAGCTTCTTCCTATCTCTGCTATTTGCTGCACAGATTTTCCTTTTGTCATTGGTTCCTTTCTAAGTGAATTGAATACAATTACAGACATAAAAGCTCTTTCAACAATTGGGAAAAACCCTCCAACGTTATCATCCACAGGCCAGGCCTGATGCCAAATGCTTGTAACTTCAGCAATCAGAATCATGGTTTCAAGGCTAGCCTGGGCTACATAATGAACTCAAGGTCAAGCTAATCTATATGGTGAGACTCTGCCTCAAAAGGAGAAAAAAGTCAATCTACCAACCAAACAATCATTCAAGGTTATTATTCCAGTCACCAAACTTGAAATCCATCTAATTCAACAAGGAAATTGCTGCAACAGCAGTCTTCTGTCTTGGAAATGTTAGAAAACACAAAGCCAAAGCAAAATAGAAGTGAAGATTTACTACTAAGATTTTGCTATGTTACTCCAGTTACCTGAAGTAAATCCAGTTAAAATGCAGTGTTGGGAACAGGAGCACAGAGTGAATTGCTAGAACACATTCTGTAACTCCACAGAGAGGCAGTTTTTTGTATTTTCTGTTTGTCCTAAAAAGCAAACAATTTAGTATTTCAAAAATCAATTTGTTTGTACGAGGCACTTTGCTAAGTGTGGCCCATATGACTCTGAACTTAAAATGACCTAACACAACCTTTACTTTAACTTTTGAAATTTTATGGCATTTCATAGACAGTGTCATAGGGCTTGAGTTTTTCATGATACGGGAATGTGATTTCAGTAGGACTGAAAAGAGGTAAATTCCCACCATGATGGGTGCCCAATACTGCACTAACCCCCAGCTATAAACTAAATGAAGCATTCCAGTCATCTGCTTCAGTAATGAGAGAACAAGACCCCTGAGAAAAGGGAAATAAATTCATGAAGGCGACCTCCAGCTTTCTTCCTGGGAATGACTTCCTGGCCATGCTTTAGAGATCTACAGTCTTGGCAGGAAATGGCAGTCCTCTTCATCCAAGTAAGAACACATCAGAGTTGCTCAGGGTGGCCAAAGAGTGCTGTGGAAACTGAGCTAAGAATAGTCAAGGCAAAGCAACCTGAGACTTCAGAGACGCTGGGTACAACCAACTCTAAAGCACAGAAGACCCTAGAGGTTGAGCAGTGTTTGGGAAAAGCAGTAATAAAGTACATCAGAGTTCAGTAAGAGATTTATTAGCACTTCCTTAAAAGCCCCAACATACTGCCAAAAACATCACATAGACCAAATTTTAAAAATAAAGAATATATCACCGCCAGAAGAGGGAGTACTACCAAGATAGAAAACCTTGAGAAAGACTTTGAAAATTACATAGATCTCTGCTAGCAATGCAAAACACCAAGCCCGCATGTTAAAAGGATCAGCCAGTAAACAATGTTTACTCATAAGAGAACATGTAACCATCTCTTTAAATAAAAAATATACCTTCTTCAGAGAGATTCTAGAAGCTAGAATCTCTATGACATGATACAAACTTTAATTAAGAATAATTGGGAGGGATCCAAGATGGCGGCGCTGAGAGGACACTGTGTTGGACAAGCAGGACAGCAGTGACTGCACAGCGACCAACAGATCAAACTCTGGGCCCTGAAACACCAGCAACTGTGTTTCCCAGGTGAGAGGAAACCCCACAGTGTGGGAAGCAATCGGGTCAATTCTTAGGTCGCTCAGCTAAACCCCAGACGAGTTCCGGAGTCCCAGCAGTCTGCTTGGTTGCCATCCAGAGCCACAAGTCTGCGTGCTCTGATCACCATTCCAGACTGAACTGTGGGCCCCACAACACCAGAGACTGTGTTTTTCAGTTGAAAGAAAACCTCAAGGTGAAGGAAGCAATCGGGACCAAGCTCAGATCACCCAGACAACCCCTGGAAAAGGTCCCAGGGTCCGGTAGGCTCTCAGCCGGCAGCCCAGAGACCCATTTGCAGACCCGACTCACCTTCCCAGACAGAACTGTAGGCCCCAAAGCACCAGAGACTGGGTTTCTCTGTTGGGAGAAAACCCCATGGTGAAGGAAACATCAGGTCCGATCTCAGGACACCCAGCCAAACCCTCCCTCTGAAAAGTTCTCAGAAAAAGTTCCTGGGTTCCTGCAGGTGACCAGATTCCAATGCAGAGCTACTCGTCTGTGCACTATTCACCATCCCACAATAAACTGTGGACCCCAAAACACCAGACTGGGTTTCCCTGTTAGGAGGAAACCCCATGGTAGGGGAAACGAAACACCAGGTCTGACCACAGGGCATCCATCTAATCTCCAGAAAAGTCCCTGGGTTTCTGCAGGCTCCAGGCTCTAGCCTCCCACTGCACACATGAGAGCTGCATTAACCCATCCCTAATTACCATTGGGTACTAGGGCACAGAGCTCCAAACTCATACTTTCAAAAGCCTGGGGTTCATGGGGTCAGCCCTCAGACACTGCTCCAAAGGCCCAACCTGTCTCCCTAGCTAAATGGATCAAAACATGGGGCTCCCTGGTTCTTCAAGAGGGCTGCACCCAGCAAACACAGTGTAAGAGCAGAGCAGCAGCAGTGGCTCACTAAATTCAGAGCAAGAAACCCAGTGGCAGGGTAGCTGTGTCCCGGACTTCTCCTGGTGAAAGGAGAGCCCCACTGACTACCAACGACCACAGTTACCACACAGGTCCATACACCTGAGGTGAGCTGTGGCAATTCCTGAGAAGCACCAGCCATTCAGTGACCATACCCAAAAAGCTGAGGAGGCTCCATCAGGAACAACCATCTTCCTGCCAAGGGAATTCTAGTGCCCAGGGCAGGCACCAGAAACACAGCCAACACCTGAGACATCCAGATGATTAGAGGCCAGTGTGAAAGCAAAACCAACAAAAGCCAAAGCAATATGGCATCTCCAGAACCCAGTTATCCAGGGGCAAGTAGCCCTGGACACCCTAACATAAGTGAATTTCAAGATGACCTTACATCTATGTTTATGAAGAGGATAATAGAGGAAACAAATAAAATGTGTAAAGAAAGAGAGAACAGTAAAGTCAAACAGATTATGGCCATCATAAAGAAATGCAGGAAGGTGCACCCAAACAGTTTGTGGCCTTCAGAGAGGAAAGAATTAAATCGCTGAAAGAAATAAAGGAAACAGAGGAATGTTCAAACAAACAGGTAGAGGAATTGAAGGAAAAGCAGGAATATACAGTCAGACAGGTGAAGGAAATCAACAAAATGGTTCAAGATCTGAAGACAGAATTGGAAAAATTAAAGAAAACACAAATGGAGGAAATCACGGAGAGGAAGAACTTAGGGGAAAAAACAGAAACTACAGAAGTAAGCATAACCAATGGACTACAAGAGATGGAAGAAAGAATCTCAGATGTGGAAGATACAATGGAAGAAATTGATGTATCCATCAAAAAAGATGTTAAATCTAAAAATTTCCTGACACAAACCATCCAAGAAATCCAAGACAACATGAAAAGACAAAACCTAAGAATAATAGGAGTAGAGAAAAAAGAAGATTCCCGTCTCCAAGACCCAGAAAATATTTTCAACAAAATCATAGATGAAAATTTCCCAATTTAAAGAAAAGGCCTAGAGGGCCTCTGAAAGACTCTGCCCAGCAGGGTATCAAAGCAGATGCTGAGACTCATACCCAAACTTTGGGGAGAGTCCAGGGAATCTTGTCAAAGAAGGGGGAGATAGAAAGAGGACAGGAGTTCCACAACAGAACAGAACAGAGCAACAGAACCAAAATATCCGGGCACAGGGGTCTTTTCTGAGACTAATACTCCAACCAAGGACCATTCATGGATATCACCTAGAACCCCTGCTCAGATGTAGCCCATGGCAGCCCAGTCTCCAAATGGTTCCCTAGTAAGGGGAACAGGGACTGTCTCTGACATTAACTCAGTGGTGGGCTCTTTGACCACCTCTTCAAGGGGGGAGCAGCCTTTCCAGGCCACAGAGGAAGACAATGCAGCTAGTTCTGATGAGACCTGATAAGCTAGGGTCAGATGGAAGAGGAGGAGGACCTCCCCAATTGGTGGACTTGGAGAGGGGCGTGGGAGGAGATATAGGAAGGATGGTGGGATTGGGAGGGAATGACGGAGGGGGCTACAGTTGGAATAAAAAGTGAAAAAAACTGTAATTAATATAAAAAATAAAAATATTATTTAAAAAATAAAGGAGATGCCTATAAGCATTCGAGGCCTACAGAACACCTAATAAATTAGACCAGAAAGAAAACCCTCCCACCAAATAATAATCAAAACAGTAACTATACAGAACAAAGAAAAAATACTTAAAGCTGCAAGGGAAAAAGGCCAAGTACCATATAATGGCAAACCCATCAGAATCACACCCAACTTCTCAACAGAGACTATGAGAGCCAGAAGGGCCTGGACGTATATCATGCAGACCCTAAGAGAACAAATATGTCAGCCCAGACTACTATACCCAGCATAACTTTCAATCATCACAATGGAAAAAAGATATTAAAAACAAAACAAATTTAAACCATACCTTTCCACAAATCCAGCCTTACAGAAGATACTAGAAAGAAAAATACAACCCAAGAAAGCTAACTACATTCAGGAAAACACAGAAAATAAATTACCTCACCGCAGAAAAACTAAAAGTAGCTAAGCACACAAACACTACCACAACCAACAGCAAAATCAAAGGATCTAACAGCCACTGGTCATTAATCTCTCTCAACATCAATGGACTCAACTCTCCAATAAAAAGACACTTCTCAAAGAACGGATGTGTAAACAAAACCCAGCAATCTGTTGCATACAAAAAACACACCTAAGTCACAAAGATAGACATTACCTGAGAGTAAAGGGCTGGAAGACAGTTTTCCAAGCAAATGGACCCAAGAAGCAAGCAGGAGTAGCCATTCTAATATCTAATAAAATAGACTTTAAACCAAAATTAATCAAAAGGGAGAGGGAAGGTCACTTCAAACTCATCAAAGGAAAATTCCACTAAGAAGACATCATAATTCTGAACAGCTATGACCCAAATATAAGGGCACTCACATTTGTAAAAGAAACATTAATAAAACTTAAACCACACATAGGCTCCCCACATATTAATAGTGGGACACTTCAATGCCCCACTCTCAACAAAGGACAAGTCAATAAAACAGAAATTAAACAAAGAAACAATGACTCTAACAGATATCAGGAATCAAACAGACCTAATAGACATCTACAGAACCTTTCACCCAAACACAAAAGAATTTATCTTCCTTCTCAGCACCTCATGGAACCTTCTCCAAAATAGACCATATAATCAGGCGCAAAGAAAGCCTCAACCAATACAAGAAGATTGAAATAGCTCCTTGTATCCTATCAGACCACCATGGACTAAAACTGGACCTCAACAACAACAGAAATATCAAAAATCTTATACACACATAGAAACTGAACAACTTGCTACTCAATGACAGCTGGGTCAGGGAATAAAGAAAGAAAAAAATAAAAGTCTTCCTAGAATTCAATGAAAATAAAGGCATAACATAGCCAAACTTTTGGGACACAATGAAAGCAGTGCTAAGAGGAAAGTCCATAGCACTAAGTGCCTTCTAGAAGAAATTCGAAACATCTCATACAAGCAACTTAATGGCTCACCTGAAAGCCCTAGGGAAAAAAAGAAGAAGCAGATACAACCAAGAGGAATAGATGGCTGGAGATAATCAAACTCAGGGCTGAAATCAATAAACTAGAAACAAAAAACAAATCAAAGAATCAGTGAAACCAAGAGCTGGTTCTTAGGGAAAATCAACAAGATAGACAAACCCTTAACCAAACTAACTAAAAGGCAGAAAGACACTATCCAAATCAACAAAATCAAAAATGAAAAGGGGGACATAACTACAGACACTGAGGAAATCCAAAGAATCATTAGGTCTTACTTCAGCAGCCTATACACTCAAAAATTTAAAAATTTAAATGAAATGGACGATTTTCTTGATTGATTCCACTTACCAAGCTGAGTCAACAACAGGTAAATAAATTAAATAGTCCTATATCCCCTAAGGAAATGGAAGCTGTCATCGAAATTCTCGCATGGGCCAGACGGTTGCAGCACAGAATTCTACCAGACCCTCAAAGAAGAGCTAACACCAATTCTCTTCAAACCATTCCACAAAATAGAAACAGAAGGAATATTACCAAACTCTGACTATGAAGCCACAGTCACCTTGATACCTAAACCACACAAAGACCCAACAAAGAAAGAGAATTTCAGGCCAATCTCCCGTAGGAACATTGATGCAAAAAATACTCAATAAAATAAATGCAAACCAAATCCAAGAACAAGTCTAAGATATCATTCACTATGACCAAGTAGGTTTCATCCAGGTATACAGGGGTGGTTCAATATATGGATATCCATCAATGTAATACATCATATAAACAAACTGAAAGAAAAAAAAAACACATGATAATCTCCTTAGATGCTGAAAAAGCATTTGATAAACTCCAACACTCATTTATGTTTAAAGTCCTGGAGTGATCAGGAATGCAAGGAACTTACCTAAACATAGTAAAGGCAATATACAGCAAGCCTATAACAAAAATCAAACAAAATCAAACAAAAATCAAAATGGAGAAAAACTTATATCAGACCCACTAAAATCAGGGACCAGCTAAGGCTGCCCACTCTCTTCAACATAGTTCTTAAAGTCCTTGCTAGAGCAATAAGACAATTAAAGGAGACCTAGGGGATCCAAATCAAAAAAGAAGAAATCAAATAAACACTATTTCCAAATGATATTATTGTATACCTGAGTATATATATTTACCAGAGAACTCCTTCAGCTGATAAATGCCATCAGCAAAGTGGCTGGATATAAAATTAACTAAAAAAAAAATTAGTAGCCCTCCTATATACAAAAGACAAATGGGCTAAGGAAGAAATTAGTGTAACTACACCCTTCACAATAACCACAAAGGACATACAGTACCTTGGTGTAACTCTAACTAAGCAAGTGAAAGACCTATATGAAAAAAAACTTCAATTCTCTGAAGGAAGAAATAGAAGAATATATCAGAAATGGAAAGATCTCTCATGCTCATGGCTTGACAGATTTAACATAGCAAAAATGGCTATCTTACCAAAAACAATCTACAGATTCAATGCAATTCCCATCAAAATACCAACACAATTCTTTAAAGAACTTGAACAAACAATTCTCAGTTTCATATGGGAAAAAAAAAAACAGAATTGCTAAAGCAATCCTGTACAATAACATCTTCTGGAGGTAACTCCATCCCTGATCTCAAGCTGTACTATAGAGCAACAGTAATAAACACTGCATGGTACTGGCATAGAAACAGAAATGTGGATCAATGAAATTGAATAGAAGACACAGAAATAAACCCACACACCTATGGATACCTATGGATACTTAATTTCTTTTCTTTTTTTTTTTTTTTTTTTTTTTTTTTACAAAGAAGCCAAAACCATGCAATGGAAAAAAAGATAGCATCTTCAACAAATGGTGTTGGTCTACCTGGATACCTACATATAGAAAAATGCAAACAGATCCCTACTTATCATCCTGCACAAAACTAAAGTCCAAGTCAAAGACCTCAACATGAAACCAGACACACTAAACTTGTCAGAAGAAAAAGTGGGGAAGAACCTTAAACTCATTAGCACAGGAGACAACTTCCTGAACAGAACACCAAACACACAGGCTCTAAGATCAATAATCAATAAATGGGACCTCATGAAACTGAAAATCTTCTGTAAAGCAAAAAACACTGTCATCAGAACAAAAGGACAGGCTACAGACCAGGAAAAAATCTTCCCCAACTCTATATCTGACAGAGGCTAATATCCAGAATATATGAAGAACTCAAGAAGTTAAACAACAACAAATCAAGTAATCCAATTTTAAAAAAGGGGTACAGAGCTAAATAGAGAATCTCAATAAAGGAATAACAAATGGTAGAAAAACACTTAAAGAAATGTTCAACATCTTTAGTCATCAGAGAGATGCAAATCACAATGACCCTGAGATTTCACTCATCAGAATGGCTAAGATCAAAAACTCAAGTGACAACACATGCTAGAGAGGATGTGGAGAAAAGAGAAACCCTTCTCCATTGCTGGTGGGAATATAAACTTGTACAACCACTTTGGAAATCAATCTGGCACTTTCTCAGACAATTAGGAATAGTGCTACCTCACTATCCAGCTATACCCATTCCTAAGCATATATCCAAAAGATGCTCAAGTATACAACAAAAACATTTGCTCAACTATGTTCATAGCAGCTTTATTCATAATATCCAGAATCTGGAAACAACCCAGATGTCCCTCAACTGAGGAATAGCTACAGAAATTGTGGTACATTTACACAATGGAATACTACTCAGCTATTAAAAACAAGGAAATCATGAAATTTGCAGGACAAATGGTGGGATCCAGAAAATATCATCCTGAGTGAGGTATCCCAGAAGCAGAAAGACACACATGGTGTATACTCATAAGTGGATATTAGACATATAATATAGGATAAACATACTAAAATCTGTACACCTAAAAGAGCTAAGCAAGAAGGAGGACCCTGGGTAAGATGATCAATCCTCACTCAGACAGGCGAATGGAAGAGAGAGAAAACAGAAACAGGACAGGAGCCTACCACAGAGGGGCTCTGAAAGATTCTACCCAGAAGGCTATCAAAGCAGATGCTGAGACTCATACCCAAACTTTGTGCAGAGTGCAGGGAATCTTATCAAAGAAGGGGGAGATAGAAAGACCTGGAGAGGACAGGAGCTCCACAAGGAGAGCAACAGAACCAAAATATCATCTGGGCACAGGGGTCTTTTCTGAACCCCTGCTCAGATGTAGCCCATGGCAGCTCAGTATCCAAGTGGGTTCCCTAGTAATGAGAACAGGAACTGTCTTTGACATGAACTCAGTGGCTGTTGCTTTGATCACCTCTCCCTGAGGTGGTGCAGCCTTACCAGGCCACAGAGGAAGACAATGCAGCCAGTCCTGATAAGACCTGATAGGCTAGGGTCAGATGGAAGGGGAGGAGGACCTCTCCTATCAGTGGACTGGGGGAGGGGCATGGGAGTAGAGGCGGGGAGGGTAGAATTGGAAGGAGATAAGCGAGGGGGCTACAACTGGGATACAAAATAAATAAATTGTAATAAATAGAAAATAAATTTTAATTCTTCTTTCAAAATCTGTAAGGAGTTGTGTTGGTATTTTGATGGGAATTGCATTGAATCTGTAGATTACTTTTGGCAGAATGGCCATTTTCACTGTTTTAATCCTATGGATCCATGAGCACAGGAGAGCTTTCCATCTTCTGATATCTTCAATTTATTTCTTCAGAGACTTGAAGTTTTTTTTTTTTTTCAAACAGGTCTTTCACCTGCTTGGTTAGAGTCACTCCAAGGTACTTTATGTTATTAGTAGGAGAAAACAAGTAACAGGATAGGAGCCTACCGCAGAGGGCCTCTGAAAGACTCTACCTAGCAGTGTAACAAAGCAGATGCTGAGATTCATAACCAAACCTTCGGCAGAGTGCAGGGAATCATATGAAAGAAGGGGGAGTTAGTATGACCTGGAGAGGACAGGAGCTCCACCAGGACCAAATATATCTGGGCACAGGGGTCTTTTTTGAGACTGTATCTCCAACCAAGGACCATGTATGGATATAACCTAGAACCCCTGCTCGGATGTAGCTCATGGTAGCTTAGTATCCAAGTGGGTTTTCCTACTAAGAGAAACAGGGACTATTTCTGACATAAACTCAGTGGCTGGCTCTTTGACCCCTCCACCCCCACCCGAGGGAGGAGCAGCCTTGCTAGGCCACAGAGAAGGACATTGCAGCCAGTCCTGAAGAAACCTGATAATCTAGGGTCAGATGGAAGGGGAGGAGGTCCTACCCTATCAGTGGACTTGGAAAGGGTCAAGGAGGAGATGAGGGAGGGAGGATGAGATTGGGAAGGAATGAGGGAGGGGGCTACAGATGGGATACAAAGTAAATAACCTGTGATTAATATTTAAAAAAGTAAAAATTATAAAAAAATAAATAAATTTTAAAAAGAATAATTGAAGGAAAAACTGTGTTAAAAGAAACAAAGAAAAACATGCTGTTAATGAATGATCAAATAGGAAATAACAGAAAAGTGGAAACTATAAGAACAGCCACATGAGAATTCTGGAAATAAAAAGTATAATAATTGAAATAAAAAATTGATGAGTTGATAACATATCGGAGATAATAAGACCAAGAGTCGATGAACTTAGAAACAAAAGAATAGAAATTACCTACCCCAAAGGAGTAAAAGAATAAAGATTACAGAAAGAAAAAATAAAGAGAATCATGGACCTAGATGACAGTATCAGGCAACTTATGCCATAGATAATTGAGTCCCAGAAGAGAAAAATGATGTAGCAAAAGAATGATTTGAAGGCATAAATAAGGCCCTCACACTCTACATTTTAAAAGGCTCCAAATGACACATGCAGAAATTTCAGTGACTCCATCTATATATGTAAAGAAACCACCAGTGCACAACCAAAAAACCTGTTGAAAACCAACTAACCCTAAAGAGAAAATTATGACAGTAAAAAGGACGAAAAAGGCTTTTATCACAGAAAAGAATAAGACTATCACTGAGTTTTCATCAGAAATAATGGATTCTAGAATTCAAGAAAATGATTTCTTTAATTTACAGGAGAAAATTTGCTCTCAAAGTAGCACTTCACATTCAGCTAAAACAGTTTTGGGGCTCAGTTATTAGAGGTGATACGGCTCAGTTATTGGAGGTGTTTGCCACTAAACCTTATAACATGAGTTCAATTCCCGAGGCCTACATTATGGAAGGAGGGAACCAGTTTCTGTAAGTTGTCTTCTGATGTCTGCATAGCTTCTTCATTTTACACGAATCAGTAAATTAATCGACAAATAAACAAGTAATTAAATGTAATTTTTAAAAGACCTGCACAGGTTCAAACTAGTCAGGGCCCAGCACTGAGGCGGTGGACTTCCACCTTTAGCCAAGAAGCCATCTACAAATGATGCCCATTGGCAAAGAGAAAAATCAGTTTTATTCAGTGGATGTCACCAGGTACATCAGCCACACTCCAGGGCCGGGCTCACCGCCAGGAGTAGTTATTCAACACAAAAGGAACTCCCTGGGTTTGATTTGGTTTGGTTTGGTTTGGTTTGGGGATCTTTTTGTTTTGTTTTGATTTTTTTTCTCAATGTTTTTTGTTTGTTTGCTTGCTTGCTTTGATTTTCATGTGTATGTGTGTGTGTGTGTGAGAGAGAGAGAGAGAACAAAATATCTTTAGGACCATGTTAAAGATTGAGAACTCAATTTCAAGTTATTTCTACCTGAGCCAATGGTCTTAAAATTTGCCTCTTGTAATCAGGATAATATTAAAAGTTACCAGGAAAAATACTGTAATGAAAGCATTCTTTTCCAGTGTTTTGAAGTTTCATGTTTAGCTCTTATTTAAAATTGAAGTTCACAGTTTCAGAATTTCCACATTGTTTCCTTTCAACAGAGCTGTTGGCTGTTTCTACCAACATTAGGTAGGAGATTCTGGTTTCTCTAAGATGTCGGGGGGAACTGGGGAGATGGCTCAGTAGCTAAACCATTTGCCACACATGCCTGATGACCTTAGTTCAGATCCCTAGAGCCCACAGAAAACCTGTCATCCCAGTATGCTGATGCAGGGAGCGGGAGGCAGGGACAGGAGACTCCCCCCACTGGCCAGCTAGCCTATGTTTATTCAGTGGTGAAGAGATCTAACAAGGTGAGGAGTGGAGGACTGACAGAAAAACACCCCGAGATGGTTTGGGGTCTGACCTCCACACAAGCTTCAGCATGCCCACACATCAACATGCAAAAAGACATGTGGGATTGTACACAGATTACTCAGGTACGTTTACAAATGAATTCTATAAGCTCCACTGTGGAAGAGCATGTGCCGAGCCTGATGCCACTTGATGTGCTGGGGGAGGGTGGGGGAGGAGCTCCCCCTTTCTGAGGAGTAGGGGAAGGGGATGGGAGGAAAAGGGAGGGAGGGTAGGACCGGAAGGAGAGTAGAGAATGGGCTACAGTCAGCATGCAAAGTGAATACATACATACATAGTCACAAAGTACTGTAACTTATGAAAAGAAATATAGAAAATAATAGAGAAACAAATGTTCTTCTGCTCAAAGTGGGCCATCTCCATCAAACATCTAACTTTGCTTGAAATAGCACAAACTGAATTATGCTTTACCTGCACAGTCTGACAAAACGGCCAACTGTAAGAGTTCAACATTTTCATTACGTCTTAAAGCTCCATTTTCTTTACTTATTCTGCTAATTCTAGAGTAGTTTTATGCTCTTAAAACATGGTAGGTGGAAGACTAGAAACTCCTTTATTAAGAATACAACCATACTTAAAAAATACCTCAAAAGAAATATTAAGCTCTTTTTATTATTAATGAGAGCCAATTATTTTTAAATAATCATAAGGGAATTTTGCTACTGAGACAAATCAAAACCCAGCATCCATAAATTTAGAGATCTGATGGTCTCTTTGCTGTAGGATAAGCTTAAGTTTCTGGGGTGATGTGTGCTATGTGGTTGGGAGGAGACCATAGAAGACCAATCAGGGAGTGAAGGACTTTTTAAAAAGGTGATTAACAACTGTGGATGGAAAACAGATGTCACAAGAAGCAAGAGCAAAGTGCAGAGTGTATGAGACACTGAAAACTCAGCACTTAAAATGTAATCCATAAGATATAGATGGGAGGCTACAGGGAGATCATTTGAAAATAAGGAACATTAAGCAAATATTCAGAACTGGGGGAGGGGGAAAGAACCCCTTTAGCGATTACCATAATTTTCTATAAATTCCCAGTGGCTCTAGTAGTTACAGAGTTATTTACATATTTTTATGCTCTGGAAATTAAATGACACCATTTTTTTATTTTCCTGTTAATTTAAGAAAAGAACTAATCAAAGATCATTAGAAAAAAATTGAACTAGACACTGATACAAAATTTTTAAATTCTAATTAGTAAAGATCAAAATCAAAATCCTCTATATTTTTAGTTGGCAGAGCGAATGAGCACAATAAATAGCTTATACATTTTCATGGGTTTGTACATTAAAAATACTAAAAACTGTCTAACCTTCTATAGTTTTTAATGTATTTACATGTCCAACCAATCCTGAAAGCCCACAAACACAAGTTCAGATTGCAATCCTGTTACAGAGCAAGCCAGGCACAAAAGCCTTCTAATGATCTTTGATTAGTTCTTTATTAAATTCATCAAGGGAGCAAAGAGAATTTAATAATCTTCACCAGTTGTCATCGTTCTGATTAGAGTTTTGATTAGAACTTTCAGCTTTTATTTTCTTCCTCGCTAGCCTTCACCAGAGCCTTGCTGTTGCTACTCCTTGGGGAGGAGGAACAAGGCAGATGGGGCACGTTAAATCGTGCCTACTTGTTAGTATTCCCTGGGGACAGCCACATATGTCAGAGGCTCACGGAGGGAGAAAGTCCGGAGAGTTTTGTGCATCTCTTTCCTGCCATGGAGCCAGCCTCTCCATATGACAAAATGATGTTTTAATCAACAAACTTTCTGCTTTCACCAGCTCCTTATCTGGAAGGAGTTTGCTTGCTTGCTTTTGCGTTATCCCCTGCAGGGGTCAGAATCTTTTTTCTTTTCTTTTTTATGACCATTAAATGTACAAATAAACATTATAATAAACATTATATTGCAGATTGGTTATAGATGTTACATACATTGCAGGTTGAGCATTGAGATTATAGGAACTACCATCTACAGGTATTTGAGAAATGCCCAATTAGATTTTTCAGAATAAAGGGCTCAGAAAGGCCACTCTGTCTGGGATGAAAAGACAGCAATGACCCATAATGGTGTTTACATTTTCTTTCTTGTACAACCTATGGGGGATAATGACATTCAGATTTCTATACAGTACATCTCCTAGTATTCAGAAATATTGCCTCAATTATTTTTCTATCATTGTTGAGAAGTAGGAGATATGTGGCTATTATCATCTCCATTTCCTATTATGCTATATCAAGCTATTTTAGTCCTGGCCACCAGAAAAGAATGATAAAGGAGTCTGTTTATAATCACATTCAGTCACCATTAGACCTCAGGGTTGGAGGGAGACAATGGAAAGGAAGGTAAAAAGAAATGATAAAAATGTAAACACAGGAAATTCTTAACCTACAAAAAGATTGTGTCCCAAAAGTTCATTCATTATGCTATTGTTTGAAATGCAAAATAATCTATATTTCCATGGAAACACTATTCTCAGTGATAGGTAAGTTTCAGGGCTAGCCTCCCCAGCCTGTTTACTGATGTAGTTGAAAATACAAGTAGGTAAAATTATAGTAGGAGAAAATTATTCTGTCAGAAATGCATGCTGTTTTAACCACATACAACATAAACTAAACTCTTATAGGCTCATCTAGTAGCCAATGTCATTTTATCCTCCCAATGCAATACTTCATACCCCCAAGTTAGTACTGTGCTCCTTGCACATACAAACACTTTGGCAAACTCTAAGAGAATAGAACACACCCAAAATAAACTCTCAACTGCAAAATTCTCAGGGACAAACTAACTTATTACCTATCAAGTGCACACTTCCCTCCTTTGTGTCCCCAAACGATACACTCGTGTAGCATGGGAACAGGGGGAAAGCAAGTCAGCATCAAAGAGTTCTTCTGTCAGAGTCTCAGAAGAATTTCTACTTCAGAAACAGATTTCTCATTCAAATGGATTCTGCCTAGTCAGTGAAACTCAAAACACGAATAAATAACATGTCAGGTTATACTATATTGGACAGAATACAAAAAAATAGCAACGGTGAGCCCCCCAACACTTATAATTGAAGCAGAAAGAACATACAAGGACTCTAGCATGCAACATTTTTGGAATAGGGCATGCTTCAAGGATAGGGAACAAATGTTTGACTTCCAGTGAGCACATGACAAGCTGCAGAGCTGGCTGAGTTGGTTATGAAGCTAAATGAGTTCTTATTCACAGTGCTCGGCAGAGGCTCTGCTTTCCTTAGTGCTGCTGAGAAATCAGGCTGAACTCAAACCATCAGGCATTCACTGTGTTTTCAGGGCCTCAAATTTGGAAGAGGAGAAGACAGACATTTGTAAAAGAGAAGTAGACATGAACTCTGCCCTTCTTCCCCTGGCATCAGAGAAGGCCTCGCTTTTTGAAGACACACAAAGCTGAAAATCTCGAAAGACACTGTTTATACGTATATATACATCACCACTTCTGGACACTGGTCAACACTGGACAGCTCATGAGTCTAGATGGGTTGTCATTTTGTTCTGGTTTTTGTTTTAACACATTTGTAGTATAACGCTTACTAAATAAAACTATATCTCTTATAAGTCTAATCACTCTACTTGCCAATGAGCTCTTAACAAGCCAGGGTTGTATTACTGTTGTGTCTCAGTGCCTTGTAAAGTGTTTTTTAAAAAAGGTCAGCCCCTGACATCTCCTTCCATGAGCAAGAAGCTCTGCCATCCTTAATACCACCATCTGGTCCTTCTGTTGTATGTCTTACTTGATAAAGAAACTGTGAGGAGTAAGGGGTTTTCCTTTTTGCTCTCCAAAACCCATCCAGATCTACAGGTGAAATGATGAACAGAATTTTAAAAATTAAGATGTGGTACATTTACACAATGGAATACTACTCAGCAATTAAAAACAAGGAAATCATGAAATTTGCAGGCAAATGGTGGGAACTAGAAAAGATCAGCCTGAGTGTGTTATCCCAGAAGCAGAAAGACACATATGGTATATACTCACTTATAAGTAGATATTAGCCACATAATATAAGATAAGCCTACTAAAATCTGTACTCCTAAGGAAGCCAAGCAACAAGGAAGACCCTAGGGAAGATGTTCAATCCTCATTCAGAATGACAAATGTGATGGACATCAGAAGAGGGAGAAAACAGGGACAGGACAGGAGCCTACCACAGAGGGCCTCTGAAAGACTCTACTGATTGAGGTATCAGTCTGAGGAAGCAGAATCCGAGACTCATAGCCAAACTTTGGGTAGAGTGCAGGGAAACTTATGGAAGAAGGGGGAGAGAGAAAGACCTGGAGGAGACAGGAGCTCCAAAAGGAGACCAACAGAGCCATAAAAATTGAGCTCTGGGAGCCCTGAAGAGAATGATACCCCAACCAAAGACAATGCATGAAGAGGACCTAAAACCCTGGCTCTGATATAGCCTAGAGACTCAGTCTCCAGGTAGGTTTCCTAGTAAGGGGAGCAGGGGCTTTCTCTGGAATGAACTCAATAGCACATTCTCTGATCACCGCCCCCTGGTTGGGGGTAGTGGTTGCAGACTTGCCAGTCCACAGAGGAAGACAATGCAATCAGTCTTAATGAGACCTGATAGGCTAGGATCAGATAGAAGGAGAGGAGGACCTCCCCTATCAGTGGACTAGGGGAGGGGCATAGGAGGAGAAGAGGGAGGGAAGGGGGATGGGATTGGGAAGAGACAAGGGAGGGGGCCACAGCTGGGATACAAATTGAATAAATGATAATAATAAAAAAGATTAAAAAATTAAGATGTGCTACTTTAGTGCTTCCTGTTTAACTTGTCATTAACTCTATAATCACTAACTAGGAGAAAAGATCAAACATGTCTAAGTCTTAAAAAGCTAGTCTAGTCAACTAGTAGGGGAAGTCCTCCCCTACTATATGATCCTAGCCTATCAGGTCTCATCAGAAGAGGGAGGGAGGTTGTAACTGGGAGGAGATGAAGAAGCTGACTACAGCAGGGACACAAAGTGAGTAAATTGTAACAAATAATAAATCAATAAAAATATATATGAAGCTTTAAAAAAATAGCAAGTCTAGCTGATGCCAGAGATAGAGTATAACTTCTGAAAGTTCTCATTTTCCCTCAAAGAAACTTGTGTACTTACACACATACATTCAGTACACACACACACACACACACACACACACACACACTCACTCACAGTACTCATTAGAGAACTGAGACATCATTAGTAATAGTAATACATATTCATAAATGTTTTTAAAAGTGTATCATTTATGCAATCGACATAAATAGAACTTTGCGTGCTATTCTGATCCTCTATTACAATTATAGGACCCTTTATTCACCCGTTTAAAAATTCAGAAAGAATGCTTTCAAGTGCACTTCCCCCCAAGAAAAGTTTTTAAACGTCAAATCCCAGGTTTAACAATTAAAATGGGAAGATCTCTGAATCAAATGACAGATTCATAGCTTTTTCCTATAGACATGGTTTCATGATTTGAGACAGAAACTCCATATTCAGTGTCTGTTGGTGTTGAAGAAAGGCAATTAGCTAACCTCTGGGTTCCTGTTTTAGCTCTAATGTTTTATAATTCTAATACGGCAATACTTTATTACTGTCTTAGGTATTGTTAAATATCCTCCATTTTTTCTTCCTTTCCTCCCTCTGTCACCTCCTTCCTCCTTTCTTCCCTCCTTCTGTGTCCTCCTTTCTTTCTTCCTTCCTCACCCCAATAGAAAGAAGTAAATTGTACTTTTTACAAAGATTGGAAGGAATCTAAATCTAACATCGGACTAAATATTTCTGAAGCCTTGTTAAAAACTAAACAACATGAAATAAAAACCAGACTTGGTAGCCTAACTAAACACCTAATAATGTTTTAATAGAAAAAAATCCAAGGGTATAATCAAAGAAGAAGAAATGCCTTGCATAGGTAAACAAGAATGAAAGGAGGGCTGTTTGGAAGGAGAGTGGGGTGCAGTAAAAGGAAGATGGTGAGGAGTGAATATAGTTGGAAAACATGGTATAAGAAATGAAAATGTCATTATAAACTCATCACTTTGTGCAATGAATAAACACTAATAAAAAAAAAACCTTAAAGAAAAAAGTGTAATCAGTAAATGGTAGCAAATTCCACTTACCAGAACACAGAAAACATACGTGAAACTGACCAGGCAAAAAGTCAACTTATTTGGCTATCACATAGAGAAAATTATCAAGATAGAAAATAAGATGTTGAGCAGTAATAGTTCGGAGTATTGGGTACAGCAAAAGCATAGTCGAGAGTTTTGCCTCAAGCTTTCAGCCTCCCGGGAATCACACGAGTATGGGATTCACACGCCTGGAAACATGCAGGCCATGAGCAGGAGGAGTACCTTCAGAGAAAGCATGACCATTTTCTAAGGTGTGTTCTCAGATGCTTTGGCAGAACTTTAGCGCGTAAATGACAAGGTCAGCACACTCTTTGTTGTAACTCTACGGAATGCTAAGCACTGTATTTTAAAAACCTTAACATTTAGAGTGCTTAAAATGAGTACTCTTCCCAGTTAATTGGTGGCTTTTTCCTCCTCAGATAGGCACACTGTAAGGTTTCCTAAGTGTTTTCCCTAAGTCTCAGAATCAAAGAGGTTTGATTGGTCCTTACCTTCACCAGCTCCGTTTATTGTGTTGGATGATGGCTTGGCTTTTCATGTAGCCTTAAGAGAAAGGGATTTGTTTACTCTCCTCTGGGCTCTAGGAGGGGATTTAGGTCTCTAAGAAGAAGGCAGCTTTAGATAATACAGAGAAACTAAGACTCATAGTAAATAATGAGACTATCTTCTACCCAGGACTTAAAACAACTGCCAAAATCAGCCTCTTTGGAACATTTGATACAGGACTGAAAACTGGCTCGGACACCATTGTGAGAAAAACTGAATTCTTTCCTTATGGTTCTGGAGGCCCACATGGCATAAACCACTTATAATGACTTAGTTAAGTGTGGCATCTGTAGAAATAGATATCAGTGTATTTCCACCACTGCTCAAAGAAGGCAAAAGAACTAGGAAACCAGAGAAGGGCCTGCTAGGTTCTGCCATCCCCAGTACTTGCTGGACAAAAATTAAGATTTCTACATAATGCAGATACGTGAAATAGTTACAGTTACCCTGCGAAAAGGAAAACAACTTTGCCCTCCTGTTGCTGGGCTTCGAGTGATCTCTTTTGTACAGGTGCTTCTTACAACATGCAATACGTTGACCTTCTCAGCGGAGGGCACCAGCCAAAGTCCGCCTATGCCACAGAAAGAAAGTGTTCCGTCTTCTTTATTGTCTGCCTTAGAATTTGCGGCCAGAAGATCTGAACCTGTCCTAAGCCAGTGTGGTGGTTAGTATAAATTGCAGTTGGAGCATTCTCTCATGTTGGCAACAACCCTCTCTATAGAAATGCATTCTTGACCTCCCCAGGCAGGCCAACCAGGTTCAGAGCTTTGTTTATATTAACATTTCAAGCTTCAATAGGAAGAATCGGTAATCTAGGAAAGAAACAATCAGAAAATAACTTCTTCTGTCAACTCAAGGATACTTCCACTAAACAAAAAATAAAGTGCATTCCCTCGAAACCATAGACAGAAGAGAGGACAGCTGAGGTCAGAGGGAAAGGCCAGGTGCAGTGTCTTAGTCAGTGTTCTATTGCTGTGGAGAGACACCATAATCACGGCAACTCATATAAGGAAACCACTTCATTGGGGCTGTCCTAAGTTCAGAGCTTTAGTCCATTGCCTTCATGGTGGGAAGCATGGTGGCATGAAAGCAGACAAAGAGCTGGAGAGTGGCTGAGAGTCCTACATCTGGATTCATAGGCAGCAGGAAGGGCCTGGCTAGAGCATTTGAAACCTCAAAACCCACCCCCAATGACGTACTTTCTCCAACAAGGCCACACCTACTCCAAAAAGGCCACACCTCCTTATGCAACTCCCTAAGCATGCAAATATGAGTCTAGGGGGCCATTCTTATTCAAACCACAACAGGAAGCAAGGCTCTTTCAGTCTTAGTTCAGGAACATGAAAACCACATAAATCATGTATTTCAGTGGAAAGACATATCACGAACACTTGTGCTTGAAAATGGTACTTTCTGCTTTGTCTGGGAATAGTGGAATTTTCAAGAAAGAAAATGTATTCATATGATACTTTCGTTGATATAAAGCTTGATACATAGTCACACCTTACTAGTACACGTGCATTTTGCCTTGCTTTGGCAGGGCTATGTTTTTTTCATAATATTCTCTGTATTATATTCATGGAATTTAGGGCTTTCCTGAGGTCAGAAAAAATCCGTGAAAAAGTTGTTTCTTTCTAGAACTAAGACACTTTTGCCTACCACCTGGCTCACTTAGGCACTGGGAGAATGTTCAGGCAATTGAACAAATGGTGAATAAAGCAGTAATCTAAGACCTTTTGCCCACCATTCATCTTGGTTGATAAGAGAAGCATAAACACTCTCGGATGGCAGCTGATTTCAGTAATTTTGATTTTGCAATGGGCTTAGAATTTCTGGTTTCTGCATACAGTGCCTCTAACTATACTTGAAAGAAAATTCCTCATCTTGCTCACTGACAGCATTTCAGTATCGGGGATGCTCAGTGAGTCACATGAACACCACACAGATTTAAAGAAATCTTTGAAAGCAGAAAGCCATATAAAATGGGTTCTCCTCATTAAACATGGAACACCATTCTCATGCATTCTCCTGCTGTCCCCAAATTACTAGTTTCACAATCATCCTGCCACAGGTACTCAAAGGCCCACCCGCTTCTCTAAAAGTAAAAAAAGGGGAAATAAATAGGTTAGGAAATACTGGTGCAACTGTTTCATTAAATTAACCTCAACTGACACCATGGTTGAGTTAAAGAAATGACAATAAAATATTTAAAGCATTAACTTTTTAAAGAAACTGTGGTACCATTTTTCGTTTCAATTCATCCTTAAGTTTGCATATTTTTACCTGGAGATTGAAGCATGATGTTTACTTTTTAACTCTCAATCCTTGGTCATCATGTCAAGGGTAAATAAATGAATCCAGCAATCAGATTTTAAATAATGTCAGTGAGAGAAGAAAACAAGCAAACAGAGACAGGTGAGAAAAGGTAGGTGAGTAGGGAGGGGGATAGGGACAGACAGACAAAACAGAGAAGCAAATATGGAGTTAGGTCTCATTTTGGGGAGGGACAGCTGCACAAGAGTCAATGAAAGCATGCAAAAAGGAGAGCTCTCTCTGACAACCTTCTCCGAGTGTCACACACTTGACAGATCTGTTGCTTCTTATGGTACAGGGTGCTCTTTCATAGTATTAATGTTGTTTTGTGAACAGTCCTACCTGCTTTTCATTCTTTCTACATTAATCTGACTGACCTGGTACCCCAGTGAACATTTCCTCACCTGTGCAGAACCTGGAGTAGTTAATGAACCACTCTGGCTTCTCACCTGTAAAATAAAGTGATTAGCTCCAGTAGTTCAAATTTACTTTCATGCCTAACACTAAGTGCTTTCCTCTCTTTGTAGAAGGGTTATCTTATCTCATCGTTGTTTATTGCCCTTATGCTGATGATGCTCATGACAGTTATTGGCAAACTGTAAAGTGTCATTGCAAACCTTGCCTCAATAACCCAGGTGATTGGGTGTCTTTAATGATGACTCAAGCAAATCAGAAAGGCATACCACTGGCTCAAGATCTCATGATTAGTGTACAACTTATGTGAGCATATATAAGATAGACTGGTACTCCTAATTAATGCTTAGGTATATCACCATCAAGATAAAAATGATAATAGGTTGGCTCAGATTATGTGAACTCATCTTTAAGGTACCTATACTCAATAAATCTATAAAGATTGTTACTTAAAAAATGTGGTTCTACCAATGTGCTGCTCTAATAATACATTGATCAGGCTGTCCCAAGTTGATCAAAGGAAAATGCGATACTACCTAAGAAAACACAGTGTGGCACAGCATTAACGCAAACAAAACAATAAGGTGGCAATATTTCCAATCTTTGTTGACAGCAATGAAGAATTTCTGAATATTTTAGTTGAAGTGGGAGGGCATAAGTTGTAACAGGAAAAAAAGGTAGAATAGTAGCCCATACTTTAAAAATCTCAGTCTAGATCACGAAACAGAATCACATTTACAAATGTCTGTGAGTCATTTTACAAAAATATTCCTAAGTTTAATTCACTGAAATTTTTTTCATGGAAATTTTTCTAATTACCTTAATAATTGGTTTTAACTGTGTTGTTGAAGAGGAAAATTTTCTTTAATGCAAGCCTAGATCAGGATTACAACTTTGAGATTGCTTGAATCTATAATAATTTATAGTCCTTAAACAAGTGCTTAAGTCTCAGTATTTTATATGCCCTCCCTTTACATCCTCTTCCGCAGAATTTCTACTCCCATGACAGACAGACAAAGGATCCATATCACCCACCTCATTCCACCAATGTGGCTGCTAAGTCTTGAGGACAGGTGAAAATTGTCCATAGCAAACTGCTCCTGTCTATAGTTTCCTGAATATTTCAGTGTTCAATTAAGTACAGTTTAAATTAATCAGAACATGCAGAAAATGAACAGTGGTGAGACAGAGTAAGGCCGAGAACTTGATTGTGTTATACATGAAATTCAGCTATTCAGTGAAATTCCCCAATTGTGGTAATTCTTCTGTCCTGATTACAATTATTTCATCTATGTGGTGCACGTATATTTTAATCTTCTCCTGACACTGTCTGTTGTTATAAGTGAATTTGTCTGCCCAGTTATTCACAAATTCATTTGCATTATTGAGGTCATGTCTGACTATGTATGGATCTTAACTCCATGATTTAAACAATACTTAATCTTCGCTCCTGGAATTATTTTTGCATTAGGTGTCAATTGATTGAAACCACTGATAATAATAAAGATATAATTTTCTGTTAATGATTCCAACAAAGGCGGGTTCGTATCCTTATATTTTTAAGAAGAAACATTTTTGACCTTGAATACATTATTAAAATTACTTTAAAATTTTCAACAATCACAATAGAGTTTTAAGACTTATCATTTTAGTCAAAAGGCCTCCATCATATGTGTATTGTTCCTCTAAAATCAAGGCTCCAACACATTATCAACTGATGTGGTCCTGACACCTGGACATTAATCCCTTCTATTAGAGTCTACATCTATATTTTCTATCCTTTCTGCCATTTTTCTATGTAAATTTATTTCCCCCTTCTTGTGCTGGAGACTAAACTTAGGGCATAAGCTTGCTAAGCTACCATCCGTCACCCACCAAGCTAAGTCTTCAGCCTTTTCCCTTCTTTTCTTTTTCCTACTTCCTTATTCCCTCCCTTTTTCTTTCTCTTTCTTTGATCAATTTATTATTTTCTCTCTTAGTTATTATCCTTCTCCACTGACTGTTCACATCGCTCGCATTGTTAGCATGTCTAACATTGTTCACATTACTAATATTGCTAAGGTTCATAACAATATCAAGCTCATTAACATTGCTAACATTATTAACATTTTAACTCTGGCTGTTATCACTACTAACGTTGTTAACATCCCTAACAATGCTAACATTATGACTCATGTTAACATTGTTAACATAATTAACATACTAACCTAATTATCATTACTAATTTAATTAACATTACTAACACTGCTAATATTGTAACATTGACATTGTTAACATTATGGTCTTTGTTAACATTCCTAAATTAACACTGATAACATTATTAACATTGTTCACATTATGAACATTAATATAAACTTCATTAACATTGCTGAAATAATAATGTTATAAAACATTGTTTTATAGAGAGAGAGCTCAAGAAGTCAAAACAAGCAAGCAAACAAACAAAACAGCTATAGTTGAAGGAGAACTTCAGAAAAGATGGGATAAGTCACATATTGTCCAGTATACCTTTAATTTTAATTTTTCCCATCTTACATTTATTTTTATTTTTTACTTCTCTAAATTTACACTAGAAAACTGAAACAAGCATTCTTGCTATAGAACATAGCTTTATTTCATTTTGTAATCTGCAAGCATCAACAATGATATAGATAATGTTTCTTCATAAAAAAAATCTTTCCATTATCCCAATCTTTTTTTTATTTTATTTTTCTTTTTTAATTACACTTTACTCACTTTGTGGTTCCCTCCCTCCTCCCGTCCCAATCCCTCCCTTCCTCCACCCTCTGCATGCATGTCCCTCCCCAAGTCCACTGATAGGGGAGGACTTCTTTTCCTTCCTTCTGATCCTAGTATATTACCTCTCATCAGGAGTGGCTGCCTTGTCCTCTTCTGTGGCCTGGTAATGCTGCTTCCCCCTCAGGGGGAGGTAATTAAAGAGCAGGCCAATCAGTTCATGTCAGAGACAGTCCCTGTTCCCATTACTATGGAACCCACTTGGATACTGAACTGCCATGGGCTACATCTGTGCAGGGGTCTTAGGTTATCTCCATGCATAGTCCTTAATTGGAATAGCAGTCTCAGGAAAAACCCTTGTGCTCAGATTTTTTGGTTCTGTTGCTCTCCTTATGGAGTTCCTGTCCTGTCCAGATCTTACTGTTTCCCACTTCTTTCCTAAGATTCCCTGCACTCTGCCCAAAGGTTGCAAATAAGTCTCAGTATCTACATTTGATAGTCTGCAGGGCAAAGCTTTTCAGAGGTCCTCTGTGTCAGGCTCCTGACTTGTTCCCTCTTTTCTCCTTCTTCTGATGTCCAGCCTCTTTGCCTTTCTGGATAGGAATTGAGCATTTTAGCAAGAGTCCTCCCTCTTGATTAGTTTCTTTAGGTATACAGATTTTAGTAGGTTTATCCTATATTATAGGTATATATGAGTAAGTATATACCATGTGTGTCTTTCTGCTTCTGGGATAGCTCACTCAGGATGATCTTTTCCAGATCCCACCATTTACCTGCAAATTTCATGATTTCCTTGTTTTTTATTGCTGAGTAATATTCCATTGTGTAGATATACCATAATTTGTGCATCCATTCCTTCACTGAGGGGCATCTGGGCTGTTTCCAGCTTCTGGCTATTACAAATAAGGCTGCTACAAACATGGTTGAGCAAATGTCCTTATTGTGTACTTGAGAATCTTTTGGATATATGCCTAGGAGTGGCACAGCTGGATTTGCAAACATATCAGTTGAAGCAAATTAGAATCATATCAGCATGTGACATTGAATCAGGCTTGTAGGTCCTGAGTACCAAGCCACACTCCATCACTTATTTAATCATTACCCAATATAGAAAAAGTGTTACTAGTTTTTCAACTAAAGTAAGGACAGTGATATCATTCTGAAAATGAGAAATACAAGATGACTTGTCACATATAAATTTTCTATAAATAGAAATCTCTTTATCAATACTGTGGCCATATGATTAATTTTAATTACTGGGTTGTAAAATAATGACATTACCCACATAATCTGGTAATCCCACAGATTTGAGGAGGAAAACAACCAACTCAAGTTATCATGGCCAAATTAAATCAAGCTTATTTATTCATGTCTCTTCCTAAGACAGGGTTCAGGAAATTAGCACTGAATGTGGGAAAGATGACATATTTATAGCTCAGGAGTAGGGGATTTGCAAGTGGAGGATTTGGCAGGAAAACAAGAGGAAGTCACAGAAGCAGAACATAACACAACAAGTTGATCATAGACACCTACTAAAACAATGGCAACGCAGTCACAACAAGGTGGTCATAACAAGAAGGTCATAACAGGGAGGTCATAATAAGGTGGTCAGGACAAGGTCATAACAAGGAGGTCATGACAAGGCAGTCATAACAAGGTGGTTATTACAACTCTTTGAAACAAAGGCATGGTTGCTATTTCCTGGAACAGGCAGTATAAAACCATTGGAATGAACCTAGTTTGTCTTTACTATAAGATAGCTTTCAAACCCCAAATGGAAGCAGGCTGGTTTATCATTTCCCTTCTTGCCTCATGTGTCCTGGCAAATCCTTGATAGGGTCTTAACATCATTTTTTTAAACATTTTTAAAATTGTTTTTTTTTAATTTATATATTCACCTTACACCCCAGTCTTAGCTGCCTTCCTTCCCTCCTCCTGATCCCTTCCTCCTACCCTTTTCCCCCTAAATCTTAGAAAAGGGGAGCCCCCCATCAACCTACCCCAACATATCAAGTCACATTAAGACTGAGCTCATCCTCAACTACTGAGGCCAGGCAAGGTATCCCATTAGGGGGAAGTGATTAAAAATCAGGCAACAGTGTCTGTCATAGACCACACCTGTTCAACTTCCTAAGGAACCCACATGAAGAACAAACTGTCCATCGGTTACATATGTGCAGGGAGCAAAGTTCCAGTCCATGCATATTCTTTGGTTGGTGCTTTTGTCTCTGCATAGGTCTAGGTTAGTTGATTCTGTTGGGGTTCTTGTGGTATTCTTGTCCCCTCCAGGTCCTTCTATCCACCCCTTGCCCCCAAACATACACTCTTCCACAGGACTCCCCAAGTTCTGCCTAATGCTTGTCTGTGAGTCTCAGTATATGATTCAATCAGCTGCTGGGTGGAGCCTCTTAGAGGATAGTTATGCTTGACTCCTGTCTCTAAAAGTATCAGAGTATCTTTAATGGTGTCAGGGGTTGGCTCTCTCCCATGGGGTGGGACTCAGGTTGGATCGGGCATTGGTTGGACATTTCTTTAGTATTTATTCATCTTTATCTCTGCATATCTTGCAGACAAGGTAAATATTGGGTCAAAGATTTTGTAGGTGGATTGGTGTTTCCCTCCCACCACTATAAATCTTGCCTGGCTAGAAGGTGGCCTCCTAAGCATCAATGTCCCCACTGCTAGGAGGCTCAGCTAGAGACATCTCTATATCCTCCCTATAGCTTACCCTGTTGCCAGTCTCTAGTTGGTCTCAGTGATGCCCCCCTCTATTTTCCTTCTCTCTCCAAGCCCTCTTACCCCCCCTTTGTTTCCTCCCAACACCCTCTCCTATCCAGTTCTCTCTCTAAATCCACTTTTGCTATCTAATCTAGTTCCCTATCTCAGTGAGATTCAAGGAGGATCTCTCTTGAGACCCCCTGCCTATTATCTGCTTATAAGTGAGTACATACCATGTGTGTCTTTCTAGGTCTGGGTTACCTCACTAAGGATATTTTTTTTTTCTAGTTCCATCCAATTGCTTGCAAATCACACAATTTCCTAGTTTTTAATAGCTGGATAGTATTCCATTGTGTAAATGTATGATATTTTCTTTCTTTATCCATTCTTTGGTTGAGGAACATCTAGGTTGTTTTCAGTTTCTGGCTATTACGAATAAAGCTGCTAAAAACATAGTTGAGCAACTGTCCTGTCATATAGTGGAGCATCTTTTGGGTATATGCCCAGGAGTGGTATAGCCAAGTCTTGAGGTAGATCTAGTCCCAATTTTCTGAGAAACCTTCAAATTGATTTCCATAGTGGTTGTACAAGTTTGTACTCCTACAAGCAACGGGGGAGTGTTCTCCATGCTCCACATCCTCACCAGCAGGTGCTGTCACTTGAGTTTTTGATCTTAGCCATTCTGATGGGAGTAAGATAGAACCTCAGAGTCATTTTTATTTGCATTTCCTTGATGACTAAGGAAACTGAACATTTCTTTAAGTGTTTCTTTGCCATTATATATTCCTCTGTTGACTATATGATCAATTTTAAAGAAGGTTCCATGAAGTTCTGAAAAGAAGGTATATTCTTTTGTGTTTGGGTGAAAGTAGTAGATATCTGTTAGGTCCATTTCATTCATGACATCTATTTTATTATTTCTCTGTTTAGTTTCTTTCTTGATGACTTGTCTGTCGTTAAGAGTGTGGTGTTGAAGTCTCCCAATATTAATGTATGGGGATATATGTGTGATTTAAGTTTTAATAATACTTCTTTTACAAATGTAGGTACCCTTGTATCTGGAATATAGATGTTCAGAATTAAGATATGATGTTGGTGGATTTTTCCTTTGATGAGTATGATGTGTCCTTCCTCATCTCTTTTGCTTAATTTTGATTGAAAGTCTATTTCATTAGATATTAGAATGGCTACTCCAGCTTGCTTTTGGGTTCATTTGCTTGGAAAACCTTTTTCTAGCACTTTATCCTGAGATGATGTCAATCTTGTTGCTGTGGTGTGTTTCTTCTATGCAGAATGATAGGTCATGTTTATGTATGCATTCTACTAACCTGTATCTTTTTATTGGAGAATTAAGTCATTGATAATTGCTAGTTCCTGTTGTTTTCATGTTCGTGGGTGTAATGTGTTTGTGTGTTTCTCTTTTTTATGGTTTTGTTTCAGTAGAAACTATTTATTTCCTATGTTTTCTTAGGTGTAGGTAATCTCCTTCTGTTGGAGTTTTCCTTCTAGTATCTTTTGTAGGGCTGGGTCTGTGCATAGATGTTGTTTAAATTAGGTTTTATTGTGTAATATCTTGGTTTTTAAAATCTATGGTGATTGAAAGTTTTGCTGGGCATAGTAGTCTGGGCTGACATCTGTGGTCTTTTAGGGTCTGCAAGACATGAGGCTAGGTCCTTCTAGCTTTTACAGAGAAGTCGGGTGTGATTCTGATAGGTTTACCTTTATATGTTACCTGGCCTTTTTCTCTTGCAGCTTTTAATATTTTTTCTTTGCTCTGTACATTTAGTGATTTATTTTCTTCACCAGTTTGTTTGTATTTTCCTGCATTTCTTTAAGTGATTCATTAATTTCCTCTTTAAAAGGCCTCTATCTGTTTGATTGTATTTTACTGTATTTCTTTAAGAGACTTGTTTCCTCTTTAAAGGTTTCTACCATCTTCATAAGCACAGATTTAAAGTCATTTTCCTGTGTTTCAGTTGTGTTAGGGTATCCAGGGCTGCTTGCAGTGGGATAACTGGGTTCTGGTGGCACCATATTGGCCTGAGTTTTGTTGACTGTGTTCTTATACTGGCCTTCAGCCATCTGGTTGTTTCTGGCATTAGGTGGTTCTTCCTAGTTCTGGATTTTTCAGGGGTACAGGGAAGAAACTTGGACAGGAGGCTGGATGTGCTTGGAGTAGCCCTCTTCAGCATGGGGATGAAGTCTTTATGAATAGGGTAAATACTTTTATAAAAAGATACATGAGAGAGATTCATTATCTGTCTGTCTGTCTGTCTCTCTGTCTGTCTTATTGCATGAAAGGATACACTGGGATGGTCATCTACAACCCATAAAGAGGGCCTGTGCCAAAAAACACAAGCATATTGGCACCTCAATTACAGACTTCCAGCCTCCATAACTGTATGAAATACATGTGTGTGTGCTTGAATTCAACCAGTCTATAATATGCCACTATAGCACAAGATGATACCTTTTGGAAAAAGAATCTGCTTAATGATTTAGGTCCTTCTAAAAATTGGGTTGTTTTTAAATTATTACTAGATGGAGTTTTGTCTTATATTGGGAAAATAAATCCTTTGATATTAGGCTTTATGTATGCTGGATATGAGTCCTTGTTTTACTGTAAATACCACTGTCTATTCTATGGCTATATTCTACTATCTTGATATCTTTAGGTGATCAGAAACTTTAGAATTATTTAGTTTATATTTTATTTGAAATTAACAAATCACATTTGTATATATTTATGAAATCAAAGTAATGAAAAATATCTGTATACAATGCAGAATGCTTACATCAAAGTGATTAACATAGACACTGGACCCTTTGTCTAGTAACTCTCTTTTCCTCCAACTCATTAGCCTGTGGTAGTAACAATTCTGTTTTATCCTTTGCAGTCAATATTTTTAAATTATACATAAAAGAATATGCAGCATTTTTTCTTCCCATGTCTGGCTTGTATCATTTAGTGTAATGTTCTCCGGTTCTTCCATGTTGTTATTACAATAACATATTTTTTCTTGCTAAGAGCTACAATTGCATGTATCTGTTACATTTTCTTTATCCACTCACATATTGATAGGCAGGTAGGCTTCACACACTGTGAATAGCATTGTGGCAGACATAGACACACAGATGTTTCTCTGATAGGCAGACTTCTTTTCCTTTGAATATATACCCAGAAATGGGGTTCTTCAATCATATTATAGTTGTTATCTTGTTGTGGGGAAGACAACAGAATAGACTGCTTAGACATGGATTTAAACAAATAGAAAATCTTTATTAGCTTGCTAGAGACTACACTATGTATTTGGGATCCCAGTACAGGTCCAAGCCTTTCTCAGGGTGAGCTTTTAAGCACAAAAAAAAAAAAAAAAAAAAAAAAAAAAAACAAAAAAGGGATTTAAAAAATAAAATTAAAAAAAAAAAAAAAAAAAAAAAAAAAAAAAAAAAAAACCTATCCTGGGTTGACATACTTCAGTTAACAAGAACAGTTAGCCAGAAACAGAGCTTTAGAAGACAAAAAGCAAGGTTAGTACATTTAGAGACTTTCCCAGGACCATGGACTTTGATGAATTAGGCCTTTGCTTTAATTTTGGCAGGTGGTACTGTCTACATGCTGAGTTTTGCAGCCTGAATGGTACTTCCATCATGGAGTCAGTTGTGCTAATGTCTGAGGCCCTGCTACAGTCTTAGTCAGAGTTTCTATTACTGTGATAAAACACAATGACCAAAAAGAAGTTGGTAAAAAAAGAGTTTGTTTCACTCACACTTCCATATAATAATTCATCAATGAAAATAAAACAGTAGAAAATAAAACAGGGCAGATACCTGAAGGCAGTAGTTGACATAGAGGCCATGACCGAGTGAGGCCTACTTAGCTTGACTTCTTACAGCATCCAGGAACACTAACCGAGGGGTAGCAGCACCAAAAATGGCCTGGCCTCTGTAGAGAAATTTTAATCAAGCAATATGGCTGCCCTGGCAAAGGATCAGACCCAAAATCTTTCAAGGTCTATGTGATCCAGCTGGAATGCAGTCACACCCTGGATTACAGTATGATGTCTAGAATACTAACAGGCCCTGAGTAGAAACCTTTAATATCAAATGATTATTAGTTTATAAAAGGTAGCAGTTTGAATGTGATGTTCAATTGAGGGGCAGATAAAGTGAGGAATCAGAGAAAGACTTGACAGACTGAGTCAGAAATAGGATAGACCTAACTCTCATGAGACCAGGACAGGAAAGAGAGGCTACTTAAGAACAATTCGAAGAGAGTAGTGTGTGTGACAGTTTTGCTAGGACAGTTTTACAGGCTGTAGAGAGAACAAGAAGAAGAGTTAGTTTGTAGCCAAGCAGAGCAATTCAGTCAGAAGCCAAGAGAGAAGACAGATTAAACAAGTCAGCTTGGAGATGAGTTTGGGCCAGAAGGGCTGAATTGAACCAGCAAGCACACCTTTGATCCCAGCATTCAGGAGGCAGAGGAAGATGAATCTCTATGAGGTGTTCATGGCCAGCCTGTGGTCTACAAAGTGAATCCAGGACAGCTAGGGATGGAAATCTTGACTCAAAAAAAAAAAAAAAAAAAAAAAAAAAAAAAAAAAAAAAAAAAAAAAACAAAAAAAAAAAAAAAAAAAAAAAAAAAAAAAAAAAAAAAAAAAAACAGACAAAAAAAAAAACAGTAAACAAAAATTCTGGTTTAATAGTGCTCTAGTTAGCTTTAACTGTCATCAACTCAGACACACCTGAGAGGGAAGCCTCAATTGAGAGATTACCCAATTAAACTGGTTTTCGGGCATGCTTAAGCAAGATTGTCAACTTAATTGTTGTAGGAGGTTCAGGCTCACTGTGGACACCATTCCCTAAGAAGATAGTCCTGGGCTGTATAAGAATGCTATTTAAGCAAAAGCCTATAAGCAAGCCATTAAACAGCATTTGTCCATGGTTTCTGCTGTGTTTCTCACTATGTAAGCTTGATGAGTTTAATCCCAAGAATTAACATAAAGTGACAAGAGAGCCAACTCCACAGTGTTGACCTCTGACTTCTACACAGATCTTGTAGCATATGCATGCCCCAACATTAACAGATTGTTTTTAAACACAACAAATATCAATGTTTGAAATCTCAATTTTATCAGCACTATCTTCATCAGCGTATTAGTTACTTTTCTATTGTTTTGATAAAAAAAAAAACATGACTAAGAAAACTTATAAAAGAAAACATTTAAGATGCTTGTGGTTTCAGAGAATTAGAGTCCTTGATGGTGGAGAAAAGGAATAGTTGATAAGCTACATCTTGATCTGCAACCACAAGGCAGAGGGAAGCACTGGAAATCACACAAGTCTTTTGAAACTCCCAGTGACATGCTCTTCCAAAAAGGCAACACCTCCTAATCCTTCCAAAACAGTTCCACCAACTGAGGGACACACTCCCAAATATATGAGCCATGGGAGTCATTCTCATTCTAACCAACACAATCACCAAAACCTTTAAAGGACTGAAGTAGGCTCAGTGGTAGGGCATATACCTGGATTTGCAAAGTCTTGAGTTTCGTCCCCAGCACTGAGCCAGATCAGCTTATGGAACAGCATGAGCATCAGACAGAAAATGTTGATAATAATGCTTTTAGAGACCACAGTTGTACAGTCAGCCTTCACATCTGTGAAGAACAGTCACATCTATACCTATGATACTCCTCCACTAGAACTGACCGCCTTCATTTTTTTAAGGGAAGAGAAACTATAGAATTGTTTAATATCCGTTTCAGATAGGCATTATCAGTCATGATGAGTGCACATACAGAAAGAGCATAGTATAGTAAAATGCACTGATTTGTACAAATAGTATGTATTAGCAATTACAGCTTTAAGAAGAGGCTACTAACCAGATGGCTAAATCAGAGCTTGAACTCATGCTTCACATCAGCTTCTGATCTCTGATAGCACGTGTCTTCCATTGCTCAGGGGCTCTTGGAAAAACTACCCAGGAACACACACACACAAATGTAAATTCTGTTCATATTAAAATAAGCTTCCCTTTTTGCCCATCCATGATGGTAATAATAGGAGGTAAGAGGTCTTTCATTATAAAGTAAACTTCCATTTTTTTTCCTTGATATGTTTTCAGATTTTCCTCTAAAAGTCTTTAAAAGTACTACTCAGTTGCCCTTAGTTGTCTAGAATGGCTTCTGGTGCATTAGCGTCTATAGCTCTATCATTAGAGAAATGGGCAGTGCTTCCTCTTAACCCTCTGCATGCAGCCAAATTGGGTCACTTTAAAGGGCAAGATGTCAAAAGCAGATAAGTCCTTTGTACTATAATGAGCATAATGATGAATAATGGCACTTATGTGCAATAAACGATGCCCTGCCCATAAATAGCCTTTCTACCTAGATACTCTATTTAATTTAATAATATATTCCAAGTAATTTGTGGAGCTAGATGAGAAATTACCTTAAACAGAAAGACTGTGGAACTTACTAAAATATACTGTTGAAAATAATTAATGGAAACAGAGTTTGCTGAAGTCAAATTGCAGCATTAAAAAGCACCATTACAGGAATGCATCTTCCAAGTGGCCTGCCTTCCAGCAGGTGTAGAGATAGGGTTTGGAGGTATGTACAGTGTTGACAGAAAAAAAAAGGCTTGTTCAAAACAACGATATGCTTTGAGAGCTGGTGCTTCTTGTTTGCTTGTGTTACCAAATAAAGCAAGCCCTGTCGTCTTCATCATCATCCTCTATCTCGACCACTCCCAAACCCAGCTGATATCCTTACTGAATGGTATTCCACAGAATAATCCTAGTGATATTCAGAATATGTAAATGGAATCAAACTCCTCTTTCCTCAAAATTCTCCTAAGGGTTTTCCGTCAAAATTACAGTAATCCCAGAATGTTCAGTATGATCCACAAAACTATACCGGGACCTGTGCTTTCCTGTCTGCCCCTTTCTTCTGTTGTCTCCACCATTGTCATTTTACAGTAGCCACTGTTGCCATATTGCCAGTTCTTGAATAGTATAGATTAGCCAGACCCTATGGACCTGTTTCTCTTTTAACAGAAACATTTTTGTACAGACCGCTTCCTCCCGACACCCGAGTACTTGAGCACCTGCTTATGTGCCACACATGTTATATAGCAGCACATATTTTCCCCGGCAATATTTTTAGTTCATACAAACAAAAGAAACATTCTTAAGAGTTAAGAGAATACTGGAACAATGCCTACCTTAGGGAACATGGTTCATCTCTGATAGTCTAGATCTGTGCTGCCCAATGTAGCCCTCTGCCACTGCCACATGCAAGTCTTTTTTTAAGGTACCCTGCTTTCTTGGTGACTCAACAGCCTAAGGTCCCCCTGAACCACGCTCCTCGGAATCTCCAAGCAAGTGTCACGCTCGGAACTGTACACTGAACAGTGAGTATCAAAGCACTTGTAGGCCACAGGAAGCAAACTTTGAATCAGCTCCACGCGCATTCATCAGGACGAAAGCCTGCTAGGAACCAAAGTCAAGGGAACTTTGACAACTTTCCAAGCTGTGCTGGGAACATTGAGAGCTGCTGCACAGGGTCAGAACACCGTTAGCAGCCAGAACTCTGCAGGAACACAGAGGCGTGAGCAGCATCTGACAATCCACCCGTGAAACATTCCCCTTGGGCTAGACCTGAATCTATAGCTTGATTATTCAGAGGAAGCCTCGGAAGCAGGGGAATGCTAAGATGGACTCTAACAATTTTTAGATCATCTATCACCACCCATCTCTCCTCCCTGTATCTATTTCTCCTTATTTAACACTCAGCGTCAGCTCAACAGGACAAGGCAATCCCTATCCTGTAGCCTGTATTCTTGCCCTGTATCTCTTCCTACCCCTCCTGGCTCATTTTCCCCTCCCAGAGGACACAGACTATCCTGGTGTGCATGGTCCCTGTGCGTCAGACAGCTGATCACGTTACCTAGTAGCTGGTCCACGTTAGCTGGTAGCATATCTTTGTGTCTCTCTTCAGCCTGCCTTCAGCCAAAACTTCCCTATCCCCAACAGTGGCAGCTGTAGTTCTCCTTCCCACTTACAGTTCAATTTCTCAATGCAATATTAGTCACTAGTCTTACTTTTCCACTTTTTTCATTTATTCCCATGGAAACTAATATACCAGCACAAACACTACTATCGGTGTCTGTTTACTCTGCAAAATGATTGGTACTTCAAGGATGATTTTTTTAGTTGACTATTACTCGATGTTCGCAGTGGTCTACCCCTGTATACCCACTGGTTAGACGGCATTCTACTCTTGACAGAGCACTGGAGATACAGCCTGGCATCCTGAAGAACACCAGCATAACAGAGGGAAATGGCATCTCTCCTCTTCCAAAACATAGTCTCTCCTCATCATTGTATATGCTTCCATGGAATGAGGAAAGGTGACAAGGAGCACCGGCCTCATCCCACGACCTGACTCCAAAAGTGCAAATCCCAATGCAGAACAACACAGGTAACACAAAAGCCAACACAGTGTTGGGTTTTTATTATTTAAAATTAAATAATTTTAATTTTGAGACAGGGTCTAGCTATGTAGATCATGATGGCCTTTGAATAACAGAAATCCACTTGCTTCTGCCTGCCAGGTACCGGAATTAATATTATACACTATCATATGTGGCCCTAATTACATTTCTTCTTACATTTTACTTTGTTTGTCTTTTGTGAATGCATGTGTACATGCGTGAGCACATGGATAGTCACGTGTCATAGCATATGTGTGGATGGCAAGGAACAACTTTAAGGAGTCAATTCTTTCTACCATGCAAATGAGGGCTAGCAAATCACTAAATACTAATAAAAAAGCAAAATGATAAGAATTAATACATTCCTTTGAATAGTAACTGATTCCCAAGCAAACACAGACTAGCAGATTGTATATAAAAATAGGGGATTCATCCACTGAGTGAGGCAGAGGCCGTGGATCTCTGTGAATTCGATGTCACGCTGGTCTACAAAGTGAGTCCAAGGTAGCAAAGGCTACAAAGAGAAATCCTGTCTTGAAAAAGAAAAAAAAAACACCAAAAAAAAATGGGATTCATCTATTTGTTGCCTAAAACACCCACACTTCATCATCAAATATAGAACCTACCTTAAAGAGAAACAACAGATACCAAGCATGTGGAACTAGGAAACAAGCAAGGGTACCTATTCTAATACCTAAGAAAAGAGATTTCAAACCAACTAGACAGAAGAAATAAAGAAGGTCACTTCATACTGATGAAAGGAACAATCCTCCAAGAGGACAATACAACTTTAAACATAGATTCATTAAACACAGGTACACCTAATTTCATAAGACAAAAGTATCATCTAATAATAGATAATAAAAGATGACTTCAATACCTCATCCCAAACAATAGAGAGATGATCATGAAGGAAAAAAAGAAAAAAAAAAGAAAAACATCAGAATTAAATAATATCATAGAGCAAATGGACCCTAAAAAACATATGAAAGAATATTCCACCCAGACCGCTTGGTATGTAAAGCATGTTTCAACAACTATAGACATACTGAAATAATTCATTTAATTTCATATAATTACAGTGGAATAAACTAGATGTCAATTATAAGAGACAGACTATCAAGAAGATTTAAAAGACATACATGAATGATGAATTGATAACTGAAGATTCAAAAAAGAAACAAAAAGTTTCTAAAATTGAATTAAAATAAAAAATATAACATACTCAAAACTACCAAACACAATAAAAGCAACAAAGAAAGGTTCATATCTTAAGTGTCTAATGTATACATACATTAGATAGATAGATAGATAGATAGATAGATAGATAGATAGATAGATAGATAGATAATAGATAGATATTAGTTTTTCAAGACTGATTTCTTTGTGTAGCATTGGAAGTCTTGGAACTTACTTTGTAGACCAGGGTGGCCTTGAACTCATAGAAATCTGCCTGCCTCTCCCTCTTGAGTTCTGGGATTAAAGGTGTGTACCACCACCATCTTGCCAAAGTATCTAATATTAAAGAGAGAAAGAGAGAGAGAGAAAAAAAACAGAGATATCTCAAATAAATAATACATCTTGGAGCCAAAGAAAAGCCAAACTTAAAATCAAATCTGTATATGAAGATAATGATTACTATCACGGCATAAATTAATTAAAGAGGCAAAAATGCAAAGACTCAATGAAACCAGAAATTAGTTTTTAAAAAGATACACAAGATCAACAAAATCTTAGTCAGAACACACACACACACACACACACACACACAAATCAGCTAAACTATATGGGAAAAAGGAAGCATTACAGTAGAAATAATAAAATTCAAAAAATTAAAAAGGTATACCTTAAACTATATATTTCACTAAATTGGAAATTTAAAAAAGATGGATGACTTTCTGGATGTATGTGATGCTACAAAATTAAACCAAAGTGAGATTAATAGCTTAACCATACAAATAATACAGAAACTAAACAATATTAAAAATCAAACAACTCCTTTGATTATTTTTGGTTTGAAGTCTATTTTGTTAGATATTAAAATGGCTATACTAGCTTGATTCTTAGGTCAATTTGCTTGGAATATCTCTTTTTCAACCCTTTACCCTGAAGTAATATCTATCTTTGATGTTGAGGTGTATTTCTTGGATGCAGCAGAATGATGGATCCTGATTTCACATCCATTTTGTTAAGTTTGTGTCTTTTTATTGGGGGATGGAGACCATTGATATTAAGAGATAGCAATAACCAATGACAATTGGTTCCTGTTATTTTATTGTTAGGGTGGTGGTGGTTGTGTGTGTGTGTGAGAGAGAGAGACAGAGAGACAGAGAGAGAGAGAGAAAGAGAACTTCCCTTCTTTTGTTTGTACTGGTCTGAGATTATTTATTCTCTATGTTTTCATGGGTGTAGTTAACCTCCTTAAGTTTGGCTTTATTATAGAACATCATAGCTTCTCCATCTATGGTGATTGAAAGTTTTGCTGGGTATAGTAGTCTGGACTGACATCTGTGGTCTCTTAGGGTTTGTAGTACATCTGTCCCCAAACAACCCAGGCCGTTGCTAAGACAATGCGTTGCTCTCTGTAAACTGACAGTGAGGCCCCATTGCTGTAAACAATACACACAACTCATTAGACATGGAGAAGTTGGGCTGGTGCCTACATAGAGCCTTCACCCCTATGTCTAGTGTCTTTGGCATTGGAAGATGCTCTGCAGGCTACCAAAGGAGAAACATAAACTCCCCAGCCATAAAACTTTTGATCTACAATGTGTCTTCCCTGAAAGATATACAACAGTGGCACAGAACTTGTGGAAGTAGCCAGCCACTTAAGTCCAATTTGACTTAAGGCCCACTCCATGAAATAGAACCCAAACCCAACACAGCTTGGGTGACAAAAATAACCAGAGACTAGAGAGCCCGCACGGGACCTATGTGGGTCTGCCCCAGGTCTGCTGCATATATATAATAACTTTCAGCTAACTATATTTATTGGACTCTTGAGTATATGAACAAGTTGGTCCCTGATTCTTCTGCCTGCTCTTGGGACTCTTTATTTTCTGTTGGGTTGCCATGTCCAGCCTCAATGTGAGGGTATTTGTTTAATCTTATTATATTTTGTTTTATCATGTTTTGTTGTTATCTCTTAGAAGCCTGTTCTTTTCTAATAAGAGACAAAAAGAGAGTGTATCTGGAGGGGAAGGAAGACGGGGAGGAACTGGAAGGAGTAGAGGGAAAGGAAACTATAATCAGAATATATTATATGAAAAAATAATCTATTTTCAATAAAAGACTAAGAATTTTTTAATTGGACAACTTAACAAAAGAGCTAATGAAATAAAGAGCATTTTCGAAAGAATACAAAGAGCAAATAAACATATGAAAGGTGTTTAGTTACACTTTACCTGAAAGCAAAATTAAAACTGTCTACAGGGGCAATGGGAACCAATGGTAGAGGAAGGGGTAAGAAAGGAAGTACTGAGGAGATATGCAGAAAATTTTTCTTAGCATATAATATTTTACATGTGTGAAAGTTAAACAGTTTTAATTAAAAAGTATTCTAGTGGAAGTACCCAGAGTGGGTAGATAAAGCCATAACCAAAAGCCATAAGATCATTAAATGAAAATCTCATTGTCAGGGTTAGGCTAACTCCCTGTGAGTTATTGGCCAAGGAGACCCCTGAAGTGACACCCCCAAATGACCCAGAATATTGTTGCTGCTGTAGATTGCTCATCAGAACTAAACGGTGAGACTGTGTTGCTACAGAAATCACAAAAAATTGTATAAAAGTTTGGTGAAAATTGTTTCAAAATCTTTGCATATTGGGTTATCTGTTATGCAAATATAAAGATAGACAAAGAAAAAATTATCAATTTACCAAAGTGTAAATTCTATTTACATTAATAATAAAGATGAAATGAGGAGGCGGGGCAAGATGGCGGCGCCTGGAGGACTCTCATTCTGAGGAGCAGCACAGCAGGATTAGCACAGTGACCAGCAATCGGAACTCGCGGCCATAAAACACAAGTGATTGTGTTTCACAGGTGAGAGGATACCCCACGGTGGGGGATTCGAACAGCTTTAACTCACCCGGCTAAACCGCGGAAGAGATCCGGTTCCGCCAGGCGCTTGGTCGTCAGCCCGGAGCTACACGCCAGCGCGATCTGGTCACGGTCCCAGACTGAACTGTGGGCCCACAGCACCATAGACTGGATTTCCCAGTCGAGAGATAACCCCACGGAGCAGGAAACAATTGGGACCGACCCCAGGTTACCCAGACATCCCCTGGAAAAGACTCGGGTTCCGCGGGTGCCCCAGGAGCCAGTGCAGACCCAGAGCCAGGACAAAGGCGCCTGCATGGAGCCCTGTCTGTGTGCCTGATTCACCACCTCAGATAGAACTGTGGGCACCAGGGCACCAGGGCACCAGACTGCGTGTCTCTGGCAGGAGGAAACCCCCAGCGGAGGGGGTCAGCAGCTCTAACGCTTAGGACACCCAGCACCAAAACACTTCCTGGACTCACGCAGACTCTAGTGCAGGCAGGAGCGCTGTGCTCTGCCGCCATTGTTGCGTTCCCCTGGGGCACTGGGACACACAGCTGCATCCTCGGACCTGCAGGAGCCGAAGAGCCATTACAGCAGCCCTCGGATACTGTGCCAGGAATCGGCCAGTTGTCCCTGGCTGGACTGTCAAAACTGTGGGAATCCCTGGTCCTTCAGGGGGGCTGCACCCACAGCATCTGGACCAGAGCGATGCCTGCAGCCGCCATCCCAGACAGAGACACACAGCTTCTGGTCCAGAGTGAGGCACCCAGCCTCCAGACCAGAGCAGTGCCCCCAGGCGCCAACTCAACCTAGGTGCACATTCTCCAGGTCCAGAGCAGAGCAATCAGCCTCTGGCCCAGAGACTTGCTGAGTGCACCTCTCACTTTCCCGGACAGAACTGTGCGCCCCAGGATAACAGACTGAGTTTCCCTGTTGGGAGAAAACCCCACAGCTAGGGAATCAGCAGGTTCTCCAAGAGGACTGTACATAGAAATTTAGTGAGCAGCAGCACACTAAATTTATAACAAGAAACCCAGCAGTGGGGCAGCTGTCTTGAGAAATTCTATGGGTAAGAGGAGATCCCCCCTCCCCAACATAGATCACAGCTACTACTCAGGGCTATAAACCTGAGGTGAGCAGTGGCAACTCCTGAGAAACACTGGCCATACAGTGACCATAACCAAAAAGCAGAGAAGGACTCCTTCAGGAAAAATCATCTTCCGGCCAAGGGGATATTCCCTAACTCAGGACTCCAGGAAGCACAGAAACTAACAGCCAACACCTAAATCAGCCCAATGGGTAGAGGTCAGCGTAAAAGCTCAACCAACAAAAGACAGAGCAATATGGCATCTCCAGAACCCAGCCATCCAGGGGCGAACAGCCCTGAACAATGCAGCATAATAGAAAATCAAGAAGATGACCTTACATCTATGTTGATGAAGAGGATAATAGAGGAAACAAATAAAATACGTAAAGAATTAGAGGAAGATAAAACCAAACAGATCATGGCTATCCGTAAAGAAATGGAGGAAGATAAAGACAAGCAGATTATGGCCATCCGTGAAGAAATACGGGAAGATGCAGCCAAACGGCTTGTGGCCTTCAGAGAAGAAATAATTAAATCACTGAAAGAAATAAAAGAGACAGAGTTGAAGGAACTAAAAGAAAAAGAGGAAAATACAAGCAGACAGGTGAAGAAGTAAACAAAACAACTCAAGACCTGAAGATAGAACTAGAAAAATTAAGGAAAACACAAATGGAGGAAATAATGGAGATGAAGAATTTAGGGAAGAAAACAGGAACTACAGAGGTAAGCATAACCAACAGAATACAAGAAATGGAAGAAAGAATCTTAGGTGTAGAAGATACAATGGAAGAAATCGATGTATCTGTCAAAGAAAATGTTAAATCCAAAAAATTCCTGACACAGACCGTCCAAGAAATCCAAGACAATATGAAAAGACAAAACCTAAGAATAATAGGAATAGAGGAAAAAAAGACTCCCTTCTCCAAGGCCCAGAAAATGTTTTCAACAAAATTATTGAAGCAAATTTCCCCAAGTTAAAGGAGAAGCCAATAAGGATACATGAGGCCTACAGAACACCCAACAAATTTGACCAGAAAAGAAAATCCTCCCGCCACATAATAATCAAAACAGTAAGTATATAGAACAAAGAAAAAATACTAAAAGCTGCAAGGGAAAAAGGCCAAGTAACATATAACGGCAAACCCATTAGAATCACACCTGACTTTTCAACAGAAACTATGAAAGCCAGAAGGGCCTGGACAGATATCATGCAGACCCTAAGAGAACACAGATGTCAACCCAGGCTACTATACCCTGCAAAACTCTCAGTCCTCATAGACGAAGAAAACAAGATATTCAATGACAAAAACAAATTTCAACAATACCTACACACAAATCCAGCATTACAGAAGATACTGGAAGGGAAAATACAACCCAAGAAAATTAGCTTCTGTCAAGAAAACACAGGAAATAATTAACCTTACTACAGCAAAACAAAAAGCAACCAAGCACACAACCTTATGAACACACCCAACATCAAAATCAAAGGATCTAACAGCCACTGGTCATTAATCTCTCTCAACATCAATGGACTCAACTCTCCAGTAAAAAGACACAGATTAACAGAATGGATACGTAAATAAAACCCAGCAATCTGTTGCATACAGGAAACACACCTAAGACACAAAGATAGACATTACCTGAGGGTAAAAGGTTGGAAGACGACTTTCCAAGCAAATGGACCCAAGAAACAAGCAGGAGTAGCCATTCTAATATCTGATAAAATAGACTTTCAACCAAAATTAATAAAAAGAGATGAGGAAGGACACTTCATGCTCATCAAGGGAAAATTCCACCAGGAAGACATCACAATCCTGAACATCTATGCCCCAAATACAAGAGCACCCACATTTATAAAAGAAACATTGATAAAATTTAAACCACATATAGATCCCCACACATTAATAGTGGGAGACTTCAACACCCCACTCTCAACAAAGGACAGGTCAACAAAACAAAAATTAAACAAAGAAACAATATCTCTGACAGAGGTCATGAATCAAATGGAACTCACAGACATTTACAGAACTTTACACTCAAACACAAAAGAATTTACCTTCTTCTCAGCACCTCATGGAACCTTCTCCAAAATAGACCATATAGTTGGTCACAAAGCAAGCCTCAACAGATACAAGAAGACTGAAATAATCCCTTGTATCCTGTCTGATCACCATGGAATAAAGCTGGACTTCAACAACAACAGAAATAGCAAAAAGCCTACACACTCATGGAAACTGAACAATTTGTTACTAAATGACAGCTGGGTCAGGGAAGAAATAAAGAAAGAAATTAAAGCCTTTCTAGAACTCAATGAAAATGAAGACACAACATACCCAAACTTGTGGGACACAATGAAAGCAGTGCTAAGAGGAAAGTTCATAGCACTAAGTGCCTTCAAGAAGAAATTCGAGAGAGCTCATTCAAGCAACTTAATGGCCCACTTAAAAACCCTAGAAAAAGAAGAAGCAGACACACCAAAAAGGAGTAGACGGCTGGAAATAATCAAACTCAGGGCTGAAATCAATCAATTAGAAACAAATAAAACAATTCAAAGAATCAATGAAACCAAGAGCTGGTTCTTTGAGAAAATCAACAAGATCGACAAACCCTTAGCCAAGCTAACTAAAAGGCAGAGAGACACCACCCAAATCAACAAAATCAGAAATGAAAAGGGGGACATAACTACAGACACTGAGGAAATCCAAACAATCATTAGGACTTACTTCAAAAGTCTATACTCAACAAAATTTGAAAATCTAAATGAAATGGACAATTTTCTTGATCGATTTGACTCACCAAAGCTGAATCAGGACCAGGTAAATCAATTAAATAGTCCTATATCCCCCAAAGAAATAGAAACAGTCATCAAAAGTCTCCCATCCAAAAAAAGCCCAGGACCAGATGGCTTCAGCGCAGAATTCTACCAGACCTTCAAAGAAGAGCTAACTCCAATTCTCTTCAAACTATTCCACAAAATAGAAACAGAAGGAACATTACCAAACTCATTCTATGAAGCCACAGTCACCTTGGTACCTAAACCTCACAAAGACTCAACAAAGAAAGAAAATTTCAGGCCAATCTCCCTTATGAACATTGATGCAAAAATACTTAACAAAATACTTGCAAACCGGATCCAAGAACACATCAAAGATATTATCCACTATGACCAAGTAGGCTTCATCCCAGGTATGCAGGGGTGGTTCAATATATGGAAATCCATCAATGTGATCCACCATATTAACAAACTGAAAGAAAAAAACCACATGATAATCTCCCTAGATGCTGAAAAAGCATTTGACAAAATCCAACATCCATTCATGTTTAAAGTACTGGAGAGATCAGGGATACAAGGCACATATCTAAACATAGTAAAGGCGATATACAGCAAGCCTATAGCCAACATCAAACTGAACGGAGAGAAACTTAAAGCAATCCCACTGAAATCAGGGACAAGACAAGGCTGCCCACTGTCTCCATATCTCTTCAACATAGTGCTGGAAGTCCTTGCTAGAGCAATAAGACAGTTGAAGGAGATCAAGGGGATACAGATGGGAAAGGAAGAAGTCAAATTATCACTATTTGCAGATGATATGATAGTATATATGAGTGACCCCAAAAACTCTACCAGGGAACTCCTACAGTTGATAAACACCTTCAGCAAAGTGGCAGGATACAAAATTAACTCAAAAAAAATCAGTAGCACTCCTGTATACAAAAGACAAAAGGGCTGAGAAAGAAATTAGAGAAACAACACCATTCACAATAGCCACAAATGACATAAAGTACCTTGGTGTAACCCTAACCAAGCAAGTCAAAGACTTGTATGAAAAAAATTTCAAGTCTCTGAAGAAAGAATTAGAGGCAGATATGAGAAGATGGAAAGATCTCCCATGCTCATGGCTTGGCAGGATTAGCATAGTAAAAATGGCCATCTTACCAAAAGCAATCTACAGATTTAATGCAATTCCCATCAAATTGCCAACACGATTCTTTACAGACCTGGAAAGAAAAATTCTCAACTTCGTATGGAATAACAAGAAACTGATAATTGCTAAAACAATCCTCTACAATAAAAGATCTTCTGGAGGTATCTCCATCCCTGATCTCAAGCTGTACTATAGAGCAACAGTTATAAAAACTGCATGGTACTGGCATACAAACAGAATGGTGGATCAATGGAATCGAACAGAAGACCCAGAAATAAACCCACACACTTACAGACACCTGATTTTTGACAAAGATGCCAAAACCATACAATGGAAAAAAGATAGCATCTTCAACAAATGGTGCTGGTCCAACTGGATGTCTACATGTAGAAAAATGAAAATAGATCCATACTTATCACCCTGCACAAAACTGAAGTCCAAGTGGATCAAAGACCTCAACATAAAACCAGACACATTAAGTCGGCTAGAAAAAAAAAGTGGTGAATACCCTAGAACTCATTGGTACAGGAGAAAACTTCCTGAACAGAACAACAACAGCACAGGCTCTAAGAGCAACAATCAATAAATGGGACCTCATGAAATTGAAAAGCTTCTGTAAAGCAAAGGACACCGTCATCAAAACAAAGCGACTGCCTACAGATTGGGAAAGAATCATCACCAACCCTTTATCTGACAGAGGACTAATATCCAGTATATATAAAGAACTAAACAAGCTGAAAAGCAGCAAACCAAGTAATCCACTTAAAAAATGGGGAACAGAGCTAAAGAGAGAATTCTCTGTAGAGGAACATCGAATGGCAGAGAAGCACTTAAAGAAATGCTCAACCTCATTAGCCATTAGGGAAATGCAAATCAAAACAACCCTGAGATTTCACCTTACACCCATCAGACTGGCCAAGATGAAAAACTCAAGTGACAACACATGCTGGAGAGGTTGTGGAGAAAGGGGAACCCTTCTCCACTGCTGGTGGGAATGTAAACTGGTACAACCACTCTGGAAATCAATCTGGCGCTTTCTCACACAACTAGGAATAGCGCTTCCTCAAGATCCAGCCATACCATTCCTAGGCATATACCCAAAAGAGGCGCAAGTACACAAAAAGGACATTTGCTCAACCATGTTTGTAACAGCTTTATTTGTAATAGCCAGAAGCTGGAAACAACCCAGATGCCCCTCAACTGAAGAATGGATGCAGAAACTGTGGTACATCTATACAATGGAGTATTACTCAGCAATGAAAAATAAGGAAATCATGAAATTTGCAGGTAAATGGTGGGACCTGGAAAGGATCATCCTGAGTGAGTTGTCCCAGAAGCAAAAAGACACGCATGGTATATACTCACTCATATAAACATACAACATAGAATAAACCCACTAAAATCTGTACATCTAAACAAACTAAGCAAAAGAGAGGACCTAACTAAAATGTTCAATCCCCATCCTGAAAGGCAAAGAGGATGGACATCAGAAGATAAAGAAAATAGGAAACAACCTCGGAACCTGCTACAGAGGGCCTCTGAAAGCCAGAAGAAAACAGGAAACAACCTTGAAACCTGCCACAGAGGGCCTCTGAAAGCTTCTGCAGTATAGACTGTCAAAGCAGATGCTGAGCCTGATGGCCAACTGATGGGCAGAGTGAATGGAATTCTATGTAAGAAGTGGGAAATAGTAAGAGCTGGAGGGGACAGGAACTCCACAAGGAGAGCAACAGAACAAGATAATTTGAACACAGGGAACTTCCCAGAAAATCATACTCCAACCAAGGACTATTTGTGGAGATGACCTGGAACCCCTGCACAGGTGTAGCCCATGGCAGTTCAGTGTCCAAGTGGGTTACATAGTAATGGGAAGAGGGACTGCCTCTGACATAATCTGATTGGCCTGCTCATTGATCACTTCCCCCTGAGGGGGGAGCAACCTTACCAGGCCACAGTAGAGGACAATGCAGCCACTTCTGATGAGAACTGATAGACTAAGATCAGAAAGAAGAGGAGAACCTCCCCTATCAGTGGACTTGGGGAGTGGCATGCATGCAGAAAGGGGAGGGAGGGTGGGATTGGGAGGGGCTTATGGGGGGATACAAAATGAATAAAGTGTAATTAATAAAAAATTTTTAAAAAAAGATGAAATGAATTATAAAATACAACATATTCCAGCTGTCAATATTTTAAATGACAATATCCAATATTTAGGATGAAGAAAAGCAATAAGGCTGGGCTACAAAAGCTGCATAGTATTTCTGGAGAATAATCTGAGATTTTACATTAAACGTCTTTTAAAGTTATGTTACCCAGCCATTTCACTTTTAGGGATGTATTCTAGGAAATAAGTTGAGATGTTCTCCGATAAGAGGCATTGATAGTAGCTAGCCACTGCAATCTAAATGTCCAAACACAGGAAATGTCTTACCAACAATTCCCTGCTGTCCCTTTGTTCCAATGAGCAATGATCCAATGGGATTCTGCTTGGAAAGGGGTTCTGTGGTCAAGTAAATGTGGAAATGCCCATGGAGTAAAGACAAAATGTGTAAAACAGGTCAACACCTGTGTAAGGCTAAAGCTAAGCGCTGTATGGAATTGTAAGTGGGTAAAGAGTCGCTTAGCTACATATACCAGCTCTTGGGGTTCATCAGTCTGAGTTCGTGTTAGCAATCTCTTATCATCTTATGGAAATTTTGTTTTCAAGTCATAAATAAGATAATTCACTCTTTTAATTCCTTACATAAGCCGGTATGGTGCAAACCTTTATGTCCAGCTTTCATGGAGGCAGAGGCTGGTGGGATCGCTGTGAGTTTGAGGCCAGCCTGGTCTACAAAGCCAGTCCAGGACAGCCAAGGCTACACAGAGAAACCTTGTCTCAGAAAAAAAAAGAAAAACCTTTACATGACAGATAATCCAATGCTCAAAGATTTTGAAACAATGAACATTTGCTCTTTTCATGTTTTCTATGAATTGGGAACCTATACACAAGGAACCTAGAAATTACGATCACTAAGGCTCACACCAGTTGTGTCAACACCTTGGCCAGTAAAAGCTTTTGGAATTCGTGGGTTTCTAAGGTGTGTGAAATAACCTCTTGTCTTATCACAATGGAACCAGTGGCCAGAGTAGAGCAACAAGCCAGGAAGTGGAGTTAGCTTAGCAGTATTACATACGGGTCGGCATCTGACACCAGTTCCTCTCCACTTAATTGTACTGAAGTTCTAGAGACCCAGAGGAGATTCTTGGGCCCAGAAAAGGGGTTTAGGAAAGAGGTTGTAGGGCAGTGATAACTAAGTGAAAAGTCAAGGGTAGAGGAAAAAATCAAGTATCCCCCCAAACCAAGAGACAGTAAGGATTGCTTTCCAGTTCTTTCCCTTCTGCTTAATTACGCACGGTCTCATCAACCTTGGTGGCTGGGTGTCGTTTCAGGCACACAGGGGTCTCACATATCAGCTGCTCAGTGTCATTTTTAGTATCCAGGCCTCATAGCTGGTCTTCTTCCTGGACTAGTGTGAGCTCACCTAGGAGGGAAGGAGAGGTGGCAAAATTCCAACCAATCCAACATTTTGATTTATCCTCAGTGTGCAAAACCATCTTCCCAAGCTTATGAACTTACCCAAATAACTGAATCTTTTAACAGGAAAGCCCTACCTTCTGTGATGGCATAAGCCAGACAACCAATTTTGAGAATTTTGAAAAGCTTTTTTGTCTTAAATCTTTTAATGTAAGACCTCAGCTGAGATTTGCCGATACATCGGTATCCTTCTTTCTCTAAATCTTTAAGGATACCCTTTTTCTTCCTGAAGTGACTCAGAGCTTGCCTCCTGTACACTAGTAATATGAAATGTGTGATCTATTTTTGGATCCCCTAGAAAAACTGCCTTGGGAATAATCTGTTTCTCAGCCCCTCCTGGGGTAAGCCGGGTGACACACAGAGTATTTTCTATTTCTAATTTTTACAACTCTTTTCAGAAGACAGCAGGTAAACAATTTTAATACAAGGCCATTTTCATTATGTATCTACTAGATAATCCATCCTTGCATTAAAATAAATAGTAATAATAGAAAAAAGTTTGCTCATACAGTAATGACAAGCTTCCTAAATTACAGCGATTGTGCCACACAGCAGTCTAGTACAAAACGCAGTTTTTATATCAGAAGACACAGAATTTATTATTTTCCTCTTCCTGGCATTTTAGAGCAATTGGAAGCAGGTTTCTGAGAGAACAATTCAGTACATTAGCTCTCAAATATAAAATATAATTTTTCAGCCCTGAAATGACTCATTTAAAGCCCTACTTCAACAAAATGTTGTCTAGCCTATTCTGGTAATTATGTCAAGTCTGTTGTGCACTAATTTACACAGCGTATTGTTTGCCTGACTAATTGGGGCTATTAAGTTAGATTCAGAAGCTGTAGTACACCTACAGTCTTTAGTTAATTAAACAAGCATGCGGAGCAGCAACTGGCCGTGCAGGCGCTGTGTCTTCACGCTCCTGGCAAACGAGAGGCAGAGGAAATCACCGAGCGAGACTGTCACCTGGACCTCTCCGGTCACGATTTTCTTTACATGAGGACCAGGAGGACTCAATACAAAGTCACTTCATCAAAAGTGGACATATTAAATTCAGTTCTGAACAATTTCTCGCCACTGAATCACTCGACATGTGAGGCATTTAAAAATGTAAAGTAGCTGCTACTGATTCTTCACCACTTCATCAAAGAGATAGCTTTTCCCTGCACACCTAGTTTCAGAGAGTAGACAGAAAATGTACCATCAGATAGCATCATTTCATTATTCACAGACTAGATTGGCAGAAGGAAATGTTTTTCCTAGAATTTACAGTCTTCAAAGACACTAAAAACCTCATGTTCATCCAGCATGTTGGATTTAGGCAATCGGTGTGAAATGTCTGCTCGTCTGTGCTGTGGTTTGAATGTAGACTGTCTCCCAAGAATTCATTAGGAGATGAGCGCATCCATTCACGAGTTCATAGCTGAGTAAGTTCTTGGGAAGCAGAGCCTACAGGGAAGGAGCAGTCGAGTGCCTCTGAGTGGTGTGTCTGTCATGGGCCCTTTCCTATCACTGCCCTTTCTTCTCTCTGGAGCGAGCCACCTCCTCTACCTTATGCTTCAACCACCGTAACATTCTGCCTCACCTCAGGCCCAAAGCAATGGCTCCTATGACCTTGGATCCACCAAAAGCCAGAATTAACATTTCCTCCTTTGAAAGAGTTTGTCTTGGGAGTTTATCACAGGGATAAAAATCTGACTAACACAGTCTAACACAGTCGAAGTCCCTGAAGCATCACAGCATATTTAACTTTTTTTTTTTTTTGTAACTTCTCACAGCAGCCACACAGAGCTTTATACCCCATATAGCAGCCCAGAGGCCAGGCAATGCCCGAGAGCACCAAAGACAGTGGGATACCAGGAGCCCTGGCCTGAAGGCCCCCAACCCCACCACCACCACACACGATGCAGAGTTCCAAATCAATTCTCAAAAGACAGAAAAAAAAATTCAAATGCTCTGTTCTATAAAAAATTTACAAGTACAAACGTATAATACAAAATAATAGTATGTTGGATATCTTTCAATGGCTTAATTAGGGGCAAGCTTCTCCCTTATTCCTCCTTGTGATTATTTCATTGGTGATATGTACACTGCTGAACACAGTTCCTGTTCTGTCAGAAGTGAACCACAGCCTGGAAAATGCTAGAAGCCAGAGAAATGCCGGAACATGGCGCTATTCAGTGTCTGTTCCTGCTACATAATTAGAAGATAAGTATGAGAAAATTCAGAATTCTTTAATGCACTTAAAATGGCTGTCATGAAGCAATGGCTGGCAGATTTGCATGTGAAAGGGCTGTGAGCAGCATGAAGGAAGAATTGTGAAATTACTATAGTATTTATTATTATAACTTGGTGTCATGCTAGTCTCATTTTAGAATGAACCATAAGAATAGATTAAATTAGTGCCATTTTCTTTCCTTGTTAACATCTTTGTCACAAGAGCAAGCTGTCAGAATTTTACTGTCTAAAGTAGTCCACGGATTATACCTCATGATAGCTGGCCATTTCTAAACCCTGGACTCTGATTGGTTGCTCTCAGCCCTGTCCTTGCAAATATGGGCTGAACGCAGGGAAAGAATAATCTTTTCAGCAACTAATCAGGTTGCAGACACTCTGGTAAAGGCAAGAAAGAAGGTATAGTACTACAATTTTCAAACAGCATTTGATAGAAAACATTATGTCTTAAGAAAATACTTTGGACCATGGCTGAAAATATATTTGACATATGACTTTATGGTTATATTAGCACCTCTCTTTTTCTAAGTGTCTAAGATAATTAACAATGAATATTTCTAGCCCCAGACTCTTAAACTTGAGACAGTATTGATTTTATGATTACAATCTTTTTCCTTTTCCAGATTTTATTTATACCCCACTGGTGCTTTGGTCTCTGTTTCTACACCTGGCATGGATGTTCCCTCCCTCTGTGATTTTCCTTCTCACAATTCTGCATAGCAAGGGCAACTGTAAGCCTTGGTTTCTTTAAAATTGTCCCACATTATGTCTGTTATCTCAACGTAATTATCAGCATCTTCTTGTAATTCCTAAAAGTGTCCCAGCTAGGACAATATATGGTCACACACTCCATCTGTCTTGCTTCTCAGAGCCTCTTTGAAACACTCACTACTGGTATGATTCTATACCAACTTATCCTCTCTGCCTCAGCTTTTTACTGACTTTAGCACAGAACTTTGTCACTCACCTCTCTGATTTTCATGGGAGCTTGAACAGAAAAGCTAATCAATAAATATTTCTCAAATTAAGAAAAGAGCTAAATCACTTTGCTGTCCAACCTACACTCATTAACTTCTTGTTTTCTGTACTACAGGGAACCCAGGTATTTTGTTCACTGTTTTCTATTGTTGTGAAGAGATACCATGACCAAAGCAACTCCTATTGTTTTATTTTTTTTCTAAGGCATTTAATTGGGGCTTATTTATAGCTTCAGAGGTTTAGTCCATTGTCATCATGGCAGGGGTTATGGTTGCATGCAGGCAGATGTAGTGCTGGAGAAGTAGCAACAGGAAGAGAGAGTAACACTACAACACTGGGCCTGACCTTAAAGTCCACCCCCAGTGACACACTTCTTCCAACAAAGCCACTCCCCCTAACTTTTTTAAATAGTGCCACTTCCTGGTGCCTAAAGCATTCAAGTATATAAGCTTATGGGAGCCATTTTTTTTAACTTTTTAAAATTTTTTATTAATTATACTTTATTCACTTTGTATCCCCCTTGTAGCTCCCTCCCTCCTCCCCTCCCAAACCCTCCTGTACCTTCTGCATACATGCCCCTCCCCAAGTCCACTGATAGGGAGGTCATCTTTTCCTTCCTTCTGATCCTAGTATATTACGTCTCATTGGGAGTGGCTGCATTGTCTTCTTCTGTGGCCTGGTAATGCTGCTCCCCATCAGGGGAAGGTGATCAAAGAGCAGGCCAATCAGTTCATATCAGAGACAGCCCCTGTTCCCCTTACAATGAAACCTACTTGGACACTGAACTGCCATGGGCTACATCTATGCAGGAGTTCTAGGTTATCTCGATGCATGGTACTTGGTTGGAGTCACAGTCTCAGAAAAGACCCCTGTGCCCAGATTTTTTGGTTCTGTTGTTCTCCTTGTGGAGCTCCTGTCCTCTCCAGGTCTTACTATTTCCCACTTCTTTCATAAGATTCCCTGCACTCTGCCCAAAGGTTGGCCATAAGAATCAGCATCTGCTTTGATACACTGCAGGGTAGAGCCTTTCAGAGGCCCTGTGTGGCAGGCTCTTGACTTTTTCCCTGTTTTCTCCTTCTTCTGATGTCTCCTTTTTCTGATGTCTTCTTCTGATGTCTTTGCCTTTCTGAATGGGGATTGAGCATTTTAGCCAGAGTCCTCCTTCTTGATTAGTTTCTTTAGGTGTACAGATTTTAGTAGGTTTATCCTATATTATATGTCTATATGAGTGAGTATATACCGTGTGTGTCTTTCTGCTTCTGGCATAGCTCACTCAGGATGATCTTTTCCAGTTCCCACCATTTACCTGCAAATTTCATGATTTCCTTGTTTTTTTATTGCTGAGTAATATTCCATTGTGTAGATATACCACAATTTGTGCATCCATTCCTTCACTGAGGGGCATCAGGGCTGTTTCCAGCTTCTGGCTATTACAAATAAAGCTGCTACAAAATGGCCAGAGAGCTCCTACAGCTGATAAACACCTACAGCAATGTGGCTGGATACAAAATTAACTCAAAAAAATCAGTAGCACTCCTGTATACAAAAGACAAAAGGGCTGAGAAAGAAATTAGGGAAACAACATCCTTCACAATAGCCACTAATAACATAAAGTACCCTGGGGTGACCCTAACCAAAAAAGTCAAAGACTTGTATGAAAAAAATTAACAGCCTCTGAAGAAAGAATTAGAAGAAGATTTCAGAAAATGGAAAGATCTCCCATGCTCATGGCTTGGCAGGATTAACATAGAAAAAATGGCCATCTTACCAAAAGCAATCTACAAATTTAATGCAGTTCCCGCCAAATACCAACACAATTCTTTACAGATCTTGAAAGAAAAATTCTCAACTTCATATGGAACAAGAAACCCAGAATTGCTAAAACAATCCTCTACAACAAAAGATCTTCTGGAGGTATCTCCATCCCTGATCTCAAGCTGTACTATAGAGCAACAATACTAAAAACTGCATGATACTGGCATAGAAACTGATTGGTGGATCAATGGAATCAAATAGAAGACCCTGAAATAAACCCACACACTTATGGACACCTGATCTTTGACAAAGATGGCAAAACCATACAATGGAAAAAGAGATAGCATCTTCAATAAATGGTGCTGGTCTACCTGGATGTCTACATGTAGAAAAATGCAAATAGATTCATACTGATCACCCTGCACAAAACTAAAGTCCAAGTAGATCAAAGACTTCAATATAAAACCAGACACACTAAATCGGTTAGAAGAAAAAGTGGGGAAGAGTCTTGAACTCATGGGCACAGGAGACAACTTCCTGAACAGAACACCAACAACACAGGCTTTAAGAGCAACCATCAATAAATGGGACCTCATGAAACTGAAAAGCTTCTGTAAAGCAAAGGACACTGTTGTCAGAACAAAACGACTGCCTACAGATTGGGAAAGAATCTTCACCGACCCTGTATCTGAGAGAGGGCTAATATCCAGAATATATAAAGAAGTCCAGAAGTTAAACAGCAACAAATCAAGCAATCTAATGAAAAAATGGGGTACAGAACTAAACAGAGAATTCTTGATAGAGGAATATCAAATGGCAGAAAGACACTTAAAGTAATGTTCAACGTCCTTAGTCATTAGGGAAATGCAAATCAAAACGACCCTGAGATTTCACCTTACACCCATCAGAATGGCCAAGATGAAAACTCAAGTGACAACACATGCTGGAGAGGTTGTGGAGAAAGGGGAACCCTCCTCCACTGCTGGTGGGAGTGTAAACCACTCTGGAAATCAATCTGGTGCTTTCTTATACAGTTAGGAATAGTGCTTCTTCAAGATCCAGCCATACCACTCCTAGGCATATATCCAAAAGAAACTCAAGTACACAATAAGGACGTTGGGAGCCATTCTTATTCAAACCACCACACCAGGCTTGAGGCAAAGGCTTTTCCCATTGAACTCCCCCTTTACTTGTGTTGAGATAGAGTCTTATTAAATGGTCTGAGCTAGCCTCAAACACACTCTGTAACCCAGGCTGGTCTTGAACTTATGGTTTTCTAGCCTTATATTTATGAGTAGCTGTGATTATAAACCTGTGTAACTAGGCCTGATCATTAACCCTCTTTAAACTTCATATCAAATCAATAGTATCTAGAAGAAGACACTCTTACTTTATACTGAAAAGGTCAACCCCCACTTGAAAAATTCAGCCTGGGAAAGACTGCAACGGAGAACTTAGAAGCTATCCTTTGGCTAGGTCACTCAGCCAAGGAAGCAAGTAATATTAAAATACAGCCTCGCTCGGCTTGTTACACACTTTGCTGTGTGGTCTGTTAAGGACTCCGCCTCATATTCATATTTTGTGGGTTCTGAAGTAAATGTAATTTGTAAAGGAGAAACATGTCATTACAACTTTGTGTGTGTCATACATATACTCCTATGGAATAAAAGCCAGTTTATAACAATCAATCATATCAAATTTGAAGAAGTCATCCAAGTATCACAAATCCAGAAGAATCACCTAATAACGTAACTCCTTAAATACATTAATTACTTTTTACCTCTATATATTTGGCTGCATTAAACACATTTGAGTGTGTTTTTAGTGTGGACATCTTGCTCCTTGCTAAAGCCATGTTTGCGCACGTGGCCCGCCCGCTGTCCTCAGGGTCCTGTGGTGTTGACTTCTCTGCTGCACACCGCCCCCAGTGTCCACGCACGTTACACAGCACGGCACTCTGAAGAACGGCCTCCTGGCTTTGTATTATCTGCAGAGTGCCCTTGTTCAATACTCAGTAACTCTGAAAGGAAAACCTTCCGCATGTCAACGGCATTTTTACCTGGCACCACAAAATGTCACCTTTTCTGAAAGGAGCCTCAAATGGTCACGGTCACGGTTATTACCATCCACACTGAATGCCTGCTCCTAGGCCATGAAACAGGACGGGATGTCCAAGCACTCTACCTGGTAAGGCTCAGCACTGGACCCAAAGGGGCAATCTTATCCTCTCTTGGGACTTTTTTTTTTTTATCATATATTAATATATTATTAGGTTCATCTCAAGGTGCCATCTGTGAGGCCCGCACAAATCCAAGCCATTAATCAAAATTAATCATGGAAGTATGAGAAAAGAACACAGACAGCCTGGGTAAGGGTGGCCTGTTGTATAATCAGATTGCATTAAAGCCACGAACACTACAATTTTTTTGTAAAGGCTCGGGGCAGGGGTGTGAAGAAACGAGCAAGCATGTTTTAAAGATCATAGACAATGTGTCCTTCAAATGAGTCGAACTTAATGCCTCTTACAAGGTCAGATCAAGGGTGAAGAAATGAGAATTGGCCAAACACAACAGCAATTTCCAGTTAAATAAAGAGCCAGGTCCTCTTTTCTTTACTGACAACAAGAAAATCCACTGAGGGACAAGAAGGGTTGATTATTGATGCCAAAAATGTACTTTCACTCCTTCAAGGCTTACAAGATCTCTCCTTTCATCCATCTTTTTTTATTTCTTCTCATATTGCCATTCTCCATTTTTGTCAATGACCTTTCTTCCACCCAGCTCAGCTTCTGCCTAATGGCCTGGAGAGAGCTTCTTCATCCGATGGAAAGCTTTAGATCAGATCCCCCTCCTTCATTAGAGAGAGAAGTGAGCAGTCTCTGTGTGCTGGGTGCTAATGAATGTGAAGAAAGATTTTTTTTTTTTTTTTGTATGTGTTTTACACATTATGTTCTTGACTCCTGGAGGTGCCACAATAAATTGCCGCGCTTCATTTACAAGGAGCCATAACAGAAGCAAAATGAGAATCTGGCGACAAATTGCTTCTCAGTCACCCTGGGTCAGGCTGTTGGGGCTAATGAGAAGAGGGTCTCTAATTTTAAACTCCTCCTCAACCCAGCCATTCCTGCATTAATGCTCACTGTTGTAAATTGTAAAGTCAAATGAAGGAGGCCCTGTTGAAAATTAACCAGTATTTTTATCCCTCGAGTGCCCAGTAGAGCATATTTTGGCTCCGGTAGCTGCTCACGGACGCTCAGCCCCCACTAGGGGTGCTCGCTCCCTCGAAGGCGTGTATACCCCTCCCCAACACAACACCACCCTTCCGACTTCCTTTCCTTTTGCTCCCAAGCTCACTTCCCACCTTCACAAAGGAAATTCAACCAGCCGAACATTGATTTTAAACAAGATCAGAACGTGTTCTGGAAACCAGCTTATCTGTGGGTCCAGTTAACAGCACGCTGTCTGTCCACAGGCATTAAAACCCAGAGAATTATCCTATCTGCTTAGCGGTGCTGCATACTTAATGATCTGTAATTGTGGGTGTAGGGAAAGAGCCAGGAAATCTCTGACCCCGGAAGACTGGAAGCTTGCTGTCATTGGGAGCTTAAAGTAGGATTTGAATAAAGAATGAAAACCCAGCGCAGCACCTGCCTCTCACAAAATGCCTTCCTGACCCCCGGTTTGCTGGTTTGTAATAACAAATCTTAAGCAAAAATAGGTTCGGGAGAAGGGACGATGTCTTATTAAGTAGGCAGGGTTTTGATCCCACATAGATATCCAGTCAACAACTCAAACTTGAAGGTTGCTAAGGATTGAGAGTAATGTGTCTTGAGTGAGTATTAATGAGACGAAGTTCCTCTTGTGTGTAATGGGTCTGTCCGGGTGCATTCTGCCATGGAATCACTACATAAAATACAAATTAAGCACACTACCCTAATCATTGTAATCAGTTATGTTTTCATGTGTACACCACTGATCTATACGGCTGTTGTAGTTCTTGTGTGTGGTTTAATTGCTTGTTTTTGCATATCTTGTGTCGTTGATGATGTTCTAGGAATCTTTTCCCCTAAAGGAGACTTTGTAAATTACTTTGTTTAGATGCTAATGATTGTATTTCATTAGTGGCCCTCTCATCCAGAATCATCTTTAAATGAATGAATATGCCATAATTAAAAATCTGAATTATGAATTACTTTGAAAGGAGACAACATTGTCCCGATTTCCCACTGCGACACAGTGTTATTTCAATTATGTAAATATGTTTAATCATTCCCCTTTTGTTTTTCTAATTATTTAATATTAATGTTGCTTTACCCCTTTATTGCTACAAGAAGGGATATGGCATCTTAAATGAGAGTGCTTAGACAAGTGATACACAGACGACTAGATTAAAGCAGACATTTATCAGAATGCATAACCCATCTCAAAAACAAACATGCTATTAACATTCATACTAACATAGCAATGCTGGCTATAATTGCACTTCATGAATGTTTTGTTTGTACAAATCTAACATATTCACAATGAACAATTTCCAATTATTATCCTTTTCTTTACAGAAAGTCTCAGTCCTCTCATAAAAGTTTTGATTTTGAGGTATACATCTGAACCCATCCTGAGACTATCATTTTTCTACCGTGTGGAATTTGCAGCTGTTCAGGCATAACTGGACTTGACTTATTCAACTCTCACCACTTTCCATCCAACCCTTCAAAAAGGTTTGTAATGGGAGAGGGGGAGTGTATCTTTAAGACCCCATCCTGGGTTTTTTTTTCTTTTTAACTCTCTCCCTGAAGTAGAAAAACTATTATGAAATACATTGCTGTTCACCGGCTCTTCAACAAGCCTCCAAGCATCCTCACGTACCACAGAAGCATGAACCCAGTGCTGAGAGCCTTGGAGGGTCAGTCTATGACAGCCACCTTTGTACTTCAGGAATCTTATTCAAACCAATTGCCGAAGCCTGGTTGGTCCTTTACAAAACATGGCATTGACTTCAATTCAGACACTTCTATTTTCATGTAGCTAGGCTGCCCAGGAGTGTGTTCCTCTACCATTTAGTAATTTAGATACTTTCAATATTATTGCTAACTGACTCTTGAAGTCTAAGTGCCTTAATTATGTTGGTTTAATATTTTGTGCTTAAATATTGTTATTTATAAACTAGCAGTGGGAAACGCTACAGCCTCCCCACGTCTTTCTTATTTCTTCACTACAATATAAAATGCTCCACTTGTTTGACTGTTAAGTTTTATTAATGACATTTGTAATGTTAATATTATGATTTTAAAATACTTGGTCTTTTTCTGCAGATTAAAGGAGTGAACAATCTTTAAAGATTTCCTTTTTCAACTTCTATCTTCTCCATGATGCTTTAGCAATCATGGAAACCAGACTGAGGGTTTAATGTATCTGGTTGTATCACACAGAAATATGCAAATTACCTTGCATATTTCATCATGGGCTACACTTACAAAATATTCAATGGGAAAAACCTATCATTTAGTGTTATTCATTCACGGAAATAAAATTATAATTATATACAAGTTATTAAGAAAATTGTAAAAATTATTTTCTATTTTATCTAGTATTACTTTATGTCTCCCATCTTGGGATATGAGAAATTCTTTTATAATTACAGTAAAGCTTTCTATCTAGAAAATATTTTGTGATTGACACCTAGAGCCACAGGTTGTTAAGGCACAGCTGGGAAATCCTGAAATTCTAGACAGGCAATGAGTTATGCAGTCTTCCCTTGAGTCAGCGACACAGTTATCTCACTGACTTTTGAATATTAGTCTATACCAACTTTAATGATAGACAGTATTTTGTAATTATTTCTAATTAAAATTTATTATCACTTCTAGTTACTTATTAGAACCTAATTTCTAACTATTTTTCTACACATGACAACTGAAAAATCCTTAAACATCACAGCATCAATATAGGGAAAACCCAAATAATCCCTTGAAAACAGTGTTTGAAGAGTGATCATAGCACTGGCTTTGACTCAGTATTTCTGGCTCAGTATTTCTCATTGACTGGGGAGGAGGAGTCCACAGGAGGGAAGTATATGGCTGCGGATGGCTGGGCAAGTTGAAAGTTCACAGAAATCTGCAGTTCAGCTTTTAATCATGATTCTGCACAATTTCTTAGAGTAGATGGTTAGGATTTTGTTCAATATGTATTATCTTAGAGAAAGATGAAGGGCATTGGAAAATCCATAACTGTATCATCAACTGAATCCTTTGCCCTTTTCATTACAGGCTAGGGTGAAGAGTAAAAGGGAATCTTTAAAAAAAAAAATGAAAAGAAAAAAATTCTCTGGGAAGCCAGAATTTCTACTGCTAAAGACTGAAGATGATGAGTTTGAGCAGTGGGAGGGTAGTTTGAGCAATGGGAGGGTAGTTTGAGCAGTGGGAGGGTAGTTTGTCCAGGAGCCGATCAAGGCAAGCAATGTGTGTCTGGCTTAGAGACACCTGTTCATAACACAGAAGACAGTGACTGCTTTTTACCATTTAAAGACAGCATAGATATGCTGACCTCCCAGTTCAAATCCTCAGACTAACAACAATGGTGACTTGATTCCAGCAGGTAGGTAGAGTCGAGCAAAAACTATGCGGTAGACTGAAGCCACCTAAATCTAAACCAGGCTCTTACATAATACTGTTGTCAACCCGAATTGGAGTATTAAACAGCCAGAGAATGGATCTGAACTTAAACATTTAGAAAATCCCTCCCTTGTGGTTGCCAAATCCATGGGAAATGGCTTTTGAAAACGCAAGCTCGTTTTATCCATCCCAGGGCAGCTGGGAAAGAGCCAATGCAGGCCAGTGACATCCTTATTAGTCACCAGGTATGGAAGCAAGGTGAAAGACAGTCAGTTTTCTTGAATGAGTTTTCTTTGCTTCATTCAAAACTTTTACCTGGGTACCTACAATGACCAATGGGCTTTTCTGTGGGCGTTGGAGAGCCACATTGATGAAATAATGCTAAAAACTTAGCTTCCTCTAACAGCACCTATGTGAAAGTGCAATATGATTGGCTGGTACAGGTTATTTTTGTATAATTACAGGATAATTTAAAAAATCTCCCTTTGGCTTATATTTATTTTGGAAGAACCCAGGCTATCCTTTTATAATGAATATTTATAATTTTCTTTCTTTCTCAAAATTATCTCTAATTTCTCTTCAGCTGTTCTTTCTTGACTATCCATTCCATCCTGCATGTCTATATTCCTCATCAGTCACCATCGATATTTTTTCTAGAATCTATTTCTTATTCTGCTTTAGATTTTTATCTCTTTACCTGTCTTTACATGAGGTTAACTTCTCCAGTTACTTTTCAATTGCCTAATTTACTCTTTGAATCTAGTGAAAATTTAAGCTATCCAATGAGTTTATTATTGTTGTTGTTGTTATCATTATTATTATCCTAGTACTAAGAATTTTTCATCGTGCTTAGACTTACTCATTTTCATTTCATGCCATCACTTTTAGTTCACAATGAAAGCTACCATGTTATTATTTAATACTCTTTTGAGATTTCTCTGAAGGGGAGGTGCCTGTAAAGGGCTACGGTGGCCAATGGCTCCTTTCCTGGTGTTGGTTTGCTCTGAAGTTTCAGTTCTAAACCCGTCTTGGCTATGAATCTTTCTCTTTGTACCCCCACAATGTTCTGCTCTGTGTGTATCGATCTCCAGGACAGTAAGGACTACATAGAGAGACCCTGTCTGAAAGAAAGAAAGAAAAAAAGGAAGGAAGGAAGGAAGGAAGGAAGGAAGGAAGGAAGGAGGAAAGAAAGAAAGAAAGAAAGAAAGAAAGAAAGAAAGAAAGAAAGAAAGAAAGAAAGAAAGAAAGAAAGAAAGAAAGAAAGAAAGAAAAAGAAAAAAACAAGAAGTTTCCTTCTTGACCTAGTTTTCATTTATATTTTGCAAAATGCTCTTATTTCTTCAAATTGACAATGCAGGGTTTACTATGGGGCTTACTCATTAGTATAGTGCATTATATTGGTTGATTCCTAAATATTGGAGAAAACTTGGATTTCCAGGCTAAACACCGCTTGGCTATTATCAATCATTAGTAACATTATCACTAGTCAACTAACTTGGGTACTTTAGCTAAGGGTTTCTACAGGTACACACGAAAGTCATTGCTGTATAGTTTTCTCTCTTAGTTTGTAATGCAGTTGTCTGATTTTCAGCATCCAAGTAGTTATTATTGGCTTATTAAAATGACAAAATTCCACCTGGCTGATGGCTCAGTGCTTAGAGAAGGAGTAGAGGCAGGACACAGAGGAGAGCTGGGGAGAGGTGCCGGAAGAAGGGGAAAGAGAGAAAACTGCAGTCAGCATGTAAAAAGGAAAGAAAGAAAATGGATTTATATAAATAAAACTAACAAAAAGAACACTGGCTGCTATTCCGGAGGCCCCGGCTTGGATTCCCAACGCCCACGTGGCACCTCACAACTGTCTATAACCACAGCCCTAGCAGATCCAGTGCCCTCTTCTGGCCTCTGCCGGTACTGCATGCATGTGGTGCGCAGATACGCATGCCAGCATAACACCCATACAAATAAAATAAAATTTAAATTAAAAAAATTAGAAGGCAATTTATAATGTGTGTATTTAGCAAAACAACAGTAGTAGGAACGAAAAAAAATCAATGTGATTAACAGGTAAGATTTTCTTCCCCCCACTGAAATGTTTTATTCTTCATTCAATCCAAAGTGGGGGGAGGGGTGGGACTGAGTACTGTCTAGTCACTGCATGCACCTCACAACCTATAATCTCAAAATAATAATACAAAATAATAATCTGAAAAAAGACCTGTTACAGAACGAGAACAGCCATGTCTCGGGATAAAGCATTTGTCTCAAAAAGCTGCTGGATGAGGTATGGTGGAGAGGAAGAAGTTAAAGCAGAGCCTGGTCCGGCTTAAGGGAGGAAGGGAGAGAGGGAGAGAGGGAGAATATACTCACAATTAAAAATGCATTTGGTTTTAGAAATCTAAGGTTCAAACTCACATATTATAAAAACAGAGCTTTGAAATCATGAAAGGATTTAAGGATTTCTTCCTTAGATTTCTTTTCCAGAACTTTCACATTCCTAGGGAATATTCATAATTTTTATCTTTTACTTAATATGTGAAACAATTTCAAATATGAAAATAGACGATTGATTGATTGATTTGGTTGGTTGGTTGGTTAGTTGGTTGGTTTTTTTGAGACACAGTTTCTCTGTGTAGCCTTGGCTGTCCTGGACTCCCTTTGTAGACCAGGCTGCCCTTGAACTCACAGGGATCCGCCTGCCTCTACCTCTGCCTCTGCCTCCCTGAGTGCTGGGATTACAGGTGTGTGCCACCGTACCCAGCTGTCTGTTTGCTTTGTTTATCCTTCCATTTATCCCTGAGCACCGAGAACGAACACCCTAAAGTCCCTTCATCTTTCCGCATAGCTTTGTTACTGTTGACTATCACTGCGCCATCAAAGGCCACCCATCAACGAGTGGCCGCCTTCCTTCCCTAAAGTCTATGCCGAACACAAGAGTAGTGCGGTGTAGAGTTACTGTACATTTGGCGCGTTCACGTTGGTCCTCCTACATTGCTTTTACACGGCGTCTTTGATTTTGTTTTTCCATATTAGCGCAGGTCTATCTTCACACCGTACAAGTAGCCATATGTATCAAGACCCAGAGATCAGACGAAGCGAAGCCTGAACTCCAGGCAGATGGGGCGTGTGCTCACCTGAGTTGGCTCTGTACCGTTGAAGAGCAGTGCCGTAAACACAGGCGTGCAGGTGTCTCTTTGACCCTGATTTCAATCCCTTTTAACAGATGGATTGTTAGAGCACAAGACAGCTCCATTTCTAGTTTTTTGGGGAGAAATTTCCTGCCATCTCTCTTTATGACTAAACTGATTTTCATTGCCACCAAAAATACATTTGGTATTTTTGTCTTTTTCATACTAGGTAGGCTGAGGGAGGTGGGGTGACGCCTTATTATGGTTTAGATTTACATTCTAGTGAGCATTTTTAATGTACATATACTAGCTGTCCTTTTATATATCTTTTGAGAACTGTCTGTTTAGGTGATTAACCCAACTTTGAACTGGATTTTTTTTTCAACTGTTCTTTGAGTTTCTTACATATTGTAGAATTAATCCCTTCTCAGATGGCGAGCAAACAAACACTTTCTCCTTTCCTATAGATTCTCTTAACTCTGCTGTTCCTTTGTAGTATCTACTTGTGTGTATGTATACATGTTTCAGGTATGTGCAGTCTTGAGAAAGCTAGAGGTTAATGGGGATCTTCCTCTATGGCTCTCTACATTGCTGTTTGTTTGTTTGTTTGTTTGTTTGTTTGTTTGTTTGAGACAGGGCTGGCCTAGATCTTACAATGTAAACCAAGTTGGCCTCGCACTCACAAAGATCCGTCCACCTCTGCCTTCTGGGCCAGCATCCTTGAGATACCCAGTAACCCTCTTGTCTTTCCCTGCCCTGTCTACCCAGCTCAGAGGTTAACAGGCATGCCTCACCTGCCAGCCTGCCAGCCTTAGCACATTGGTGCTAAGGATTCAAAGGCAAATCCTCATGGCTCTGGCCCAGCACTTCACTTACTAAGCCATCTACCCAGCCTGGATCTTTTGTTTTCTATATTTCCATTTCACCTTTCTGCTTTTGTTGTCTGTGCTCTTTGCATGGGTGTTCTAGGGTGTTCCTGTAGTACTCTCCACAGCTTTGGGTCTTATGTTTAAATGTTCAATTCACTTACTGTTGGGATCTCTGCCATCTGGGAGCTGAGGCAGGAGAATATGAGGTTAAAGCCAGCCTGAGCTACATAGAAATTTAAAATTCTGTGAGGTTAAGTGGTCAGCCAAGTCAGAGGGCTAGAAGTGGCTCTGGCTTTTCGCTGGCATTCCTTACCTCACATCCTGCTACCACCAACACCATTATTCTACTTTAAATGTTAGATGTTAGGCTTTATTTTGAAATACATTATAGCACAAACGTGTGAGAATAGGTTAATTCTGTGGCGTTGCATCCACATTCTGCTTTTTTTAGATAGGCTTAAAATTGTTTGCAAAGTCAACTGTTTAAAATTTAGGTTATTCCATAATTAAAGATTAATCATGTTGCAGTCATTTTCGAAAACAAAAGATAGATACATTCCCTAGTTTATATATTCATAGTGTGTGACAATGGGCCAAATACTTAACTCCTGTAACCCTCACTTTTCTGACCTATAAAATCAAAGAACAATAGTCACATCTAGACCAACTTCTTGGATCTAAATTTGCTGTCATTAGGCAGCCTGCCCAATGACTGGTAGCAAATAGTACAACCAGTATCGATCCAAGGGTGGGGGTGGGGGTGCTGCTCCTGGTTTGTTTGTTTGTTTGTTTGTTTTTGTTTTGACGTTGGAAGGACTGGAAATTGAACAGGAGCCTTCTGCAGGCAAGTATTCCTCCACTGAGCTACAAACCTGACCTCTGACTTATCACCTCCACACAGAGTGCATGTGTTAGGAGATCTTGAGAAATAAGAATAGAAAAGAGGATTTTGTTCTGTTGGGAGATAGATGATACTCTGTATCAAAATACTTGGCCTCATTTGGGAACTTGCAGTCAGTGAGGATTCCTTCAGCAGAAACTAAAACATCAAAGTGGGAAATTACTTCAGAGACATGTATAGAATGCATGAAAGAGATAGTTATAAGAACTCTCATTGACTAGAAGGACACTTCCCCCTTCCTCCAACCACTGGTGACATAATTAAATTGACAATTATGGACAAATACAAACATTCATACCTAAAGGAATTATCTTGATTTTAGAGGTAAAGTTAACTCATAACAATTCTTGCCTTTAGGAAGTGGTCTATGAATACTCTTTGTGGAACAACAGAATGGACAAGCAATCAAAGAAACATAAAGAATCAAATGCAATTTTGAAGATGGCCTTGATTTAAGAAAGCAATTTCCACGAGAATGTAGAAATACAATATAAAACTAGAATACTGATACTTCAAAATATTCTCTAGTTTAATAACTTTTATAAAACTCACCTTATACTATAGTTGAAAGATTTAGTCTTCTTTAACCTAGAGTTTTGCATCATTTAAGCATGAGGACCATCAGTATTAGAACTTCATGTCTGCAGATAAAAGCAAATACATAATTATTTTTAAACCACTGGGAATTCATTGCTGCTCTTAAATAAATTGGTACTACATAATAGCAACACACAAATGTATTAGAAGTGTGTGTATGAACACTTATTTAAACATGTAATGTAATTAATCTACATACCATGCCCAATATTTTAATAAATTCAAGAATCTTTTGTAATAAATTCACGGCCACCTAAGAGATTGAAATATCTACATTTTCTTATATAATAATACTTTCTTCAGAAATATCAAGGGTACTTATCACTGCAAAACTGTGAAAAGAATGAAAAAAGAAAACAAAATTCTCCTTTCAATACAGGGAAACCATTAAGAACACCAGCAAGCAATATGGTTCTTGTAGTTCCTTTCAAAGTATAACATTTTTCGCCTACTCCCCTGCTCTCATCCCACCTTCCATCAATATTTATTCCTGGAACCAATTGAAAATCTAAGGATCATTCATTTTATTCATTCTCTTGACATTTATTTTGAGCTTAATATGTGCCAGGCTCAGATAATGAGCTAACAGGCCCCAGTCCTTTCCTCGAAAAGATTACATTCTAGAAGAAACAGACCACACTCCAAGGATAATAGAAGCAACTATTTCTGGTGGTGCCAGGAGGGAGAAGTGCAGGCACTTAGTAAAAACAGGGAACCTGCTTTACAACTTCACACTTGGAGCTGGGCCAAAGGGAATCCCACACAAGTGACCTCTGAGCAGACATTTGGCGGATGAAAAGAATGAGAAAAGGATGACAATGAGGAAAATATTACTGGTAGACAAATTAAAAGGCCGAACTATCTGGCTTCAGTCGTGAGATGGATTCACAGACAGAATTAAATCAACTGAGACTCTTGTGGGGTGTGTCAAGGTATTCAGTCTTGAGCTAAAACGTTATAGGCATTCCTTCTAGCCTTTCACCTTCCGACTGTGGGGTCAGGGAAACTTACTTGCCTTTTCGATATTCTGCATTCCTCTTGTATGAAACAGAGGTTAACAGCTTATATCCTACATAGATGTGATGGTTATGAAATGACATGGTTTGTGCTGTCCTTAGTGAATAGTCAAGTGCTAGGTACATATTTCTAGTTAACAATTTTGATAGCAAATGTTCTTCTTCACTCTTTGCAGTGAGTTATATTTCCTTTTACCCAGGGCACCAATGACATCTCTTCCTTCCAGTCCGCTGTCTCCTTCAGGAATTGGTTCACAGAAGAGCCAGAATCTTATGGGAAAGGAAAGGAGAGGAGCCCGACTTGTACAGCCAGTAGCAATTAAAGTTTTAAAATACAGACAGCTAAGTGTCATGCCCCGTCATTAGGAGACTTGGTGGCTACTGATAAAGCACTTGTCATGTGCCAGAAAACTAACAATAAACACAGTTTTTGTTTAACCACAGGAGAGGTTTTGTACGTGAAGGTTGCACCAACTCAAACACACATGCTCTTCTTTTTGCCGTGGAACTGCTGGGCCTAGTTCCTTCTCTCAATACCCTTCCCACCCTTCTCTCTCATTTTATGTCTTCTTTCATATGTCATCCTCAGGAAACATATTAATAAGAAATCTCAGTGGTTTAACATAACCAAAGTATTTGTTTCTTTTTCTCATCCACATCACAGCCCAATATGGATTACAAGACCCTCTCAGGAAGCCAGCCTCCAATTTCAGGGATTCAAGCTGGGACACAGAGGGATTCAACTCTAACTGAAGGCACCCTATGAGAAGCGAAGCAGTTAAACACTGCCTGCTATGAACGATGCTTCTTCAATGTAAGGACCATTTCCAATAAGTTAAGCTGTTGGGATCTTTGATTGACTGCTGCTTTCACACGCTGTGTTCAGCTACTTTGAGTAGGAAGCAGCCTCTTTTGATGACTGATCAACTAACTGTCCCTGTGGTAACGCAGATGCTTTGAATGGTAGAGGGTCCTCTTGAAGAAGCTATACTCCCACCACAAGGACACAATGATTTCTGCTTTTGATTGTGTCAACTTCTGTGGCTGGGGACATGGGGACCAGTCACATTTATTTGAACCTGTATCAAAGGGAGAAAACTTCGCTTTGGTCAAGAGAAGATGCGTAACTTCCAAATGACCTCACCTACAGCAGCCCCAAGGTTAGCTCAGAATCTTGAAAGTTGTCCTCAAGTAAATCAAAGGAAGGAAGAATTGGTTTCCAGTAACTCGAGCTGTAACTGACAGAGTAGCCTGTGTCTACACATAGCCTACAAATGCATTTGTGCTTTGCTTCATTTTGTTTTAAGCAGTGCTAAAGACCAAATCCAGGACCTGTGCATGTTGGATAAGCACTACCACTGAGCTGTATTCCTAACCTCTGTGGAGTTTGGTCCTTTCGTGAAAGTCCTCATTGACCTTGTTAAAACTAGAAGCTATGCTATGAGGTCTGTAAATTATAATCCTACTTTCCCATGTCACACCCATGCCATGTCCCCATGCCAGTGTTCAAGGCATGTCATACACTTTTAGGGTTAATTAGGGACATTTCTACTACACACCACCACCACCACACACACACACACACACAGCAACATTAGGCTGTAATTAACACTCCTTTCGGGTGGTTCTTGCCTGCTGCTGGTGTTTGTCATGGGTGCCATGCACTGAGCCTACAGATGAAGACCTGGAGGGAACTGAAGAGTTGCACTACTAGGAGGCAGCTGGAGAATTCCGAGAGGTGAGGGAGTGCAGACACGACGGTAGCCAAGAAAGCAGCAGAGGGACTGAGAAGGCAAAAGATGACAGAGAAGTTGATAGTGCAGAAGAGAGAAGCAGTGAGGCGCAGAAGAAAGAACTCTCAACCAGCCACTTCTGACAGCGCCAGTTTTATTTCATGGCTACACCATCTGGGATAAACGGTTCCCAAGGTCACCAAAGAATGGGAAGAAAAGTCTCCCCATTGATACGGGATGATACAGGATGCTTTAAAATCGAAAATGCGGGAAACAATTATTTTGATATTCATTCTATTTTCTAAATCCATCCACATCATTTCAAAGCATCTACAAGGGGGAATAGATAATGCAATCTTCCTGTGTGGAGAAACAGCAAAAACAGCCTATAGTGGAATGTGAACAGAGCACGGTGCTTGCTGGCAGACAAGTAGCCTTGCCCCGCCCTGGAGCTATCCTAGGCCTTATCTGCCCCTTTATTTCTGTGGAAGAAGACTGACAGACACCATCAACACTCGCCTGTGGCTTACTCCCGCCCTTCTCTGCTCATGACAGGTATTTTCTCCACACAGCACTAATAGCAGACCTAAACATGTCTGTTAACCTCGAGTCCCAAGGGGGGAAAAATAACTCTAGGTTTCTCAGAGGATGGTATTTATGACTTTAAGGGAGCTTTTAATTTGCCAGTTTTTCCTTTATTTATTTGTTTAGTCCCTTTGCAGCCTCTTCTCAGACCCCGCCCTCCTCTCTTCCCGGTCCCACCCTTGTGCCCTTTCTCACTATTCTGCCCCACAGAGGGTACCAACCCACCCAGACACCTCAAGTCTCAGCAGGGCTAAGCACACCCTCTCCCGCTGAGGCCTGACAAGACAGCCCGGCTTCAGAGAAGGGATCCAAAGGCAGGCTACCAAGTGAGAGACAGCCCCTGCTCCCGTTGTTAGGGTTCCCACATGTTGACCAGGCTGCACCTCTGCTACCTATGCGTAGGGGGCCTAGGTCCAGCCTGTGTGCCCTTTGCCGGGTGCTTCAGTCTCTACGAGCCCAGGCTAGTTTACTCTGTAGGTCTTCTTGTGGTGGCCTTGACCCTTTTGGCTCCCTCTATCCTTCCTCCCACTCTTCCACAGAACTCCCCAAGCTCAGCGTATTGTTTAGTTGGGGGTTTCTGCATCTGTTTCCATCAGCTGCTGGATGAAGCCTCTCCGAAGACAGTTATGCTAGGCTTCTCTCTGCGAGCAGAGCAGAGTATCATCAACAGTGATAGGATTGGTTCTCTCCCATAGGGTAGGTTCCAAGTGGGGCCAGTCATTTGTTTGCTATTCCCTCAAAGATTTGCTCTATTTTTTTTTTTTGAGACAGTGTTTCTCTTTGTAACCTTGAACCTTGGTTGTCCTAGATTCTCTTTGTAGACCAGGATGGCCTCAAACTCAGAGAGATCCACCTGCTAATTTTTTTTTAGTTGATTTTGTATCCAGTCACTTTGCTGAAAGTACTTATCAGCAATTTTGGGGATCATTTATGTATACTATTAGATCATCTGCAAATAGCGATACTTTGACTTCTTCCTTTCCAATTTGTATCCCCTTGATCTCCTTTACGTGGATTATTGCTGTAGCTAGGACTTCAATAACTATATTGAATTGATACAAAGATAGTGGTCAGCTTTGTCTTGTCTCTGATTTTAATGGAATTGCATTAAATTTCTCTCCATTTAATTTGATATTGGCTATTGGCTTGCTGTATATTACCTTTATTGTATGTTTTTGGTATGCACCTTGTATCCCCGATCTCTCCAGTACTCTTAACATAAGAAGTGTTGGATTTTGTCTAGCGCTTTTTCAGCATCTGAAGAGATGATGGGGGGGGGGTGTTTTCCTCTCGGTTTGTTTTATGGTGGATTGCATTGATAGGTTTTCATATAATGACCCACTCCTGTATCAAGCCCGCTTGATCATGGTGGATGATGTTTTTGATATGTTCTTGGATTGTGTTTGCAAGTGTTTTACTGTATATTTTTGCCTCAATGTTCATAAGGAAATCTTGTCTGAAATTCTCTTTGTTGAGTCTTTGTTGAGCCTCATAGAATGAATTTGGCAGTGTTCCTTCTGTTTCTATTTTTTGGAATAGTTTGAGGACTATTGGTATTACCTCTTCTTTGAAAGTCTGGTAGAAATCTATGTTGAAACCATCTGGCCCTGGGCTTTTTTTTTTTTAATTGGGAGCTTTCTAATGACTGCTTCTATTCCCTTAGAGGTTTTAGGTCTATTTAAATTGCTTACCTGATCTTGATTTAACTTTGGTAAGTGTTATCTAACAAGAAAATTATCCAGCTTGTCTCAGTGGTACAGGCCTATAATCCTAGCACTTAGGGAGGCAGAGGCAGGTGGATCTCTGTGAGTCCAAGGCCAGCTTGGTCCACAAAACAAGCCCAGGACAGCCAATGCTACATAGAGAATCCTTGTCTCGAAAACACAGAGGAACAAAAAACTATCCATTTTGTTTAGATTTTCCAATTTTGAATAGTACAGGTTTTTGAAGTAAGATCTAATGATTGTTTGGATTTCTTCAGTGTCTGTTGTTATGTCCCTTTTCATTTCTAATTTTGTTAATTTGGATACTGTCTCTCTGTCTTCTGGTTAGTTTGGCTAAGGGTTTGCTCATCTTGTTGATTTTCTCAAAGAACCAGCTCTTGGTTTTGTTGATTCTTTGTATTGTTCTCTTTGTTTCTAATTGATTGATTTCAGCCCTGAGTCTGATTATTTCCCACCATTTACTCCTCTTGGGTGTGTCTGCTTCTTTTTCTTCTAGAGCTTTCAGGTGTGCTTTTAAATAGCTAGTATGGGGTCTCTTCAGTTTCCTTATGAAGGCACGAAGTGCTATGACATTTAAACAACCAAAATTAAGGCCCTGATTATTTTATTATTATATAACTCAAATATCTATGTGTTGTAGAAAAAAGCGCAGGTAAGGAACTTTCATATCTAAGACCGTAGAACTATTCCACATTCTTCAAGGGTTTGGATGGAAGTCCAAGGGTGAGGAAGTATTTTGAAAATGGAGCACATTTCTTTAAAGCCCACTCATCCCTAATTGATCTCTATATTAAAATGGAAAGCCCAACTCCACATGATGAAGAGAAGCTCCAATGTCCACTTAGACCACCACGGAGGTGACGTAAAGGCACAGAGAACAGCACCATGGAGAACTGACTTGCACATCTCAGTTTTCCTTCCTTTAAGAAGAGAGATTTTTGAGTGCTGCTCACTATCGCCCAAACTGACAAAATTTACCTAAAACTGGTAAATGAAGTTAACTCTGAGTTCTGTCACTCAATGGAATTCCACAGTTGGAACCAAAGAAACTCACATGCAGAGGCGGCCCTATCAGTGCATTCACTGGGTACAGCATGTCTCCTGAGCAGCAACAGCGCTGGAAACTGGAAGGCATGCACAATACAGGACCCTAGTGTCACCTTAATAAGATCCTAAACTAACAAGTTTAGTGCCTGTATGTGCACTAAACTTCCAGAAGCATCCAGGGGAAGAGAAAAGAAAATCATGTTTAATTGAAATTTGAGGTAGTACTTCCAAGATCTACATAGAGTTACAGTCCCCAGGCAGGTCTATCTTGCTTCAAAATGTCATTTTGGATTAGATGGTTCTCCTCTACTATGAAATGGAGTAAGGATTCCCCATGCGGATAGAGAGTGGCTCAGTTAAAGTAGGCTAAATTTAAGCATTTCTAAAAACATGTGGCCACACAAAATTGTTGAATTAATGCAAATAAACAAAGCAGGCATACACAAATTAACCAAAATGGACAGAAATGCTTCCAGACAGATAGAGTGGTTTGTAACCTCAACTACTGAGTGTGCTCCCGTGATTGCTTTGCCTCAATTAGAGTGGTGTTCTTTCATGGTTAAAAGACCAGGAAAAAAATTAAACCCAGAAGCTAACAAACGTGAAGTGTCCAAGATTCCACAGACATGCGTGTGACAACCACAACAGCCCCAGGTCACTGGAAGCGCCCGTGTTTTTCTTGAAGAATACCCCCTGTTGCTGCCATGTAAAAAGGAGGGGGAGGGGGCTCATGAAGATCTCTTCCTGGAGAAGGGACAGCCAAGGCCAGCAGTCCTCCTCTATCTTTAGACAGGCAGTTCCCTCATCACACCTCAAACAGCCATTAGTAATGAAGCCGGCAGAGCAGGTACTTCTGTGGAGGCTTCTACCATGTGTCCCAGCCGCCACCTTGCCAGCTGAGCTACCCTTGCTGACGTGACACATCTTTTTAATTAGAGAAATGTGTTTCATAGGATGAGTGATCCCTTTCTCGGGATCCTGCGCCTGCTGTTCCTGAGCCTCTTCTCCTTGAGCACCCTTCTGCACCGGCGAGCCTCCTGCCCGTGTTGCTTCCAAGAGAAACGGAGCGCTGGATTTCAATATTACACATCACTTCAAAATCATGTTTTCATTTCCCAGGAAGAGCATTTTTTTTTCATGCATTACACTACAGAGCCTATATCCTGCCAAAGCCCAGGACCAAGAAACAGCTCAACAGGTTCTGGAAGAAACTCGCTGCCATCCTTTTGTTGGAGGATAAAGGCAGGTCAAAGGGTGGGCTAAAGAGTGCTCTGGAAGAACACGGAGAGATCCACATCCTGCCCAGCTCCGGCTTTGTACAGGTCTGGGCTCCGGTTCAATTACAAGGGCAGGAGAGGGCTGACCCGCCTGCTTCCACAGCCAATGGCAGCAGGGCCAGCGGGCAGTTGCTCTGAAAATCTCTGTCTCTCTCTCTCTCTCTCTGTCTCTCTCTCTCTCTCTCTCTCTCTCTCTCTCTCTCTCTCTGTGTGTGTGTGTGTGTAAATCTCTCTCTCTGTGTATGTGTGTGTGTGTGTGCGCGCGCGCGCGTGTGTGTTGGCAGAGGATAAGTTGCAGGTGTCCTCCGCCCTGAACTGTGAGCCTACTGTGAGGCTACTCTGTGAGCCTCAGGTGCTCAGGCTTTGTGTTAAGCCTCCTTACCCGCTGAGCCACACTGCTAGCCAAACCCCCAAAACTTTATCCTGTTACTGCACAACCACTCTCTTCAACTCCGCCCCACTGGGAAAGCCTTAAAGATTTTACTTCAGAATAGGCTCCACAGGGAGTTAAGCATTGCACCTCTAAATAATAAGAGATAGTGAAATAGAACATTTCTCTCTGAAGAGCCTCTAGTGCCGCCGTCATCTCTGTATTTTCAATTGCCCACAGAGATGTTTTAATTTAACATTTGGTGCTAAGCATCCCTTGAAGGAAGATGATAAATCTGCAGATCTACATTTTAAATTGAAGTGCTTACTGCACATTCCCCTGGCTCCTGTGCTGGTTCGCTTGCATTTTATTTTAGCCTCGTGCTTCTTCATCACTTCAGGGAGAGGGGAATTTACAGAGCATACACTAGGCAAGGATTATTTAATGTTTGTCTGTTTGTTGAGATCAGGTCTCGCTATACATGTATCCCAGGCTAACCTCTGACTCATCCTCCTGTCTGAGTCTCCCAAGTACTTCCATCATAGGCCGTCACTGCCACACCCAGCTAGAACTAATCAGTGTTTTACAAAAGGTTCTTCACCACTTTCTTTGATAAACATAAATCTCATTTTGGTTAACTGGTTTCCTATTAGGCAGAGAAGGTATATATAATAATCTCCAGGCACTAGCAACATCAAAAAAAAAAAAAAATCGAATACAAACTCTATAGAGGGAACTCCTGCGTGTGTGAGCTTGATAACGAACAAGACTCAGCTTCTATTATGTACCACTATTACAGGATACAGAAGAAATGTAACCTAGCAAATGCTGATTCCCAGTATTCCAGGCTGGGATTTTGTTGGTTGGGGTTTTTGTTTGTGGTTTTGAAGAGTCAACATACCTCACAAAGCCAGGCAAGCCACCACTGAGCTACCCCAGCTCTAGATGCCGCTTCTAAAAGCTACACTGCTAAACCCTTCCGTGACACTCTGTCAACCGAGCCTCTCAGAGAAGATGGCAGGAAATTAGTGGAGGATGCCTGAGCCCAACCACTAAGCCACACTGCCACAGCAACCATGAACGTTTCTATAGAAGCCCAATCCGAAACTTGTGGTCTGAAACATGGCACCAACATGTCACAAGTAGAAACTCCACAGCTGGCTTTATGGAATGACTGTCAATCCAAGTGCAGGCACACTGAAAATAGTCCCCAAAGCTCTGTTCAAGTTGCATGTGTAAGGTGTGTAAAAAACACAAGTTTATGCTTAGATCTAATCTCCAATATTTCTCATTATATATATTCCAAAATCCCAGAGACCTGAAACACTTCTCTCTCAAGGCGATTTAGGTGGATTCAACATACATCTGAGCAAAGAAAAACAGAAAATCACTGCTAATTTTATTGGGCATTTACATATTTTGGTAAGTGTTTTACATGCTTCCTTTTATTTCTTACAACCCTAGTAGGTGCATATTATTTTTATTCAAGTACCCATTTTACTAGTTTAAAGAAAAAAACACAGGGCACAGGGAAAGAATATCTTAGTGGCTCAAGATCACAGAACAGATATGAACTCAACCCTGAAAACCAGCCTGGAACCCGAGTTTCCACCACTCTGCCAGTTAGCAAATTAGAAAAGACAGTTTAACCTCAGTGTTCAAAGTTCTTTAGTGCTGTGTTTGGGGATATCTCAAAACACTTCACATTATTATGCAAATCACTTATCTTTTCTTATGTTAAAACTGTTAATATGAGGGATAGAATCCACTCATTTCTTTTCATTTCACTCATCTCACTAAGTTACTGTCTTTGGAAAGGTCTCCTGCAGTTAACACACATTTCTAAGACAAGAACACCCTCCAGCCCAGATCTCTGACTCCAGCAAACATTCACTGCCACTCAGCAGCACTAACTCTCTTCATTCGTCGGCACACAAGTACACTACGCCCAGGCATCTGATCACATCACAGGTAAGACTCCAGGAAGATCAGGCCAAACGAGCAAAAGCAGTCTAAAAGCTCTCATGGCTGTTGTTAAGCGATGTCCTTCTCCCAATGAATTTAATCAAGACAACACCATCCTTACTTTTTAAATAGTATGTTTGAAGATGAAAAAAAATTTCACGGAAGCATCTAAGCATTGAGTGGGTAGAACAGACTCTTCTTCCCCCTGAGTAGCTAGAACAGTTTCTCATGTGAGTACCTAAACACTGATTTATATCATTTAAATGCCATACACGTCAAAACACTTCAACCTAACACTTCCTTTGAAGTCACGACAATCAGGTTCTTCTTTTTTTTTTTTCAATAGCATCACTTTTTAGCATTTCTATAGCACTTCACTTTGGATGAGTACTTTATAATTATTTCTAGTCTTAGTTAACCGCTAGCTATTCATTCCAATACGGTTATTCTCCCAATAATATATAGGCAGATAGACAATGCTCACAATTGAATCAACCCAATCCTAAGAGATTGAAACTCATGCAAAAATTGCAGGCAAGCACATACCTATGAGAAAAATAAGACAGAAAATGACAGACAAAAATAAACAAATTAAATCTTACCTTTAGGGATTACCAGTCACATGCCTCTATTGTCAGTCACAATATGAATGAATCGAAATCCACAGTGATTACATGTGGACTAAAACTGATGGAGAAAAAAAAAAAGAAGAGAAAAAGGAGAAAATGCTGAGTGAAATAAACTGGTCACAGAAGAAAAAAACTGATGGAGAAGTGTGTGTAGCAGACACTGCCAGTCACTGACCAGTGGTCATTCTCTTTTTACATTTCCCGACTTCCCTTACAGCTAGAGAGAGTTTTATAGCTAAGCTCAGGGCAGTGGCATGGGAACAGAACAACACATCACACATAGCTGTTGACTCATCTCAGCGATAAAGCCACTTAGGGCTGACCTCGTTTTACTTCCTCCGTATCTCCGGCTAACCTGGCTCTTCCTCCATGGTTCCTGCTTCAAGCTTCTGCCTGAGTTCCTACCTTGACCTCACTCAATGATAGACTATAACCTGTGAGCTAAGAGCTCCTTTCTCACCAGGTTGTGGTTGGTCATGCTGTTTACTACACAACAGAGACAAAACCAGAGCATCGTAATGATACAGTAAAATCACTCAGGGGGCGAGAAAGAGTGAGATTAACTTGACAGCTCTTGGTAACAGAGGAGGCGATGACTATAAGAACTTTTAGAAGAAGGTATCTAGAAACAATGATGCCTATGGAAGTGGTTTTCAAGCTCCGTCTGCCCAGACACTCAGAAGCCACTAGAGCTGTGGCCCAGAGGAGCTTGCCTACTTCTCTAGTTGGCAGCAGAAACTGGTGTATCCCTTTGGAGATGGTTTCACAGGCAAACAGAATAACAGGACAAACAGAATAAATAAATAGGACAACGGAAATGATAGGACAACAGAATAAATAGGACAACGGAAACCTCCACCAAACTCCAAAGGAAAGTTTGTGAGACCAGGCGCATACGACAGGGTCGTACTTCCTGCAGGCAACCCCTAAATGGTGTGTTAGGCTCTGTGGGTGGAGATTAAACTGAAATGAAGACGATAGAAACGTGAACACCTGCTAAAGAGAGCTACAGGAAACAAGTGGAGCCTGACAAAGAGAAAGCAGGTGTGGCAAGGCCACGGCACAGGTCTGCCCAATCCCACTAGTGTGCAGTTCACGATACAGCATGCCCTGGCTGCCAGGCATGGAGCTTTAATGTTTGTCCTACTAGCCATCAGTGTCACTAAGGTCCCACTCTCATTTCTCCACCCTACTTCTACGTGTTTTGGAATGGTAATAATTACAGTGTATAATTATGTATTGAAAGGATATAACTTGTTTTTTGTTTTTTTTTTTTACTTTTATTTTTGCTGGGGCTTATAGTTAAGTGTTCACCTTGACCTTCGGAAGAGACTTTGAACGTGAGCTTTTGAGCAGCGTTGGTGCTGTTAAGCGTACAGAGCCTCCTGGAGATGGACTAACTGCATTTTTCATCATGAGATGAGCAACGAGCTTTTGGAGAACCCAGTGCAGAATGATATGGTTCAAAGAGATGTGCTTTGCTGTTGGGTTAACAAGGGGAGGACTCGCCATGATTAATTTTTATTGTCAAGTTTATTAGCTTAAGAAATTTCTGTGAGGTTAATGAGGGACGCCTTCACATGTGTGTGGGTTTCCAGAGAGGATTCCCAAGAAAGCAAAACCCATCCCAAATGTGTATGGCAACACCCCCTGGCCTGGGGGCCCAGATGGCACAAAAGGCAAAAAAGGAAAGCACAAGCTGAGTGCCAGCACTCCTCCACTCTCTCAGCCTCCTGGCCCACTCTGCCAGGCCCTGCCTGCTATGGTATGACTTAACCCCTTTGAAACTGTGAGTCAAAAGAAAGCCTTCCTCCTTTTAAGGTTTCCTGTCACAGATGATGGAAATAACTAATGAGTTGATAAGTGCTATGGAGTCATCTAGGGATATCCTTAAACTCATACTACAAAACGTACTGACAATGTCCTTGTCCTAATTATCCTCAAGTACGCAGTATGCTGCTTCTGAGCAATCCAAGCATATCTTTAACATGAAGCTATTTGGTAACCCATGAAAGCTTAAACCTACAGAATATTTTTTAAGATGTAGAATTAACAGGCATTTTTCAGCGTCTGGCCTACGTCTGTTGCTCTTTTATTTTTACATAATGTCAATTTGAAGGTCACAGCAGCAACCCCAGTTACAAGGTAAGGAGACTAAATAACAATCTTGTAAACCACCCAAGATTGCACAAGCTGGTAGATAACAGCTTGAGCTAGCGCCCAGGCTTCTTGACCCAGCGTACAATTCCACTGAGAGTTCTACTCCGCTGCCTCATCACTCTCTCATGTACCTTTGCATGCCCAAGCTCAAGCTCAAACGAAATCAAACAAAACAGATGCACAACAAACCATAAAGTAATGACTTCAGGGATTGGGGGGAGGAAAGCAAAGGATGGTCCCGGCAGGGTATAAGGACTAGGAGGCACCGTAAGTGAAAACACAGCTCCTCCTTAAAGGAGAACCAGAGAATGTTTCCAAGATTAAAAACAGCACCTGCACAGCACAATTACCATCAAAATTGTTAGCCGCTCTTGAAGACACTCACTTGGGGCAACATAACTCCCCATGGCAGGTCTAAGTTGATTCGGTTCAGGGTCAAAGGTACAAAGATAATGAAAATGGACCTCAGAGTCAGGGACTACCCAGACACACAGGACTTGGATAGCTGAATTAGCATAAAATCCCCACTAAGAAAGCATCTCATATGTCCGACTCTTAATTTCTTGATCAAGTGAACCAGAGGAAGAAACACCCTCTTTTCAATCTCTACTGTTATTTTTGTCTATTATTTGCTACATGACTTCATTTACTCAAAGCTGAAGAGAAACCGTTAGAAAAGTAAAAGTGAAAAATGAATAAACTAGTAACCCTATGCAATTCTTGGCACTGATAATTGAAATACAACAATTTTCTAGGAAGTTCAGGTAGGAGGCAATTATCAGTTTGGCTTCAGATCTGAGATAAAACTTCATACTTTCCAGATAGGGCACTTTGGTATGAGACCACAGATAAGCCTCCCTGTATGGAAATTATTGTTGAAGGAGACTGGTTTAAAATTTATGATTCCAATAAGTGTCATGACTTCACTCAAACCAGCCATTTTCATCTTTTCACAGTTCCAGTTAACCAGTAAGCTGGGTACATGACACAACTCTGTAGCTCAAGCATGGTAGAAGCAAAGGTAGGAAGATCACAGTAGCCCAGACCAGCCCGGGCCATAGCAAGACCTCATGTCAAGTGCAAAACAAACAAATAATAACAGAAGAGTCACCATCATCTCCTTGTCCACTAATGCACTAAAGTTAATTTCACCTTTTGCAAAAAGGTCGCACAGAGTCTTAAACACAACCTAAGAGTTCGACAGAATGCTAACTACTGCACCATAAGCCTCCTTCCCAGTGAGTAGTAAATAAAGGGGGGAGATGGAAAGCAAAGGCAGGAAACAAGCTGGATCACGTGGGAAGTCCTCTGTGGAAGGCCTTTCATTGGACCAGTGAGCAGACAATTCCCTCCCAAGCAGGGTGTCAGGAGCACACCCTTGATTCTCAGTGCTTCTGATGAAGTTTCCGCTTCAATGGGACAACGGCTTTCTATCAAAGAGTGTCATAACATCTTATCAAAGAATGTCATAACACAGAAGCCTCATAATTGGTACGGAGAGCTCTGCAAGAGTATAGTAGTTGTAAGCCATAGCATCACCTCTCTTTAGGGAGAGGGAACAAAATTTAATACACATGGAGACAGAAAGATAATTAATTGCCTTCTTGGCAAGCCACCACTCTACTGCCAGTTGAAGCATTGTGACAACTGATAAAATTCGAGTCAAAATATTTAACTCAGCCACTTACTTAAGTGGTAGACCCAATTTTAGGCAAACCCCCAGTTAAGGTGCTGATAGAGAAAAGACTTTGATTCATTTTTCTACCATATCACATATATCTGTTGGCATCCATGGCGTTCCGAGACCTTTGTGAGATGTTTGTTTGTCTTTAAAGTATATGTAAGTATGTCTACCAACGTGAGAAAGGCATGATAAATGCAGAGAATTGTCAATGCTAGCTGGTACCAGAAAAACACAGAAACTAAACCCAAAATAAAAGTGAATGAGAGAAGCAATGCTTGAGGAGTAGTAAATGCTCTCTGCACTGAAGTGATCATTACACAAGGGGCACAAGTAGTGAAATTTTACATTGTGACCCATACATTTGCACAAGGACTAGAGCAGAACAAAATAAAAAAGAACACATCAGTCCTGGAGACCTTCCAAAATGGTCACGCACAAAGCGACCCTATCAAAAGAGCGCAAGAAGGGGAAATAGCCAACAGTCCTAAATGCTAGTTGTACCAACTGGATCCATTCCGGCTCAACCTACTAAAGCCCATGATGTGACTATACGACTAAGGCAGGAAATTCTGTGGCTTATTGTTCAAAGTTTGTGGCGGAAGACAAGAGACCCCAAGGACTGGGGGGAAAGGGAAGGAGAGACGTAGGGACACACATCTCGTGTTAACTGAGACCACCTCTGCAGCTGTTCTCTAAGCCAAGGCCTGACAGAGTCTGCTGGCCTGAGAATTAAGGGCTCCCTGGTGAAAACACACTAAACGTATTTTCTGCTTTGCTTTTGAACACTTGCACAATAAAACACAAGCACTGATAAGCATGTGTATTGATGATTTTAGACAGATTCGTGTCACCCGTCAAGATAGGGATCATTCCCGCCATCCCAGACTGTTTCCTCAAGCACTGCATGGTCCCGTCCTGGGCCCGTGTTCTGTCACTGTGAGTTGTTGCTTCTTCTTGATTTCTACAGAAGCTGTTTGGCCCTCTATGCATCAAGCTTTTCTCTCTAAGAAAAAGAAATTGATTCCTCCATGCTGCTTTTAGCCATAGTTGATGCTTCTATGAACGTCGGTGTTCTGAAGTAGAACAACCACATTCAGTGGTTACAGATTTGAATTGTTTCCAGGCTTGGACTATGTGCTGCTGCCATGAACTGTGTAGAAGTTTGTAAGTGTGCATGCTTTCATTCCTCTTGGGAATGCCTAGGGGGAAACTGCTGAATCATAAAATAGCTGTTCAACTTTTATAAGGAGCTGCTAAGCCAGTGCTTTCTTAACAGCCGGACATGAGAACCCCAGTTCTCACCAATACTCAACACAAGTCTTCAGTTTTAGCCATTCTAGTGCATATAGCAGCACTTCATTGTGATTTAATTTGCATTGTCTTGACTAACACTATTGAGCATCTTTTTTATATGCTTATTGCCCATTCATATATCTTTTTATGAAGTGTCTGTTAAAATCTTTTGTTCATTTTTAAATTGGGTTGGTTCCTGCTACGCTGACTTCGACTTTTTACTAAGGATGACAGCACTTCTGGTCAATTTGATTTAGAGCTGGTAATTGGAGCCTCTCTAATGGTACTACCAGGCTCAAAATTACTAACCAAGTTTTAAGTGACAGGGTCAAGAATACATGGAATGTATAAACCATATCACTGTACTGCTCCAACTCTTCCAATGGCTTCCCATGGTGAGTCAAATAAAATCCAAGCTCTTCATCTTGGCGCTCCAAGCCCCCTGTGGTCTTGGTACTTGCCACTATCTGAAATCATTCTATATCTTGGATATGGATGGCTCCTGCTTCTCCTCCATTGGAAATGATGTTTTATGAGCACAAGAACTTTATCTTGGTCATTGATCTAGCATTAGAACCAATCAATGATGCTAAGAACACAGCAGTCAACTACTGGCTGTTCCTTAGAAAGTCTGGTTCTCTTTCCCTCTCATCTGTTTCTCCAAAGAAAAGTTTGCAGTCTGTGGAATCAGAACAGCATTTACTGGAAATATTGAGAGCTGTGGCCAAGAACACTCGAGTACCCGTGAAGTCACCACCTCTCCGTAGTGGTTGCAACAGAGTGATTTGTGAGACAAAGTAGGCAAGAGAAAAGGAATAGCTTGTCAGTAGAAGGGGAGAAACATGATTTTTATACTCTTTTATGGACAGTCAGTTTCTTTTGGATGGCCTTGTGGCTGAAAGTTTGCACTTTTCACATCCACCTCTTTAGTGACACAAAGTTTTAGCTTGCTTTCCTGGCCAGTTTCCTATCTTGTAAATCTCACTTTGGAATTGGAGACATGGCTCAACTGGCTTGAAGAAAAACTGATTTGGGCACCCATGCAGGTGCCGTGATTGCTACTCTGTGAGATCCTACGAGCCCTATTAAGTTGATTCTGTGGGTTGTGGGATTCTCCTGGCATCCCCTGGCTCCCCTCTTGCCAGGTTTGGGGGCCAGAGGTACTGTTTCTCATATCCTTCTCCCATTGCTTCTCCATTTCCAAAAAGATGATTGACAGAGGTTAGGCATGGTGGTTCCCTCTCTTAATCCCAGAACTTGGGAGGAAGAGACAGGAGGATTTCTATGAGTTCAAGGCCAGCCTTGTCTACATAGCAAAAACAACATGATCTAAGGCAACACAATGAGACTTTGGCTCACAAAAAGATGATTGATATATAGGTGATACATATATACATATATACACTTATACCATAGATAGATGTTAGATGACAGATGGACAGGTTGTAGATAGATAGATGATAGATATAGATTATAGATAGATAGATAGATAGATAGATAGATAGATAGATAGATAGATATGTAACAGATAGATAGATGACAGATGGACAAATAGATGATGGTTTTGGAGCACCTTCAAGAAACCATGGCTGGTGCCTAACCAGAACTGCCTCTGTAAGGTGCATGCTCTATTTCCAGGGCCAAGTTCTCTTCTCACATTCCAACTAATGAGCAAAGGCCTCAACCTCCAATTATTATTATAAATTATTATTAATTATATAACCTCCATAAGCTCATATGCTTTACTCTGTAAGGACTTGGTTACAAATCAAAGAGAGAATTTAAAAGTAAATACTCTCATTTTAAGTTAATTCTATAAGTAAATTAAAGCCCCTTTATTTAAAATTCCTTTGTAGAGTTCTTTGTGCATGCAGTCATCTATTCTAAAAGTGACTATAAAGCATCTTGTGAGCTTGACACCAAGTGTGGGTGAGAGCACAGGCTGACACACTCACTGCTTAGCACGGAGCTCCACCTCCTAACTATTTTCGCTCTTGTGGCCATTGTGCATTGTTTGCATCAGGCTTCTCTACGAAGCAGAACTATAGGGTATGCATACAGAGGGCTTTGTTTTAAGGAGTTGGCTTGACCTGTCATGGAGCCTGGAGAGTTCATATTCTGAAAGGGCATAGGCAGGAGGCTGGAAATCCAGAGAAGAGCAACAATTTGAGTCTGATGGCCACATGCTGAGAAAATGTTCTTCTCCTTAAAAAGAAGCCTTTTTAAAGATTAGAGCCTTTGGCTGAGTTGGATGAGGACATTGTGGATATTAACTTACTTTATTCAAAGCCAACTGATTAGAAAAGATTAATCTCACCTGAAAAAGAAGAGGAGGAGAAATTACCTATCTTCAAAGAAACATCTAGAACAGTATTTGACAAACACGTACACGTTTAACAGGCACGTAAAATTAGCCATCCATCTGTAAAGCAACCAGGGAACAGTACATTCTAACTATGTAAACTGAAAAGTCCTTTCAGGGAAGAGAAAGCTACTAACATTGCTAAGCAGTGACTAATAGTCAGAGAGTCTGCAAACTCTACTCAAGACACCGACTTCTAATAGATATTAAATCTACTTTTCAAGTGAAGATGTTAAAGCTCATAAAGGTATAGATGTTGCCCAAAATCACTGAGCACGAATTCTAAGCCACATCAGCATGGCAACAAAGCCCCAAAAGTTAGAGAAAGAAATTCCAGAAACACGAAGAAAGGCAGTTGTGCAGCCAGAGCAAGCTTGACTGGATAACTTGAAAACTTTTCCCCTGTGGTGAAGGTCTTCATTCTTCTTCTGTCTCAGATGTAGCTCTTTCTTGGTATCTTCTTCGGGCTCTATTTCCTATAGTACTTCTGAAAATGACTCTACAGCGATATCAGAATTTTCAGTCCACAGATTCTCCTTTGTGTAATTTTATCCTATAGTAAGCTTTAGTATATCATATTCATATCATAGTTCATCTCCAAGCATTTTCCAAATTTTATTGCATTTTCTTTTTTGACCCTAATAACTAAGTAGTATATTTGTAAACTTTTGGGTATTATTTATCTGCCATTGACTGTCTTGTTCAACTGCACTGAGACCTACCTAAGAGAATACTCTGTAAGACTTCTATGTCACAGGTTCACATGTGGTCAATTCTGGTGATGTGCTGTGTGTGCTTGAAGAGAAAGTGTGCTCTGTGGTTGTTGATCACGCTGTTCTAGATCTGTTGATGGTATCTACTCTGCTGGTGTCTTTAGACATATCAGCAGGATCTTCTATATACTCGCAATTTTTTTTATTGCTGCTATTTTTTTGTCTTTCAGTCTTTCGATTACTGAAGGGCATGCTTTGGAGTTTCCCACGTGACTGCATAGTTTTGCTTTGTGTGTTTTGAACCTAATTTATTAGAACCACCGGTTAATAGTTATTTTATCTTCTGGGTCTTTTAGACCTTGCTTTAATTATTTTCCTGTTGCTGTAACAAAATTCACTGACAAGAGTAGTTAAGAAAGAAAGATTGTATTCGGCTCACAGTTCAAGGGTTCGAGCCATCATGGCAGAGAACTCACAGTGGCAAGAGCTGATGCAGCGGGCAAGGTGACATCTACAGTTGAAAAGCAGAGAGGGATGGATCGTGGTGTTCAGAGCTTTCTCCTTTTGTATGTCCAGGACTCCACTCATAGGGGGATGCCACTCGTGTTCAAAGTGGGCCTCCCCCACCTCAACCTCCACTAACCTTCTCAAGACAATCCCTCACAGGTGAACCCTGGGACTTTCACATTTGATAACACATTAGCCATCACAGCTCCAGTCCCCTTGTTAATTTTAAGTGTCTCCTGTTCCTCATTGTTAGTAACGCTTCTTGGCTTTCAAGTTCCTTAGGTTGCCATCAGATCAGATTGATTTTGTTTTGGGTTTGTATGGTACAACTTTTAACTTTCAACATTGTTTGTCTCCTCTAAGCATTCATAAATGTCATGATCTCATTTTTAAAATGTGTTTTGGTAACTTTTGATTTTTCATTACAGAATTCAGTTGAATAGCATCAAATATATTACAGATAAATCAGAATTCATGTCTGCTGTTACTATTTCTTTTTCTGTTTTTTTTTTTTACCATTTCTTCAATATAGTTTATTTTAACATTTTCCCTCCTTTCTGTATCCAGTTTACTTTCTTTTGTCTTGTTAACTATATATTATTGGCCCACAGTTCAATTTAGTCCTTTTGGTTTCTTTACTAATTTGCTGTATATACTTGATTTTGTAGAGTATAAATTGATTCTTTTACCATTATCTAGACAATGTTAGGTCCTTAAAATACTTTAGTTCTATTTATTTTGCCATCATTCCTTAAATAATTATTTTAATAAAGTTAAACTGTACACATAATTTACACTTCATAAGCCGGTATCATTTTTATATCTACATTTGTCTACATATTCTTCTTTGCTGTGGCCCATGGTTCTCCTATATTTTTGTGTTTCTTCCTGGAATCCTTTTGGTTTTGCCTCTATTATTTTATTTCAGTATAAGTGAACAATCTTTTCAGAGTTTGTCTGAAGTTATCTTCAATTCACATTATTTTTGAATGATATATGTGCTGGGTATAGAATTTTAGATTGGCAGTTCCGTTATTTCAGTCATCCTGGGAACTTTGAAGACTACTTAGCAACTTCAGGTAACTTAGTGTATTTTATTGTCTGAGACGCTGATGTTTATGGGGCTCCAAATCATTATAATGGTTTCTTATTCAATGGTAATTTGAAACTTTATTTTCATCATTTACTAATTTTCTATTAATATATGAAATTATTTCCAAATTTAACATTTTACTTAGGTTAGACATTCTATTTTTGGTACAGAAACAAGATACTTATTTCGGTGTGCTTGTGTATGGTGTCTATAAGTGTGTCTGTATATGTGAATATATCTACATGGTGTATCTATGTGTGTGTTTGTATATGTTGCATATTGCACTTACTAATGTTCAGAAGTATAAAATCTTTTTATTAATATTATAAATAAACAACACTTCACACTATTTACTGGTTGGTATATAGACAAGTTTCCACACAGCACTCCTTAAGTATTGTTACCCCTTTCAACTTTTTAAGGCAGACAAATCAGATAATCAGAAATGACAACTTCGTCTTTTCCCAGCATTCAAGCCATTTTGTATTAAGGTAGTTATGATATAAAGGAAAATACTAATATTGTTTTGACATTAAAAACTAATGAAAAGACGACTACAACGTGAATAAACTTTGAGAATATTACCCTAAGTAAACGGCACTGATTACCAAAGACCCAACACTGTATAATTAAATTCATATGGAACCCAGGATGAGGAAGCATAGAAAGAGAAATTAGATTAACAATTGCTTGGGGGTAAAGAAGGAAGAGATGTGGGCATGAGTGTTGAGGTGACAGCGAGAGGGCACGGAGGCCCTTTTTCCCCTTCAGGTGGTTGAAGCCCTCTAAAACTACAGTGACTACGAATAAATGAATAATTAAACAATCTCAGCAACACTATTTTTAAAAATAAGGTTATGGTTTTGGTTGTGAGCCTAGCCTTTAATGGCTGTGTTACACAATAGAGTATGTTACTCAGTTGTTGAAAAAAAAAAAAAAAAAGACATCATGAAATTGCAGGCAAATGATGAAACTAGAAAAATTCACCCTGAGTGAGGTAATCCAGACCCAGAAAGACAAATATGGTATGTATTCACTTAGAAGTGTATTAGCTGTTTAGTAAATAATTATCAAGCCACAATCCACAGACCCAGAGAGGTCAGGTAAAAAGGAAGGCTCTAGGTGGGAATGCATGGACCTCTCTGAAAAGGGAGAAATAGAATAGATTTTGGTTGCCAGCCAGACATTACGAAAAGAGAGAGACTCTAAATTGGAGGTCTCCATCATGTCACTCCTTTTAGAGATCAGGGAACCCCTCAGAAGAAGGGGGATGAGGACTGTAGCAGTCAGAGGAGATAAAGGACACCAGGAGAACACGGCCCACTGAATCAACTAGGCAGGGCTCACATAGGTTCACAGAGACTGAAGCAGCAAGCGTGGGGTGTGCGTGGGTCTGCACCAGGGCCTTGGCATATATGTTGTGGCTGTTAGGTTGGTGTTCCCCTGCGACTCCTAACAGCAGAGTGGGTGCGTTTATGACTCTTTTGCCTGCTCTTGGGATTCTTTTCCTCCTATTGGGTTGCTTTGTCCAGCCTTGACATGAGGGCTTTTGCCTTGTCTTTTTGCATCTTGTTTTGTCCTGTGTGGCGGTCCTCTATGGGAAGTCTGCTATTTTCTGAAGAGGAAACAGAGGGGAATGGATCTGGGGCAGGACAGTGGGGCTAGGGGGGAGGGGAAAGTGTGGTTGGAGTGTATTGTATGAGAGAAGAATCTATTTTCATTTTTTAAAAAGAAAATTAAAAAATACGAGTTATGGTAACCCATAACTTTGGCTTGTTTCTTACACTAAAAGAAAACATAGTAAAGAGCACTTTCACAGTATATGAACTGGGTTGAGTTCTATGGACACTCATTCTGCTCGGTGGTTTCATTCACAGTACCTGTGTTTTAAAATGTGTGGCGAGAGACTGACTAGAACACCGAAACTTGTACTTACTAGACACTTGACAGCTGGTTTCTAGTAGGTTCAGCCAGGGGAACCCACTGGTAGAAGACTAGAAATCTGGAAAACGGAAGAAACGCTTCCTGCTGATTTCTGATGGTGTTGCTGACAGAGACGGTGGCAGCGAGTACGGTCTCAGCCTGACGCTGCAGCAAGAATAACAGCAGTGACCTGACAGCAGCAGCAGCAGTAACTGTGTGTTGAGAGTTTAGGCTTCTGCATTCTGCCCAACAGCTGATTCTAAAGCATAGGGCACCCCACGGCCCTAATGGGAACACGTTCCCCAAACCTAAGGATGCTGTTCATTTTCTGCAGTTACTGTTTTAGTTGGCCTTCCGTTATACTGGTCATCAGTTCTGGTTTTAAACTTATGTCTTGTTTATGTAGAGCAGATAGAATTTTTCTTGAGTGGACCCTATCTGATAGAGTAAGAATTTTTTTTCTATTAGAGTACACAATGGTTCTTATGATAATGAATATTAAACCAGCTGTATTTTTAAGTTTGTGAATGGAATAATTTGTTTCTTTCTATTGGCAAAATCTCCTAATATAGAATCATGTCGTGTGCCTGACAGGGTCATTGGTACAGATAATCTAGTTGAAAGATGTCCTCAGAGAACAGTGAGGGGGTAGAGAACATGATATAGAAGGAGCAAAAGGCAATAAGAGATACACTGACGTCTGAGGATTGGAGGCAGCCAAGACTGATCCTTCTTGGAGAGCTTTATTGTGTACCATGAACGCTAGAATACCTCCTCATTGAATTTTCACCCCAGTGACTGATGGTCCTCTCTGAGGACATTAGCTGCCCTACATTTATTTCTAGGCTTGAAAAAGCATTAGGGAAGATGAGGTGTGGTAGATGTCACAGGTGGACATACGAGTTATGTGGACATACGGGATGTCGCAGAAATCACAGGTGAGCAGGTCGGATGTGGTGGGAGTCACAGGAGTGCAGGTGGGAGTCACAGGTGAGCAGGTGGGAAGAGGGAGATGTCACAGGTGTGCAGGTGGGGTGTGGTAGGTGTTAGAGGTGAGCAGGTCAGATATGCTGGGAGTCACAGGTGAGCAGGTGAGATGTTGTGGGAGTCACAGGTGTGGAGGTGGGATGTGGTAGTTGTTAGAGGTGAGCAGGTCAGATATGCTGGGAGTCACAGGTGGGCAGGTAGAATGTGGGCAAAGCATTAAGACTTTTTTCTTACAAATTTGCATTGCAATGTTGCTTTGTTTAAGCATTAGAGTCATTATAAAATAAATAATTTAACTTTGAAATACTTTTTTAAAATGTATTTATTTATTAACTTTATATCCCTATCACAGTCCCCTCCCTCTTCTCTCCCCCCCCCCATCTTCTCCTCAGAAAAAGGGAGAAGCCTCATCAAGCTGCCCTGGCACATCAAGTTGCATCTGGACTAAGCACATCCTCTTTCCTGGAAGCCCAACATGGCAGCCCAGCTAGGGGAAAGTGATACAAAAGCAGGCAACTGAGTCCATGTCAGAGACAGGCTCTGCTCTAATTGCTAGGGGACCTTCATGGAAGATCAAGCTGCCCATCAGCTACATATGTGTAGGGGACCTAGGTCCAGTCCATGCGTGCTCTTTGGTTGGTGGTTCAGTCTGTGACCCTCAGGGTCCTCAGTTAGTTGACTCTGCTGGTCTTCTTGTGGAGTTTGTATCACCTTTGGGTCCCTTTATCCTTCCCTCAACTCTTCCATAAGACTCCCTGAGCTCCGCCTAATGTTTGGCTCTGGGTCTCTCCATCTGTTTCAATCCACTGCTGGGTGAAGCCTCTCAGAGGACAGCTATGCGAGGCTCCTGTCTGCAAGCAGAGCAGAGTATCTTTAATAGTGTCAGGGGCTGGTTCTTTCCCATGGGGTGGGTCTCAAGTTGGGCCAGTCATTGGTTGGCCCTGCCCTCAATCTATGCTCTATCTTTATCCCTGCATACCTTGTAGGCAGAGTAAACTTTGGGCTGAAGGTTTTGTGGATAGGTTGCTGTCCTTTCTGGAAGTCCTGCCTGGCTATAAAATGTGGCCACCTCAGTCTCCATATCCCCTGGTGCTAGGTCTCCCAGAAGCCTACCCCATCACCCCATCACATGTCTCCTGCTTGTCCCAGAGATGTCCCTTTCCCCAGAAATACCTAAAAACAGCCAGCTGTCTATTTCAACAAAGCCTTAGAGAATTAACCTTTTCTGCTTCTTAATGTATTAATTTCTAATTAGCATACAAATGGGTGGGCTTTGTCCACAATACCCAAAGAGCTCACACAATTTTAAAAAAAGGTCATAAGGGATTGCTGAGCTTCTCAGCATATAGTAGTTAATAAAATCAATTGAAATATTCATTCTATAATTCAGTTAGAGCATATCAGGGCACATAAAATATTCCCTATGTTAATAAAGAGAAATATATCCCTGAGGAAAGAGATAACAAAAGTAGAGGTATCCTTAGGACACTGGAAAGAAAGATGTTTACATTTGGATGGAGGTTTGTTTTTTCTTGTCATAAAAATTATATTAATATTTTTACATGAGATGTTTTGACCTTCTCTTCAGTGCCAATCCTTTTTCCCCTCAAATGACCTACCTGATAGACATCAGAAAGTGCCATAGGGCCTTTTCTCAAGCAGTTGCAGCAGCAAGAAAGTTATTCTCCATTGGCCGCTGACACCTAGTGTCCCTCTTAGGGGCACATAATGAGAGGACTGTCAGGCGTGCTGAGTGTCCAGTACAGAAGTATTTGATTAATGGGCCCTTGTCTTGCCTCTAGGTCACCCTTCACAGTCCTAAGGAGAGAGAGAGAGAGCGCCCGCCGATCAATCTACACAGTTTTTTTAGAACCAAATCACATTTGCTGCTGAATTTCAATTTTTATTTCTTTAAGTCCAAGCTACCTGCACTTAAATTTAAATCTATTTTAATCTCTTTTTTTTTAACATGCTTATAATTTTAAAGGAAAAGACTAACAGAATTTATAGTACTTTATATGTTAAGTATTATGTCTATGTTAAGAGCACAGGGGAAAGCTACTATGGATTCATTTTACCCTAAAGAGCTGTCATGTGGGGCTGGAGAGATGGCACAGCAGTTAAGGGCACTGGCTGCTTGTCCAGAGGACCTGGGTTCAGATCTCAGCACCCACATGGCAGCTCCCAGCTGTCTGACACTCACTTAGGCATCCAAGCAGGCAAAACACCGATTCACATAAAATAACGGTAAATACATTTTAAAAAGAACTGTTATTTCATAATCTGATTGGCCTGCTCGTTGATCACTTCCCCCTGAGGGGGGAGCAGCCTTACCAGGCCACAGTAGAGGACAATGCAGCCACTTTTGATGAGAACTGATACACTAAGATCAGAAAGAAGGAGAGGAGGACCTCCCCTATCAGTGGACTTGGGGAGTGGCATGCATGCAGAAAGGGGAGGGAGGGTGGGATCGGCAGGGGAGGAGGGAGGGGCTTATGGGGGGATACAAAATGAATAAAGTGTAATTAATAAAAAAAAATAAAAGATTTTAAAAAAAAGAAAGAAAAAGCACATATGTGTGAGGTATTTATTCATCTCCAAGTCTTGAAATCTGTCACAGACTCTGTAATATTTCCATAGCCCCAAACTGAACCATCCAATATCCCGGTCTGTAATGATTCTAGACTGCTCTAGAGTGTTCCATCAAGATAATTTGTTCTTTCCTGAAGAATATTTGTTTCAAGAGCTTGCCACTGCTTTCTTCCAGAACAATAGACAGAGCTCCAACCTAGAGTGCTTGCCTGTGAAAAGCAGTACAAAATGCTGTCCAGACAAAACTCTTAGGTCTCATGTATGGGGGTCAGGATGGGGTGCAGCTAACTGTAGGGACACGCTGGACTAAAACCAAGATCTTGGACTTCCAAGGCAGTGCTCCGTGGATTATCTGAGTCTCCAAAGGAAGCGTGGAACATGCACCCTTCCCGCTGCCCACCAACCCATAAACCACAAAAATTTCAGTTCCTACAGAGGCTAACAGTGTATTTAAGTACAGAGTCCACTGCCACTGTAACTCCTAGAAATTGACTCTTCTTGGGTTTCTTTTAGATTCGTATGATGTTTAATAAAACCAAATTGTAATGTTACTCTTGACTTCATCTACAATCCAAAGACTTTCATTTTTGTAATATCAATCAATTATCCATTAGTACATTCAGAATAATCTAAGACAATTTTATTTAAATGGTTTCTAGGTATAATGAAGTTAACTTTATAGGAGAAAGCGTTGATTATTCTAAAAAAAACATGAAGACTATCATTTAGAGTGACTATATATAATATTGATGGAAAATAAGTTTCAGCTTTATAAAACAATAAGTGACATATTTTTAAACATAAATGAAAGTGAATGCAACTAAAGATTAGTGTGTTGAGTGAAAAAGTCCAGTTCAAAAAGACAAATGTCACATTCTCTGTCAGTTGTGGATATTAGATGATATATAGATACATAAGACCAGATGTATACAGAATATAAAGATAGAAAAAAGGCTGTCATGGGGAAGGAATGTAAGTAGCAGAAGAGAAGAGGTTAATATGGTTAAAGTGTATAACATACTTGTATGAAAATATCTTTATGAAGCCTATTACTATATACAATAAATATACACCAATAAAATTTTATTTAAAAAGAACAAATTCCCTGCACATCTTGTAGACAGGGTAAATTTGGGGTTGACGTTTTTGTGGGTGAGTTGGTATTCTTTTCCCTCTGCTAGGAGGCTAGTATAGTTAGTGAGTGTCCTCTTGAGTCTCTATGGTCTCTGCTACTAGGGCTCTCCGCTTGAATCCCCCTCATATCCTCCCAGGAGCCTACACTGACTTAGGTCTCCAGCTTATCACAGAGATATCCCCAACCTCAGCTTCTCTTCTCTACAGGCCTTCTGTCTTCTTGCCCTCACTTTCCCCAAATCTGATCTCCACCCTCTTAACACTCTTTGCCCCCTCTCCTACCTTGTCTCCTCTCTTCATCCATCACCTCTGTCTATTCTATCTCCCCTTCTGGGTGAGATTTATGCATCTTCCCTTGGATCCTCTATGTTACTTATTATCTTTGGGTCTGTGCCTCATAGTATGTTTATCCTGTATTATAAGACTAAAATCCACTTATGAGTATACACCATGTGTGTCTTTCTAGGTCTGTGTTACCTCACTTAGGATGATCTTTTTTGCCTGAAATTTTCATAATTTTTTTGTTTTTAATAGCTGAATAGTATTCCATTGTGTAAATGTACCACAATTTCTGTAACCATTCCTCAGTTGAGGGACATCTGGGTTGTTTCCAGATTCTGGCTATTGTGAATAAAGCTGCTATGAACATAGTTGAGCAAGTGTCCTTGTTGTATGGTGGAGCATCTTTTGGGTATATGCTCAGGAGTGATATAGCTGGGTCTTGAGGTAAAGCTATTCCCAATTTTCTGAGACGCCACCATGCCTCCGTTTACCCCAGTGCTATCCACAAATCCAGCCCGGGCACTAAAAAACGGATAGAGAAAATGTAAGCCATGTGGAATATGATTTATTTATGCAGAAGAACAAAATCATGAAAACGGATGGAAGTGAGAATAATCACCTTGAAAAGAAACCCACAGCAGACTCAAAAAGACAAAGATCATGCTTGCTCTTTTGTCTAGACAAAGGAGGGAGGATAGAAAAGCAGGGTGGGTGACTGTGATCAAGAAAAGAAAACATTTGGCAGTCACTCTGAAGTTTCTTGGTCTTTATAGTTCCTGCCCTCCTTAATCAAGGCTAACATCTGATTTGGGTATTCTTAGTCTCACTTTTTTTTTTATTTTAGAATTTATTTATATATAAGGATTTCTGTTAGGCAGGAGGGACTCCACATCCAGGTGTCCGAACTGGTGTCTGACCTCTGTTAAGCAGCTTCCACTGTGCCGGCATATCTGCTTCCTAGGAGGATGTAGACAGCAGGATTCCAGAGCATGCATCACAGCCAAAGACTGCTCAAAAAGCTGCCTGTTGCTTACAACTGTCCCCTCATCTGTAAACAGTGTTCACCATCATTTTAATAAAGATTAAATGAACTTGCTATGCAGTATCCACTATGTTTGAAACAAATATATGTTAGAGCAAAACTTCCATCACCCCCAACACTTGCTTGTGGCTGATGGGCCCAGGGAGAGCTGAGAAGCTGTTGGGCCTACCAACCTTATTCCTTTCTCTCACACTTCCTTTCCACCTTTCCACTCATGAGTTGTTTCTTCAAAGCATGAGGTTGTAGAAAGAATTCCTCTAAGCCAACGAAAGTGGCTCTGGCTGAGTTGACATGATAAAACAAGAGCTTATAAATTCCCACCATTTCAGCATTAAGACTTGGAACCAGAGAGAAAGCTCAGAGGTTACAACCACTTGCTGCTCTTTCAGAGGACCCCAGTTCCCACAGCTAAGACGGCCTGTAACTCCAACTCCAGAAGATCTGACCCCCACACATGTGTGTACATACACAGATAAACACATGTAAAAGAAACAGGCTGAAGAAATCCAAGCCAAAATCTAATTTAATGTACTTATGAATCTGAGAATCTAGAAAAATAGAATTAGCTGTTTGTAGTCTCTGCTAGTTACTTGCGTTCTGACTTTTTTACCAGGTTGTCGGGAGAATTCCGTGAATAATCTACAAGTACTCACAACAGCGATTCATTCTAAGCTAACAGGCAGTTCTATCATAACGGAGTCTTCTAACATAGGCTAAGGCAGTCAGGAGGAGGGTTCCGGGGCCTCCTCCCCACTCCCCAGTCAACACACCAACGCATGGACATTGGACGTGCAACCTAGAGTGGTGGACAGCAGAAACAGGAAGAACAAAGGGGGTGACAATTCTAAAAGACAATCAGTGCATAGGTCTAAATTATTTGACCTTCCTCAACGCACATTCTCCCTAATTCCTCCACCTGAAAACATAATTCCACTTTTAAATAGCTTGTTGATGCCTAGTTGAAAGGCACAGTTAGCACCAGAAAGTAGTGTAGATTAATGATCGTTCTAATCATTTTATATATTAGCAAATGCCCCAGCTCACAGTGTGCCCTCTGTAGCCTGGGACACTTTACAATTTGTTCAAACCAGAGCTGACGTTATTTCTGGATGCCAATAAACGCAAAATATGTGGGCTGTGCAAGCGCGCCATCTGCTGGCCCCGAGGACTCGGGCTGCAGGCAGAGCCCAGCGGCGGAGACCTGAGCACCCTGAGGAGGGTAGCAGGCAAGCTTACCTTAGCACGCATCGTTTCCCCGGCTGAGCGTTCATTTCTCAGCGTGCAGGGGTCTTTGCTTTGCCACGCACACCAGCATCGTGGGGAAAACGGAACTTAGAAACAAAATGACTGTGAGATTAGCATCGATTTTAAATGTTTCGTTTACATACGAGAGAAACCAGGTGCCCAGAGTTATACAAATTTTCCCAAGTTATTAAGCCAGTAGTATATGCCCTGGACCTTTAGCAACTCTGGAAAACGTGCGTGGCAGCGAGGTTTGCGCCACAACGGAGAAGATGTCCCAGCCAGTTTGCTGGAGCACCCTCAGGCATCCCTAGACCCAAGCCCGTTAGGCTCCGTCTGTGAAGGACTTTGATCCCATACCTTGGGGGCGATGTTTTCACTTCCCAAGAGGACAGCAGTGATTCCATCCCGGCTGGGCTCTGGCAGCCACCGGAGGGAGGATAAAGACTCCTCAACAAAGAAGCCTTTTGTTCTGTTTCTTTAACAAGTGTCTTTTAGTTTAATCCAGCAACTGATTTTTAGAAATTGGCTTAAGCACGATGCTGCTTTCTTTTCCTGGGCCACATGCCCCTCAAACGCCAGCACCCCTTGACGGTGGGCAGTGGAGAGTCCGTCCATCAGAGGGCGGTGGTGGGCAGACGCCTAGGCCAGAGTTCTGCCGGCTCTCAGCAAACTGGCCAAAGATCAGTCTAGCACTCCCCAGCCCTTCTCAGTCTTCTGAGAGGAGGGGCACCATTTTCAGAGGGGGGGGGGGGCAAGAAGGAGCACCAGTTCTCATTCTTCCTTCCCCTAACTCGGGACTCCGGGATGTCTCCAAAGCAAAGCTCCATCACCACAGGAGAGAGACACTTTGGATCTGTCTGTAAACAAGGCCGACACCTAGCAAAACAAAAAGCTCTAAACACAATCCAACGCGTCCCTAAGGGAAACGGCTTCAAGAATCTCGAAAATCATACCTATTTTTGTTTGTAATGTGCGAAATTATTACAAGTATGTTCACCAAGAGGACTATTGATAGATGGCTCACGAGTTAGCTAAATTCAATGAACCGCACACTGAGACTATCCCAGTAGGTGACTCATGCATTTTTTATTTCAAGTATCAAGTGTTTGCCAAAAACAGTATTTAAAAAAAAAAGTAATGGAAATTGTTCTGAAAGAGCCTGTGAATGGGGTAGGGCTGCCCACGGCCAGCTCATCTGTGCTCTGACCACTTAGGTGGGATTTGGTGGCGCTTTCCTTGGCGCTCTGCGGACAGTGCTCACCACAGCAACGCTGACACGCTGGGGACAGGCTCTGCCCCTCCTCAAGTACGGTGGCGGTCTCCCAGGATGCTCCTGTCTCAGCAAAGACAGAGGACTTAACAGGTGTCGCAGAGAATGTGAATGAGGTGGGGGGCAGGGGACAAACAGGGCTAAAACATGTAAACTAAACAGATGCCTGTGGTTCCTAGATACCTCCTCCTGGCCTTAGCTTTCTTTTCCTTTTGCGCTTAAATTTATAAAACTGATCGTCAGAGAAAATGGAGGAGTGAAAGCTCCCCCAGAAGAAACAATGAAGTGGCTGCTAGTGTCTCCCGCCGTGCGCCCTAAATACATACGCCCAGTCTCGTCTGAATCCGGGCAGGGCCTGGTTAGTACTTGGATGGGGAACAGTTAAAGGGTGTCCACCTTATCCTGACCGTTGGTGTCTGCACACGTGAGTAGCCTCCTAGAGGATTCACCATGCCCTGGGTGAGATCCCGGTTCCTTGGGCCTTTTTCTGAATCAGCAAAGGACATGTTTGTAGGTCTGCACTGCCCAGCTGATTTTCTCTTCAAAGAGAGAAGAGGAAAAAAAAAGATCCTGAATTCACTAATGACACAATAACATTCTTTTAAAGCTTAGATATTTGGCTCTTTTGATAAACACTTGTAGCTTTGATATATTCCAAGGGGGAATTATTCCAGCACTTACGAATTCCTTATTCAAAGGGTGTGAGAATGAGAGCAAAGTCCTCAATATTTGAATTTATTTCTAATGATAACTATTCTTCCGAGTCATGCATAATGACTGTTTTTTGAATTATATTGGCTGTTTCATCTGTTTATTATTGCAGGGGAGTAAGCACGCACCACCCTTTCACGACCCTACAGCCCCACCCCCCACTCTACCTCCCCACCCTACACTCATCCACCCCAGCCCCCTACCCACTCCAACCCCCGCCCCGCCCCACCCCCACCGCCACCCACGCTAACGCTGTGGCCATTGCCTCTTCAGATAGGTTTTATAAAGAAATGCTGTGGGACCTTAGTAGGACAACTCAGTGCTCTGCACTCCTTACAGGTTCCTGATCTCTTGTTGCTTAGCAACACCACAGACCTATAATTTCCATCTAGTGTTGAAAGCAAGTATTTCTGGCCTCCGTGAATGTCACGATACGCTGGTCTCTATCTACCCCACACGGCAAAGGATGGCTGGTCACTATTTCATCCATGGGAAGAGGAAGAAAGACTGGGGTCGCCAAGGCTTTCTTTTTCTTGTGCAGCTTTTCCCTTTGTGCTTATGAATTGCCACAGGACAAATGACTCAAAAACCCTAGTCTAACAGAGGACCTTCCACAGGCCTGGACAGGTCCCTCTGACAGACCTGTTTGACGGGCTAGATAGTTGTCTTTTGATTGTTAGCTGCAGTCCGGTGGCAGGAGCCTTCTAAAAGTCACACCAAATGGTTTCTCTTGTAAAGCTGCTATTTGAGCCGGAACCGCTGAGTGGCTGAGGATTGGACTGCCATCTGTCTTGCCACATGGCTAACTCGGGCGGCACACCCCGACTTGTTGATATGGTGGGGTCAGAAAGGCACTGAGGAAGGCCCACTCATGTTCTATCACTGACCCTCCGTAGTATTGTTTGTGCATGGACTTAATGTTTTTGTTATTCTCTGCAGATCATACACTCCTTTATCCTCTATCCTCCAAGGTGACCTCCTCAACTTTGGCACGCTGTTGTCTTATGCATAGGACAGTCTCTAGAGAGCTGAGTTCGGAGTCATGCTTTGCTTCTCTCAGATCTGACTTTCAGAGCTGAGGGTTTTCTCTCAGTTGAGATAGCCCCATAAGTCATACAGCATTTAAGGGTCAAAAGAAAGTCCAATGCCATGTTGGCTTCACAAAAAGAAAACAAAGCAGATCAAATAAATGCTGGAGAGCAGGCTGCACGGAAGGCAGCTTTAATGGCCAGTGACGCCGTAACTGCCACACGAGACCCTTCATGTGCTGTAGAACCACAGGTTTTAGCCAAAGTTGGAACTTTTCACATTTCAACTACTAAAATCTACTATAACTTCAAGTGACTGAATTCAAGATTTTCTTGAATCCTGAAATCTTCTGGTGAATTTTCTGCATTTCCTGCAGAAATAATAGAACCTCTAGTTCAGAACGCTGCCACAGCTGTTGACTCAATGAATTTATACCTAAGTCTTGTGCCAAAATCCTTCATAGGGCTAGATTCATTATGGAACTCCATTTCTCACAAGTGCTCGTCTGACCGTAGGGAACTTTCTAGAACCACATTTTTGGCATCATCTTCTGATTCAAAATTGCCCATAGAGTTTTTAGACCAGGTATAAATGGAATATTCAGGTTTCCTAAATCTGTTAGCCACAAACAACCTGAATGTCAAGATCCTAGAGGTGAAACTGACTTTAAAATTGCAACAGTAAGCCTTCCCTATGTGTCAGACACTGTATTCTCTGCTCTGTGAACAGCAGCTCTTTTGAAGGCTAGAACAACTATAAGAGGTAATACCCATTGCTAGTTATACCTACAGGTTACGGTTCAAAGAGGATAATGAATGTGTCTCATCTACCAAAGCAAGTGAGTAGAAGGAGCAATGAATGCAGCCTGCTCGCAGAACCTGACCTCTAATGTCCATGCCACCACACTCCATGAACTGCACAACAGGGACTATTGATGAGAAAAGACATCCCTGAGGTATGTACCCTGAGAGAAAGGCCCCTTCAGTCCACAAGTAAATCACCAAGATGTTAGACATTGTCTTAGCCCACCTGGGATTATAAAACACCACAAACCAGGCAACTTGTAAACAACACATTTCATTTCTCTTCGTTCTAGAGGCTCTGGAAGTAAAAGGCAAAGGTGCCAGGAGATTTGGTGATCTCCTGGTTCTGTGGACAGCACCTTCCTCTCTGGAGGAAGAGATGAGTGAGTTCCCTTGAGCCAGTTACATAATGGTATCTGAAAACACCGCTCTCATGACAATCACGTCACAAGAGGCCTGAGAATAAGATTTAAACCTACGGAGCCGTCTGTCGGACCACCACACTCAGTCTGCAGCGGATTTGTCGGAGATGTTAATAATATCGTGCTGACTTACCTGCGGGTAGTTTAACTTCTGCTGAGGGAGATGCGGTGCCCAGCGGTATCAGCCTGGTAGTAGACTAGATTGGGTAGAGTTCTGGCATGTGTGGTGATTCAGTCAGTGTGTTTCAGATGACTTCAGAGAAGACATCATAATTCTGGGCAGAGAACTTTCCCAGAAGCAACGCCATCTCTTACCCTATGTATAAGTGCATGATCGGTAAAGCCACGCCTGGGAAATCATATCGGAACCTGCTTTCAACCTCCACCATAGAAAGGCATCATTCTGGCTGCCAGGACGCAAAGCTACAAGACTGAACAAATCCCTAAGCTGTTTCTACCTGGAGGGTCACTGCCTGACAGAACATTTTCTTGCAAAGGGAAATCCAAAGCTTCAGTTGAGTCCTATACTAAAGTAGAAACCTGCTTGACTGAAAGAATAAAGCATCCTTGCAGATAACAAATTCCAAACAAATTCTGCTCTGAACTAGGTATGCTTATTTAGACTATGGAAATAACAATAATATTAAAATTAATAATAACAACAACTAACAATGAAGAACTCACAGGTGACTAAAAACATACAAAAATTTATAGTACAATAATGCCAAATAGATATGCATTAGGATAAAAAGGCAATCTTTTGAGAGCACTGACCTACCCACGTTTATGTACTTTAAAGAATATTCTTAATTTTTTTTTTCCAATAAGACATGAACTTTAAAAAATGTCAGTATTGCGGAGAAGTAAGAACAGGCCTATAAAATGAGTGCTCACTAGTAAGCTGCCTCTGAGGACAGAGGGCTTAGCTGTGTACATAGGAGCATCAGGATGAAGTTGCTTTTATTTCCTGTCATACCTAATTGTTTCACTTGAAGAAAAAAAAATAACAAAGTAAGTCATATTCAGTAAATAACAAATCCTACTTCAATGGTAAATCACAACAATATTAAATTGTTCAGTGCTAGAATGAGAACATTATAAATTACTATAGATGTTAAATTTTGAAGCCAGAGTATATTTCAAATGATTGCTTTGAGAAGTTGCTTTAAGAAAATCAGTTGTCAGATGACAACTCACGTTGGCCGAGATGTGGAGTGGTCAGGGGAGTGCTTGTACATTGTGGGTGGAAGTGTGAGCCTACACAGCTACTGTGGAAATCAGTGTGGCAGCTCCTCAGGAAGACAGCGGATCTGCTTCAAGATCCAGCTATGCCACTCTTGGGCATATATCCAAAGGACACCTCATCCTACCACAGAGACACCTGCTCAACCATGGTCATTGCTCTATTCCTAAGGGACAGAAATTATAAACAACCTAGATGTCCCTCAACCAAGAACCTGAGACTAGATAGCCCAGGAACCTAGGGTAAAACCAAATACTACTGCTCTGAACTAAAGTGTAGTAATGAAATGACTCCTAATGACATTCTGCTATACTCGTGGGTAAGTGCCTTGCTCAGGCACCATCAGAAAAGCTTCCTCTTGCAGCAGATGAGAACAAATACAGAGACCCACAGCCAGGCATTATACAGAGTGAGAGACCTTGGAACACTTGGCCCTAAATGAGATGTCTCCATCAAATCCCTCCTTTCATTGTTCAGGGAACCCCACAGAAGAGGAGGAAGAATGAATCTAAAGAGCCAGAGGGGATGAAGGAAACCAAGAAAACAAGGCCCTCTAAACCAACAAGATCAACACACATATGAACTCTCAGAGACTGAGGCAGCAGGCACAGGGCCTGCACAGGCCTGCACCAGATGGGGTCCTGGAGCCGAAAGAAATGAACACATGTACCCATCCCTAACCAGAAGCGATCTCCAACTGAAAACTACTTGAAAATAAAAATTTAGTTTCCTCCAACAGAGTCTCACTGGGGAAACAAACTACTTTTAAGGGTTGTCTGCATGCCCAGCAGTAGACGGCCAACAAAACACAAATTCAATGGCATCTTCGGAGATTCTTTGTCTCCCAATGTTGTGTCAGAGTGTCCCCTTCTTTTTCATTTTATCTTATTTTTTAATTGTATTTTTTCTTTTCTCTTTTTACCCTATAGGTCCCTTATGTATATGTTATGGATTCCAGTTTCGTGTTTTTTATGGGATTTTTGAGTGTGTGAACAAATAAGTCTGTTTCCTGTGGCTTCTCTTTTCCTTCTATTTGTTTTGACCTATTCCAATGTGTTCATTTTTGTATTATATTATTATATTATATTATATTATATTATATTATATTATATTATATTATA
>NW_026590707.1:1136767-1163365 GCF_907164565.1 Psammomys obesus | reverse complement strand
TTATTTTATTTTATTTTATTTTATTTTATTTTATTTTATTTTATTTTATTTTATTTTATTTTATTTTATTTTTGGTATCCCCTAGAAACCTGCTAGTTTTCTAATAAGATACAGAAAGAGGGTTGATCTAAATTGGAGGGAAAGTGGGGAAGAACTAGAAAGAGTAGAGAAAGGAGAAAACATAATCAGGGCATATTTTTGAGGAAAAAAAATCTATTTTCAATAAAAGGTTAAAAAAATCAGTCGTCCACTTAGACAACTGTTGGTGACTCCTGAGACGCGATTGCCACTATTGTACTGGGGATGTCTATACCTGCAGGTCAGGGTTGTGGTTAGTAGGCTTTCTAGGGGAGTAGAACTATTGATTGCTTTCCTCCCTTTGGCAGCTTGCTTTGGATACTATGAGCGACACCTTTTGGGGAAAGCTTCCAGGTCAGATACAACTGGCTTCCTCCAAGTCCTCCGTCCGAAGCATGTGCTGTCTTCAGCAGTATAATCTTACCTCTGAGTTCAAGGGCAACAGGCTATAATATGTTGAATGAAAGTCACTTCAATTCCTCTGAGCAACATCTCAAAGAGAGGTTTCCCATGCCCGTAACTGGGACTTTTGCTTCATAGTCTATGGCTCTTAGGGAGCTTTAACTCGCCAAGTGACATAACTGCTCAGATATATACACATAATGTATTTTAAGTAAACCTCACTCAGACCATCAGCATATATTACATATAGTGCATTTTAAGTCAAAAAATATGTTTCCCTATGGATTTTTCAGGCATTCTTAGTGGTTTTTAATCCTGTTTCTGTTCCCCGTTAAAACTCCCTCTGTTTATTCTATTTCTACCTTCATAGCACTTGTGCCCTCTTATTCCCCTCACTAGAGCCTCCCAATGACCTGCACTAGAGTTCCTTTGTGAGGCTTGATCAATAAGTCATGCCCAGTGTTTAAATTTAGGCAACTACCCCGAGCTGGTGAGCTCATGGACCCTAGAAGAGAACCTATGATAGCCACTTACCTACACTGTAATTTCTAACTGCTTTCTACATAATTATTTTTATATCCACAAATAGGTATATCTCTGAACTCTAATCAAAGAAGCTTCCTTTTTTTGTAGCACACAGAGACTATTGCAGAAAGCTGTAGCTGGTTAAAATGCAGAAAATAACTGGTCATGAAGTGCTCAGCCCCAGTTGATATACCTTCAACACAGCTCCTAAAACTAAGGCTCGGAGAACATCATGGAAGAAGGAGCAGAAAGATTGCAAGAGCCAGAGGGCCAGGGCATTGGATATGAGACAGTGTTTTTATATGACAGGGAAACTGTATCCATAAATTCCCAATAATACGGTTGCCTAAACAATGAAGGCCTCAACAATGAAAAATGTCAACGCCAATTGACAAACACATATGGGAAAAATCTCACGAGGCCCCATCCACAGATAAAGAGCTTTGGACAATTAATGGCTGTTGACAGAAGGAGAATCAGTCTTCTCCAGAGGAAAGGTTCCCCATAGGTTAATCAATCCCAAGCAGTCAGCCCTAAACACATACAAATGAGCAACACTAAATGAGCTCAGCAGGCTGCATTTACTTATATATGTATGTATGCATTGCGTGCATGTATGTATGACGTAACTATCATTATAGCAGGCATTCATTTGAGAAGGAGTTGGGGAAGGCACAGGAGGAGCTGGAGGAGGAAGAGAAGTCAGTAGATAGGAAGGAAATACAGGACTCATTTACAAGATTCTCAAAAGACATCTTCATTAAATAAAAAGAACCTAGTTAATTTTATTGTCGTTAACATCATTATCTATTACTCTACATTGTCTATATTCTAAAATTAATAAAATGAATTTTTTACAGTAAAAATATCCAAATGCCAAATTAATAATTAATTAATTAAAAGTAAATCAGTTGTATTCAGTAGGACTTCCTTACCAGTGAATTAGCAAATGTCATTGTTTTTTAAGGACTTCATTAATATGGACATTTAAGATCAAATTGTAAAGTTCATCGACAGCATTTAATTCAACAGCTATCCTGAGAGCAAATCTATAATATCACTTTTAACCACCCTCCTGGAAATCCTATTACTGAAAAACACATGCCAGTCTTCATTAGCACATTAATTAAACTTAACACACTAAAAATTATCTCACAGAGAAGGAATCATGGAAAAGCTACTACAAAATTATCTTTAAAATGTTGTGTTACCATCCTAAGAAACATAATTATATGATTTTCATTTATCCATTATGCCACCCCTGCTAATTAACGGTAGGTGCAATATAAAAAGAAACTCACCTAAAAACCTTTTATAAAAAATTTTTATATAGGAATTCCCATGAGCATAGAACATTCTAAGTCACAGTTTTTATGAACAAGTTATGGTTAAAAATAAATTAAAACTTCATGTACGTCCAATCAACAAATAGAAGGGGCCATCTTTGACTCTAGGTTGAGCTGCAGGTGTGTTTCTGCAGCCATAATTCTAGTAGAGTGTCTTTGTCGTGTCACAGAATCCCTAAATTATATTCTGGAAAAGGCAGAGAGTTGTCTGACTGTCCCTTCGAAAACTGCCTTTAGAATTTAATCTTTCTGTCTTCCTTGAAAGGTCCAGGTGGCTCACAATTTTAAATAGGAATACTGTGGCCCTTTATCTGGCTATCTGAAGTTCTCCAACCAATTCTATGCTCCTGGATTCACCAAGTGACTCATTTTGTGAGGTTGGATATCCTTGAAAACTCTTTGCCTACGATGTAAGAGCAAACTCATCTGTCCTCTCTCTTGTAGCTATGGTTGGAATGGGAGTCTAAATCAAGTTCTTGTGAGACTTGTGATTCTTTGTGTAATGAAGCTGAATTTCCTAGGAACATTACATTCAAACTTTGCATGATATAGTAAGCCTAGGCATCCCTGATCCAAGAACCCCAAACCTGAAGTGCTCCAAAGTTGGAGAAATTTGAGCATCATGTAAGTCTTATGAAGTTTCTTATTTCGGGGCTTGGGTGATGGCTCAGGGCGGGACAGGGCAGCAGGGATGAACAGCACTTGCCTTGTAGGTATGAGGACCTGAGTCCACAGCTCCAGGATCACGGGAAAGCTGGTGAGTACCACAGACAACTGATCTTCTGCAGTGGTGGAGGAAGCAAAGAGCCCACAGTGTGCAAGCCAACTCAGCTGGCATGTGCAGTGAAGAGCAAAGAGCCCATCTCAGACAGGAGGAGATGAGGACCAAGACCTAAGACTGTCCTCTAACCTCCACATATGGGTTGTGGCACGCACTGCCTGTGCTCACACATCAAACACTCTTATCATCCTGAGTACAGGCGCAAAGGAAGCCACACTGAGGAGTGCTGTCTACATGATTCCTTCTTATTTAAGAACAACAAATAGTATGTGTTCAAAGTAATAAATATGCACAAGGATTTTTATCTTCTGTCTTCAGTCCTAAAATAGGGTTTGTACATAGATAAGAGGCAGAGAGAAGTAAACTTAATCTGTAGAAATAGAATTTGATAATGGTTTCAGAAGGGAACAGAGTAGCCAACTAGAAAATTGCACCAGGGGGATGGGAGACGGATGAGAAAGTTCTATATTTTGGGGATGGGTTCCCGTTATAGATGTGTATGCAGTCATCACACTCATCATGGTACTTATTTATAATCTATGTGTTTTATTGCCTTTTATGTGGCAATAAAGGAATTTTGTCAAAATAAACACCATAGCAGATACAATTTGCAAGCAATCTTCCTCACACCGTAAGAATTGATTTAGAGCTAATAACAGCATTTACCTCTGAGGAAAAGAAATGGGGACAAAGAAATGGTGGTTTGGGTCAAAGAAGCCTCTACCTTGACCTGTAATGTTTCCCCTCAGTTTGACACCTTCCTCCTTTTACTTATCCCTCGGAGATCAGTTTATATTGCTCTGTGGAGCTCCCTGGTCATTTTAGAAGGTTGCTGACTTGTGTCACACTTGGCAAAACAAAAGCCTCTTGTGTTGTAATATACAAAAGTGGAGAAATCAGACTACCCAAGTGTTGGGTAGAATCAGATAAGTTGGAGGTGATGGGGGATCAATATCTGAGAGAGAGAGTTGAAATCTGAGAGGCCAGGACTTCAGGTTCAGAGCCGGAACACACAGAATGTCAGGTGTTGGTGGGAACACACAGGACCTAGGTGCAGGGCAGGAACACACAGGAAACCATGTGCAGGGTGGGAACACACAGAACAGCAGGTGAAGGTGGGAACACACAGATACCTGGTACAGGCTGGGAACACAAAGGACACCGGGTGCAGGTCAGGAGTACACAGGACACCAGGTGTTGGTGGGAACACACAGGAGACAGGTGCAGGGCGGGAGCACACAGAACACCAGGTGAAGTTGGGAACACACAGGACACCAGGTGCTGGCGGGAACACACAGCAGAAGCCGGGAGGGTGTGTGGGGGAGCATTTCCTCTGAGGTTCTACAGTGAAGCACCAGTAGCAGGGAGAGCTGAGCGGGGATCAAGAAACGAGTAAGCATTTATTGCAGAACCAGTCACTTGTTGGTCTGGAGTCACCACAAGGAACATAACTTGAGAAGTGTAAGAAAGATCTTTTGTCACCTCTGCCCACACGCCATCCAAACTGAGAAACATTTGATAATTCCTGGGTCACACCCACATCTCCAGGCACTAGAGACTGCATAAATCCTAGAAGTATGTAAGAGACTGTATACATGACCAAAGGCTCAGCCTCTGTGAATCCACCACCCCTCCCTCAACTGGTTACTCTGGGAGTGCTGACACAAGACACCAACCCCTGAAAGAAAGCAGAGCTTCTGCCCCACTGTCACCCTCAATAACCCGAACCTCGGTCAGTGAGCAGCCACAGGCAAATGCCACAGACACAAAACTGAGACCATGCTCATCCCTGATGTGGAGCAAGCAAGCTTCCACAGAATTCTGGAAAACCATCTGCCATCATGAAGGCCAAATTCCTCAGCATAAGAACTGGGAAGACGAGAAAAGGGGGAATGTCCCTGTCCTGATGACTCCAAACACATGGAAGGAAGGACATTCAGTGCAAAATTTTCCTTAGAACAAATTATTTTTAAAAAGACTAGGTACTACTCACAGCACACACACACACACACACACACACACACACACACACACACGTCTCTCACTCCTCTTGTGGCCAGTTCCAGTTCGGAAGACTACAAAAAGAGAATTCTGGCAAATATAGTTCTAGCTTCATCCAGGTGACTTGATACAAGCTGTCATGATAATATTTCTTTGTACTTTACTACAGTTTACTTATCTGATCCCGTACTGATGAACATCTGGATTACCCAGCTTTTGAAATCACAATGACACAATGGACAGCTCTATCAAACCCCGTTCACAAGTACACGTATAGAATAGAGCCCATGGCTCATGTGGTCCTGGAGGTAAAACTCCAAACTTGAACCCAGTCTGGGTCATGAGATGCTCATCATTGCAGTAAGAAAGGCCTATGACCTTCTGTACACTACAAAAACCATGTAGTCTTGGATACCTCAAGACTACGTTGTCCACCCAGAGGAAGATAGTTCCCAAAAGAAGAGTTGAACATTTTTTCAGCCTTGGGATTTCTGAAATTTGGTGTTGATATTTATTTGTCGCTACAACAATAATGTTATTTGGAGAGCAAAACTGCTATCACTGCCCTCCATGAGGAAACAACACATCTTCAGCATAAAATGTTTTTGTTGTGAATGATAAAACTTACTGAGCAAAATTGAAATGATCAATTTAGAAACTGGAGCTGAAGTGTTCTACATAACAAGGGAGATCAGGAATTTAAGACACTCAGTGAAGATCAAAAGATCTAAAACATGTCACACAGAAGAAAATGTAATCAAGAGGAGTCCAGCTGAAAACAATCCACAGGATAACAAAATAATATCAGGGCTTGAAATGTGCTCTAAGAGACTTATTTTAAATTTTTCTATATTTGTTCCTCCTGCTTGAAGAACAGTCGTTTTAAACATTTCATGAGATCTAGAGAGCTGCTAAAAGCACACACTGCTCTTGCAGAGGACCCAGGTTCAGTTTCCAGCACCCACATGGTAGCTCACAATGACGTGTAACTCTAGTTTCAGAGGATCTGTTGTCCTCTTCTGACCTCTGCGAGGACCAGGCATGTATGTGGTGCACACACAGGCAAAACACTCATACACAATATAAAATAAACTATCCAAAACATACAAATAAATAAAATATCAGGGGCTACTGAGATGGCTCAGAGGTTAAGAGCACCGGTTGCTCTTTCAGAGGACCTGGGTTCAATTCCAGCATGCACATAGTAGCTCACAATCATCTGTAACTCTAGTTCCAGGGGATCAATGACCTCTTCTGACCTCTGTGGGCACCAGTCAAGTTGGGTGATATTCAGACATACATGCAGATGAAACACCCATACAATAAATATTTTTTTTAAAAAAACAAATAGTATGCTCATTTGTTTTCTAATTTATAATTCTCACATCCCCAAATATTCAAAAAATTTTCTATGCATGAGGACTTTATGTTGGTGATACTTGGGTGAAAAGAGGGTAATGTCTCAAGAAATAAGGCATTCAGACAGCAGGTGCATGGACTAGTTACTGCAAAAGACTGCAAAGAACAAAGTCCTGAAAGACAATGCCACCAGAAGAGTCACAAATATCAAGAGGCATACTGGACTTTCCTAATGGGCCTGATGCTTGCAGCCATGTTAAGCTATGTGAGGACAAGCTATGTACAGAAGGCAAGCCAACTTGTAAGCATGTTGTGTAAAGAGATCTCTTTATTTATTTATTTTTTGATTATTACAATTTATTTACTTTGTATCCCAGTTGTAGCACCCTCTCTCATCCCCTCCCAATCCCAATCCCACCCTTCCTCCCTCTTCTCTCCCTTCCTCAGTCCACTGATAGGGGAGGTCCTCCTCTCCTTCTATCTGACCCTAGTCTAACAGGTCTCATCAGGACTGGCTTCACTGTCTTCCTCTGTGGCCTGGTACACCTACAGTTCCCCACATGGGGAGGTGAACAAAGAGCCAGCCACTGAGTTCATGCCAGAGACAGCCCCTGCTCCCCTTACTAGGTAACACACTTGGACACTCAGCTGCCATGAGCAAGGGGTCTAGGTTACCTCCATGCATGGTCCTTGTTTGGAGTATCTGTCTTTGCAAACACACCTGGGCCCAGATTTTTTGGTTCTGTTGCTGTCCTTTGTGGAGCTCCTGTCTTCTCCAGGTCTTTCTATCTCCCCCTTCTTTCATAAGATTCCCTGCACTCTGCCCAAAGTTTGGCTATGAGTCTCAGCATCTGCTTTGATACCCTGCTTGGTAGTGTCTTTCAGAGTCCCTCTGTGGTAGGCTCCTATCTTCTCCCTCTTCCAATGTCTATCCTATTTGCTTTCTGAGAGAGGATTGAGCAGTTTCCTTACGGTCCTCCTCCTTGTTTAGCTTTTTTAGGTCTACAGATTTTACTATGTTTATCCTATATTACATGTCTAATATCCACTTATAGGTGAGTATATAGCATGTGTGTCTTTCTGCTTCTGGGTTACCTCACTTGGGATGATCTTTTCTAGTTCCCACCATTTGCCTGCAAATTTCATTATTTCCTTGTTTTTAATTGCTGAGTAGTATTCCATTGTGTAAATGTACCACAGTTTCTGTATCTATTCCTCTGTTGAGGGACATCTGGGTTGTCTCCAGATTCTGGTTATTACGAATGAAGCTGCTATGAACATGGTTGAGCAAATCAATAAATGGGATCTCATGAAACTGAAAAGCTCTGTAAATCAAAGGACACTGTCATCAGAACAAAACAACAGCCTATAGACTGGGAAAGGACCTTTTCCAACCCTATATCTGACAGAGGACTAATATCCAGAATATATAAAGAACTCAAGAAGTTAAACAGCAACAAACCAAATAATCCAACTAAAAATGGGGTACAGAGCTAAACAGAGAATTCTCAATAGAGGAATATTGAATGGCTGAGAAACATTTAAAGAAATGCTCAACACCCTTAGTCATCAGGGAAATACAAATCAAAACAACACACCTTACACCCATCAGAATGGCTAAGATTGAAAACTCAAGTGAGAACACATGCTAAAGAGGATGTGGAGAAGGGGAACCCTCTTTCATTGTACAAAACTTGTACAACCACTTTGGAAATAAATCTGGTGCTTTCTTAGAAAACTAGGAATAGTGCTACCTCAAGATCCAGCTATACCACTCCTAGGCATATATCCAAAATATGCTCAAGTACACAACAAGGGCATTTGCTCAACCATGTTCATAAAGATATCTCTTAAAGGGTATTGGCATAATCAAGGTCGAGGTCTCCAAGGTCCAGATACACAGGCCTGTGTATCTCAACACTGCCACTAGAACTGTGTGTCTTTGGGCAACTGATGAACATCTTTGAGCACTTCCTCCTCTGTAAATAGAGGAATAATAATGCCTCCTCACAGGGATGTCATGAGGACTGAATGAAGTACAATTGTAAAGTACCTGGCGAAATGTTTCACATGTAGAATTGCTGTGCAAGTGCTTGTTAAATAAAACAAGAAAATATGTATCAAGTCATGAGCAGTATTCTTAAAGAACAGGATTGTGGGAATCCTGAATTATTAAAATTTAACACTCATCTCTGAATTGTTTAAATGTTTCATAGTAGGAATGTGTTGCTATAAAACAGGAAAAGCTAATTAAAAGATACCCATTTATGAAAAATAAAAAGTCATCTGTGGGGATCTTCATGGTATACACAAGGAGCAAATTCCTTTCGACAGCGAATGATAACATAATCTACTTGTTATGAAGTTTTCTGCTACATTAAAGCCCTCTGTTTTAAAGAAGTTTGGATCTGGACATATGTCCAGCTGAAGATGCAACTTATCTGTCATCAGAAGACAAATAAGCCTAATGAACACATTTGTTCCAATTCTGCATCTATTCCTAGCGTCTGTTGCCTTCATGGGACTCATTAGTATCCTCTTGTAAAAGACAATGTGCTTGAATCATAAAAACTGTGCATGCCTTAGGTGAAGCCCAGACTCATCTGCCGGTGCTATTTAATTAGATTGCTGTAGAAGTATAATAGTCTTCTCAAAGATACATTCTTCGGTAACAAGCAGGACTTTGCTCTATTATTCTCGCCTAGGAACAATAGCAACTTGTGTAATCGATGTAAAATGTTCTGATTTGAGGACGTTTAAAGTCAGAATTAGTCCCAGCTACATCTCTGACATTTTTAATATACAGGTTAAATTTGACTTAAACTGAGATTAGTTCAACTTAAACTCTGTGTAAGAACTGTGTTCAGAGTTTCCCAGGATTCAAAGACACACACATCATTGTTCTTGCCTCCTCTCTGGCTTATGGTCTACTTGTGTGTACCACACATGTTTCTTGGTGTCTGGGGCATAAAGGAGAGAAGAGTGGGGTAGAGATGTGACTGAGGACACAGTCAGATCTTCTGCACCTATTCCTCATAATAGCCTTCAGCCTGTGCCTTTTCCCTTCCGTAACTCAGGCTCATCAATTACAGAAGCAGACAGGCCACCACTTAGTATGGGGCAGTAGAGTCCAGAAGACACTGGCAAAATCACTGTCTAGGGAGCAGACAGAGCAGCTTACTGAATGGGACTAGAATGCCCTGCACAGAAGTGTAACCAGCGGTGAGGGGCAGGGAGTTTCAAAGCAAGGAGCCAGCTACAACCAACTCACTAACCAAGACATCAGGAGCCATTCAGCTTCAACATCTAACAAGCATACTTCACCCTTTTTAGAGGACTTCCTTCCTTCCTCCCAACTCCAATCACATGAGGAGCTGCCATGTTCCTTTCTGATCATACCTTTCTACCCATAGCTCATGGATCTAAGGACAGCAGCCATGTGACGCAGCTAATCAGAATTCTTTCTCACTGGTTTTAGGACGGGTTCCGGGAGAGACTATCTCAATGACTGCAGGAGCTGTAAGACACACAGCTCTGTTAGGTTCTGAACTAGGTGAGCTGATTTGCAGTCAGAGAAGAGCAAGTGCCAAGACAATAAGAAACTAAGAAGAGGGGCTGGAGAGATGGCTCAGAGGTTAAGAACACTCACTGTTCTTCCAAAGGTCCTGAATTCAATTCCCAGCAACGTTCATAACCCTCTATAGTAAGATCTGGTGTGCAGGCAGAATGCTATATAAATAATAACTAAATCTTTTAAAAAAGAAAAATTTTTAAAAAGAAACTAAGAAGAGAAACACAACTCTGCCAAGCAAGGGTGTCCCGCAGGCCCCTAGTGCTGGTTCCTGCACCCCTCCCTATCTTTCTGAGGACTTCGTGCATTCTGCTCTCCCCTCAATCCTACTCTACCCAAACATCTTCCCACTAGAGACTCATTCTGTCTAAACACGTTAAATAAATATTTAAGGTACATCCATGGACTCTCCTGCCACGTCCCTAAACTACTCTAATTTCTAAGTGTACTCTAAATACATGAACTTACGCCCTCACACAGGTGTAGCTATCACTCCTCACCGAAAAGAAACCTCCTTTCCAGCCGGCAGAAGCCATCGCTGAGAACAACTGATTGGCCATGCCCAGCCACCATTTGATACAGCTACACACTCTTTATACTCTCAGCTCGCTGAACTTCGTGGAAGGGGGAGCAGAAAGAGTTAAAGAGCAGGACATCCGCTATGCAGCAGTGTCTCCCACATACGAGAGGGGAGCTGCACCCAGGAACTCTCAGTAAGACGGTTGCCTGAACGAGACCTGGAAAATGATACCACCGGTTAACGTGCCAACGCGGAGAAGGAAAACCTTGCCAGGCCCGTCCCTAGATGAAGAGCTGCAGGCAGCCATTGGCTGCTGAGGGAGGGAGGTCTTCTCCGAGGATAATGCCTCTAATAGCTCACCCGTCGCCAAGTCTGCCTTAGACACGTGTGCACACGAGCAACACAAAATGGGCTCATAAATATATAAACGGGCTTATAAATACACTTCTGCAGGCTAAAGCAGTGTCAGATTCTTTGAACTTCTGTTGTTTCTCTCTTTTTTGTTTATTTTTGAGATTGCATTTAATTACATTTCTCCCTTCCCTTTCCTCCCTCCAAGCCCTCCCATAATCCCCTCTCCTTTAAATTCATGGCCTTTTTTTCATCAGTTGTTATCACATGCACATTTGTATTTGTACATACCTCTATATAGTCCCAGATAGAACCTGCTGAGTCCATATACTGTTGTTTGTGTGTATGTTTACAGGGCTGACATTTGTCACTGGACAAGCAGTTGGTGTTCTCTTCCCTGGGGAAGGCCATCTCCCCCGTCCCCGCTTTCTCCAGTTGCCTGTAGTTCTTCGTGTAAGGTTGAGGCCTCCTTGGATGTTCTCTGTCCAATCTGGCATGTTTGTCGATGTCATCCTCAGCTCACATTGGGCAGTCACGCTGGTGAGATTTGATATGCGTATCTTCCGGTGTTGCTGGCAGACACAATGTCACAGCAAAGCCCTGGATTCTTTGCACCCTCTCTTCAATAATGCTCGCTGAGTCTTAGGTGCCAGAGTGCTTTACAGATGTAAACACTGGTACTGAGCTCCACAGCTCTGCATATTGGTTGGTTATGGTTTTCGGTAGTGACCTCTACATGTTGCAAAGAGAAGTTCCCTTAACAAGGGGTGAGGACTACATTTGTCTGTGAGTAGAGATTGTTTTTAGGGACCGTGCTAGTTTAGTAAATTTGTGGTTGTAGACTTCTCCTCCAATAGCCGTGATTTCACTAGCAGTGAGTAGTTAACTAGGTTTCCAGGACCAGGTGTGATATCCTTCTTCTTGAGCAGGTCTTAACTCCAATTAGAGAGTTGTTGGTGATCGCCAAGGTACATGTGCCACACTGTCCTCATGGGGTTAGCATACCATGAAAGTCTTTGGTGTGGTTCGTAGACGTCAGAGCTGAATATGACTGTTGGTTTACTCTTCCTTTGGAAGCTCGCATAATGAAAGTTAGTCTTCAGAGAAGGGGTATTCAGGCCAGTTCCCACCCAGAGGCTGCCGGGACCTGTTTCTGAGATACACAGTATTTTCAGCATAAGAAACTCACCTGCTACCTCTGGGAGTAACCAGGGCAGCGACACTAGGCTGTATGGTTTGCAGTCTGTTAGAAAGGCTAACAAGGCGAAAGAGGGCTTTTCATCTCTGGTACGAGGATTTTTGTTAGGTTTGCACAGGTTGATTCTGTATCCTGCCACATTGCTGCATTTGTTTGCCATTTCTTGAAGTTTTCTGGAACATTTTTGGATCTCTAACGTATAGTATCATATCATTTTCAAATAAGGATAGTTTGATTTCTTCTTTGCTCATTTGTAGCCCTTTAACTTCCTTTTCTTGCCTTATTGCTCCAGCTAGTACTCGAGAGCACAAAGTTTAAAAGGCTGTCCCTGTCTCATTTCCGACTTCAGTGGGATTGCTCAGTTTTGGATGATGTTGGCTGCCCATTGCTTGTATATAGCTTTTATTACATTGAAGCATGTACCCTCTATCTCTACATTCTTTAAGACTTTTATCATGAAGGAATATCAGATTTTTTTCAGGTTTTTTTGCATTTATTGAAATAATTATATGATTTCTGTCTTTAAGTCCACATATGTGATTTATTAAATTTACTGATTGTATGTTAGACCATCCTTGAATTTAATGAATACTTGGGCATAATATGTAATATTTTGATGTATGTCTGATGTTTACAAATATTTTGTTGAGTATTGTTAAGATATGTTCATTAGAGATATTGGCCTGTATTTTTTTGTTGTTGTTGTATTTTTTCCTGGTTTGGGTATTAGAGTAATCCTGGCTTTTTAAAAGGAGTTTGGAAGTACTTCTTATGTTTCATAGATAGATAGATAGATAGATAGATAGATAGATAGATAGATAGATAGATAGACAGACAGACTGATAGATTTCATATAGAGAGAGACAGAGATAGAGATAGACAGAGAGGTTAGATATTTTATCACTGAAGGACTGGCTTTAGATTTTCAACTATCTGACAGAATTATGCTGTTAATCCATATGGCCCTGGACTTTTCTTACCTGGGAAGCTTTTTATTACTATTTCCATCTCTTAATTTGTTGTTAGTCTGTTTAGGTTGTTCACTTCTTCTTGGTTTAATTTTGATAGTTTGGCTGAATCTAAAAATCACTCATTTTTTTCCGATTTCCAGCCTAATGGAGTGTAGGTTTTTTAGATATTCCCTAATAATATACTGAGTTTATTTTATGTCTGTTGCAATGTCTCCCTGTTTGTTTCTGACTCTCTTAATTTGGCGCTCCCTTTCCTTCTTCCTTTCTTTCAGTTAGTTGGTCCCAAGAGTTTATCAATTTTGTTTATTGTCTCAAAGAATCAGTTATTATATTTTTGGAGTCTTTCATTGTTTTCTTTGATTACATTTTATTGATTTCTGCCCTGATTTTTTATTATTTCTTCCCATTAATTGGGTTTGAGTTTTGTTTGGTTTTTGTTTTGTTTTTGGCTTTCCAACTTGTTTTAGGCACATCATTAATCCATTTACTTGTTCTCATTATGTTGTTGTTGTTGTTGTTTTTTAACGTAGACACAGTTCTCATAGCACTGCTTTCAATGTATCCCAGAGGTTTTGTTGTGTTGTGTTTTCATTTTCATTTAGTTCCAGAAAATTTTTCTAGATCTTTTTTTATTTCTTCTTTGATGCATTCACTCATTTAGCAGTGGATTGGTTGGTTTCCATGAGTTCGCATATTTACTAGGGTTTTTTTATTTCAATTTTAAGTTTTTTACATTGCAATCAGGTAGATACAAGGAATAATCTCAATCTTTTTGAATTTGTAAAAAATTGTATTTATTGTATTGTATCTTGGAATATGGTCTATTTTAGAAAAGCTTCCATGTGCTGCTGAGTAGAATGTATATTCTTTGGTTTTCGATAGAATATTCTGTAGCTATCTGTTAAGTCTATTTGATGTTAATTAATTCTGTTCTCTCTCTCTCTCTCTCTCTCTCTCTCTCTCTCTCTCTTTGTCCATATGACCTGTCTACTAAAGAAAGCAGGATATTGAAGTCACTTACTAGTAATAGATTAATGTTAATCTGCATTTTTAATTCTAGTAGATGATTTTTTATGCTATTAGGTGCCCGTGAGTTTGAGCATGCTTATAATAGTAATGTCTTCTTGGTTAACTATTCCTTTGATTCAAAGTGTCCATCTTTATCTGTTCTAATTAGTTTAAAATTCTGTTTTGTCAGATATTAGGATAGTGATACCTGCTTGGTTCCTGTTTTTTGTTTGTTTTTATGTGACTTGCATAGTTTTGTCTTGTAGCTTTCAGTATTTTCTTTGTTTCTTGTATGCTTACTGTCTTCAACTGTAATATACCATTGGGATTTTCTGGTCTTATTTAGTTGGTTTCTGTATGCTTCTTATAGTTGTATGTGTGTGTCTTTCCTTAGTTTGGGAAAATTTTCTTCTATGGTCTTGTTAAAGATCTGGTCTATGTCACTGACTACTCCCTTGAGATTTTTCTCCCTCATGTTTGCCCATACCTCAAAGGTTTGGGTTTTCATAGTGTCCCACATTTCCTGTGAGCTATTGTCTTGTTGTTTTTATTAATTTTTAACATTTTTTGATTGTTTGATGTAGATCCTCTATTTTATCTTTGGGACCTGATATTCTGCCTTCTGCTTGATTCAGTCTATATGTACAGCTTTCCTTTAAGTTTCTAGATGAGATATTGGGACTTTCAATCAAGTCCCAGTTTATCTTTGTCGTTTCCATCAGTCGAATGTTTGTGTTTTCTTGGTCATCACCCAGGTATTTATTCTCCTTAAACTCTTTCTCCTTGACTTCATTGAGCTCGTCACTGTGGAATAGAGACAGCTGGACCCCGATGCACTAGCTGCCCAGCTAATCCAGCCAAGTGGAAGCATGAGGATCTGGGTTTGAATCCCTACCATCCATGTTCATCACCATGGAACAGAGACAGCTGGATCCCAATGATCAGCTAATCTAGCCAAGTGGAAAAAATGTTCAGACCCTTGTTTAAAGTCTAGGGACTCACCTAAGACTCTTCCAATCTGAATAAATTATGAAGCATTCCTTTAAATATAGCTTCAACATGGTCAGTCTCTCTTTTTTTTTTTCCAGAACAAAGTTGGCATTGCTGTGATATTTTATTAAAGCAATTGTAATAAAATTCTCTAATTAGGAGATTTTCATACCAAATTTATAGGAAAGATTTTGTCGCTAGAATGTTAAGATTATATTGATAGAAAGACCTTGGTACATATTTCTTCTTCATTCTTTTCAACAAAGTTGTCTTATATCAGATACAAGCAATATTCCTTGAGTCAGCCATGTTTTCCACTATAAATTGTCTTGCATGCACATTTTACTTGATCAGATTTTTGGACAAAACAATGTTTTAGAGTTCATAAAATGAGCTACACTAGTGTTCAGTTTGGAGAACCCCAAATCTTCTCTTCCTCGGTTAGAACAGATACACCTGTGCTTTACCAGACAGTGGACCATAACATTAAAGTTCGCTGATAACACTGAGCCAGGCGCCCTCATCATCAACCTCCGATAAGTGATGACTGTATCACTGGTCTCCTGCAGAGGAGAATGTTGAGTTCACTGGGGTTCCTTGGCATATCTGAGGAATTTAAAATGACCTGGGAAATGAGTGTTGGCACAAAGACTTCACTCCATCTGCTAAGCACATGACAAGGAAAGCTAATTGTGTTCTCAAAAGCAGCACAATCGCCAGCCATTTGAATGGCACATTCCTTCCTTCCATGCTGGAACTCAAGATAAGAGATCCAGCAAAGTACAGTGGCTTGTCCTTGAATTGTATTAGGATTGTTGAACCTGTGTTTCATGCTTGAAACCTAAGACTGGACAATCAAACTGAATGCATATCGAGCTGAAGCACAGTGGTACCCAAAGGTGAAACGTTGTGTAATTTCTTGGTTCCCTACAGAGGCTAAGCTTGGAATCAGACTCTCCTTAATCATATAAACTAGAACGAAAACAACTACAAACAACTGAGAAAAAGCATGAAGAAGTTTTTCATTTGTGTGATGCTAATGCTGCAGAAGTACGTGTGCCATTGAGCCACTACTCAAAGTAAGGTTTGCTGGAGCAGCAGCATTGGTGGCAAGTTCTTCGCAATGCAGAACCTCAGACAATCCTGCCCCAGACAGTGGTACCCAGAGCTGCATCTCAGCTCTATCCCATTTGCACACTGAAGTTTAAGAAGCATGTTTTAACCAAACTCCCTCGGATTATAATTAAGGAAAATAAGCCGGGGGCGGCTAAGTGCTGCATCATGACCAAACAGTGAGTTAGAAAACCAGCTGGGACTCCCAGGTCTTTTAGCGCACAAGCCAATGGAGCTCAGAACACTCGAGGGTTTCAGACAAGAGGGATTTAAGTGAGAGTGTCGTTCCCTGAAATGGCCATTGATTGTTCCCATCATCTTTGTGCAAAGCGCACACAGAGAGCCTGAGTGAGTCCAATCACTTTGCCTCCTCCCAACGCTCCCCACAGACCAGCCTGGCAGCAGCCTCCACTGTCTAAAGCTCCTGTCACCCTCAATGAAAGGACTTCCCTTCACCTGCCTCAGTCTCACTTCTGAGGGCCTGTTAAAGAGCCAGCTACTCCACAGAGGCCTTCAGCCCTCTCCTCTTTCTCTCTTCCTCTTCCTCCTTACACCCGGTACATTATAGATGAAAACAGCCTGACATGTTCTCCTGGCATCATAAACTAAAAATATTAACATAAAAATATAATTTTTATCTATTGACCACCTTGATACTGTATCTATGTCATCTTTCCTTGCTGGCTTGTGTTATTTTGCCTGTATTGTAAATTTTTCCTTAGAACAACACCAGAAATAATACTAAGCTGTGCAGCAGAAGGTAGCAAACTCATTCCCAGGGGAAGATCTTAGGAAAGCATCCCTGGGATGTGGTCATTCTAACTTTACTCACATCCTTCCCATGCTGCTAAGCATCACTCCGTTTTAAAGCAGTAGTTTTGTGATGCTGACCAACTTCAGTTGTCAGAAAATTCGAAGTGAAATCAATTTTCCCTTAACTTCTACCGTGTGTCCTCAGTTCTGCTCTTTGAAGTAATTAGAGCAAGCTAATCCATTGTCCATAGGGGAAAAACATCACTAAGATGATTTGAAGTAACCTGACAAAAAGACTTTGGCAACGTACAGAAGATCTAGCAATTAGCAGCAATGAACACGCAGCCCTGCTTTCCATGTTCCCTGCCCCTGTGCCTCTTAATGAACGCATGTTTCAATAAATCTACATTGAACACCGCTATGGCAGCCAGGCCTTTCTGGGTGATTTTAAGATAGAGTGAGATGACAAGTTCGCACAGCCCTGCCTCTGAAGAAGAGAAACCACACTGAAAGCTTGAGTCCACTTTATACACTGCATACAGCTTTTCCCACACTGTTAAAGGATAACCCCTCTGCTCACCTCTTCCCTGTCACACTCATCCGTTACAGGGTTATACCTCTCCCTGGAATGGCAGTTTCCACAGCTGCTTTCCCAGCGAGTGCTTCTTGGACACTGCTAGAATTCTACCTCCAAAGTTAATAAACTCCTGGTCTTTTCCTTTAACCCTCCTTCTACACACTAGGATCTCCCCCTGAGGACACTGTCTTCTCCTCCCACTTAACTGAGGACCTCTTACTTCCCCATTGCCAACACACCACGAAGCCAGGGAAGGGAGGACTGCTATTCTCCGGGCCTCTAGCAGCCTCCCGGACTTCTCAGTACACAGTGGTTCATTAGACTAATATTGAGCATAGGTATATGGTAGGGCGGTCCACCTCGTAGACAAATATTCAAGAATAGTGCAGTGCGCTTATAGGGATACTAGAAAGCCCTGTGGCAGTCCTCACTCTATGAAGACAGTTTGTCCTTTCTGAACAGCCGAGGCATGAGGGCAGGAACCCCTGAGGTGACCATCCATTACACTCCTAAGTTCTGTTTACCTTGCTAGCAGAGGAAGGACCCACCTACCGCTGGACACCCTGAAGAATTGAGGCGGCAGAAAGAATCTGTTCATACACAGAAGAAAATGAAAACAAAAAGAAATTTAATTCTAAATTCTCGTAGATTTCCATCATCATTTAACAGGACATACCTGAAAGCAAGCACTATTTCAAAGATCTATGGCTGTCTACTTTCTCCTTAACTCACCTCCCAGCAAAGCTGGTATCTCTACCTCTCCCCTTCATTACTTTGTAGACTATGACGTAAGATTAGGAGGCAAGGTAGAGAGAAAGGATAATTTATGTGAATTCTCAGAGCTGTAAGGACCAACAGCTACAGAGAACCTCCATGGCTGACACCCACACTGTGCCAACAGCTGTCTCTAACCAAGATTACACCTCCTCAAGGAGCTTACAGCCTAGCTTCATGGCCCACCTTGATCTTCGAAGTCCTAGGAACGTGTGCTCTCTTCAGTGAAGCCTATTTCATGGTCCGTTTTCACCCACACCATGGCTGCATAAGAGCAGGAACTATTCTCCCCACTTCTTTTGTTTATAAAATCAATATGCATTGAATTGAGGCCTCTTATACAACCCTTACCAGAACATACAGTGTTTTAAGAGCAGACTGCAAATTTATTAGTAAAGTGCTACATATTGAGTAGGTTCCCTTTTGGCTTCCCTAAGATAAGCCAGCATAAAAACAAGCACTTGGAAAATGCCTTTTAGTGACAATACAGTAAAAGTCATTATAGCACTTAATAGCAGCTTGCGACATATACAAACATATAATTTTACAGGAGGAAGTACAAAGCAGAAAGGTTCTAAATTCTTACTTGGTTGATAACTAGCTTTTAAATAGCTGCAGCATGCCAGTTGGTATGATATAAATGCATTTTCACTTCAAAATAGGCATTTCATGATTCTGAATATGTGAATAAATGAGTTGTTCCAAGGTATTAAACACACACACACACACACACACACACCATTTTGACCATTGGCAACTTTCTCCTGGCTTACTCCGGCTTGAGTCAAGTGTTTTCACCCACTTTGCCTTTCACCAGCGCCATCTCCTCATCCGCCCGGAACTATCTGGCACAGGGTGGAATCATGATTTAGCGAAAGGGCAAGTAGGAGGCAAAATGGAGTGCTATCTTCCCTAATTGCTGTTTAAAGGAGACAATAAAAAGGATGAAACAAATTAAATGGTAAAGAAGCAAGAGCATCCCAATGATCCGGCCAAGATAATCAACCTGGAAAATTAGCTATTAAACCTCCGCACATGCTCATCTTCCTAATTTTGTGTGTGTGCTCATGAGATGCAGCCCACCCCCATTAAAATGGCCGGGTAAAGCTGTTCTTCCTTCCTGGGAGATAAGTCCTTTGCAATTGGCCTCGATGAATTTGGAACTGAGGGTTTTTTTGTTTTTGTTTTTGTTTTTTTGCCTTTGTTTCACATCCTTGTTGGTTATTGCTCATTTCAATCGGAGCGTTTTGACTGGAGCTGGACACTATATGAAAAAGTGGAGAATACGGCTCAGCTCACCCTTTCCTTTATCCTCGCCTGCTACTGTGGGCACCACAGTATGGATTTTTATCATTATGATTATCTTTATGAAACCTCATTTCAAATGCCTGAACTTTCCTAATATGTCGACTACGTTTTAAAAAAAAAAATTTGTTCTTGTTGTGGGTTGTGCACATGCTATAGAACACATATGGAGGTCAAGAACACTTACGCAGGTCAGCTTCCCCTTCTAGCATGAGCGTTTGGAGCAATCGCAGGTCATGGGGCTTGAAAAGAAGTGCCTCTACTTATATAGGTCCTCTTGCTTTTCCAATCTCTCTGCCTCCTTTTCCATGATTGTCCTGGACCCTTACGTATAGGCGTGCTTTGCACATGTGTCGTTTGGGTTAGGGCACCCCACAGTCCCTTATTCTCTGCATTTTGATCAGTTATGGATTTCTGTAATAGTCTCCACATGTTGCAAATAGAAGCTTCTTTGATGGGGGGTGAGAACAGCACTTAGCATAAGGGTGGATATTTTTAGAAGACGGCTGTAACTGCATTTATGTTCTTTCTGTAGGCTCTTCATTGTTTATTCCTCTTGCCAGTCCGCCAGTATTTTCTGTAGGACCGTTTTGGTGGACCTGAATCCTTTCAGCAATGGAAAGCCTTTCTTTCTCTTTCAGCCACAGCAGAAGTTTTTGTGAGGTAAAGAAATTCAGATTGGCATTCACAGTCTTTCAGAACTTGGAGTTTATTTCTCCACGGTCTTCTGGCTTTTAAAGCTTCCACTAGAAGTCATCTGTGACTGATGGTCTTCCTTTACATGTGACTTGTGATTTTTCTCTTGCCATCTTCAATGTCCTCTTTCTGCGTTGTGCATTTAGTGTTTTCCCTGTCACATGCCATGGAGAGTTTCTTTTCTCGACCATCTGCTTGGTGATCTAACGTGCTCTTTGTGTCTGCATAGGTAGGTCTCCACGTGATCTGAGGAAGTTTTCTATGGTCTTGTTGAAGATCTGATCTACACCAGTACCCTAGGATTCTTCTCTTTCATCTGTGCCTGTAGTTTCTATGTTTGGTCTTTCATGGTAACCTTAATTTCCTGCATACACCTTTCATGAGGTTTTTTTTTTTAATTTTTTCATATTCTTTGCTTGCGTGGTCCAATTCCTCTACTTTAGCTTCAAGCCATGATATTCTATCTTCTCCTTGTCAGCCTTGCTCCTGGGTTTTCTAATTGTATTAGTTTCCCAATTCATTGTCACTTCAGCTTGCTTATTTTCAGTATCTCTATCTATTTACTGAAATAAGATTTCAGATCCTGAATTTTGTCATTTTATTCACCAGCATATTTGTGTTTTCTTGGGCCTGACTCAAGGACTTATTTGTATCCTCATTAAGTCCAGCAAGGTATTTATTGGCGTCTTTTTAAACTTCTCGAATTCTTTGATCTTGTTTGTGAGTGTTCTTTTAACTTCTGTGACCTGGGGTTCATCTAGGAAATTCTCCTTGAAGAACATTTCTGTAGAACAGGTATGTTTTGTAAATGAATGCTGTCGATACCTTCCATGGTGTTTGAGGTTTTGATGCTCCCCGGGCATGTGGACTCTTTTGTTGGTTATGTTTCTGATGTCAGATGTGAGGCTGCCTCTTTGGAGTTCAAGTTTGGTTTTACATTGTTCTTTCAAAGTTTGGTTGCTTTTCAGATCAGGCCCAAGATGTTGACGGTAAAGCTTTCAGGTATTCAGTGTTCATTTTGGATTGGAGGAATGAGGGTGATTCCAGTTCGATGGTGAGCATGAAAGTGTGTGAGTGGGACAAACATCTGGGTCTGCTTAGGCTGGTGTGCAAGCGGTGAGGCCCAAGCTGTCTTGGCCAGGGTCTTTGACACTCACCATACTAGGCTGGTGCACAAATTGTACAGCCAAGGCCAGGCCTAGAAGTTGGCAACAGCGCAAGTGAGTGAGGGTCCCAAAGTCTCACCAGACTGTACCATGTATAAGCAGGTTTCCAGGTTCCTCCCCCCCTTCTTAAAATAACATCATAAATTTATTTTGTAAATCAAATATTTGAATGATTCTTCTTAGACAACAGTCTGTAGCACTTCCTTACATATGTTAAGAAGGTATATTTCTGCATTTAGAGTGAAGCCAAACAATCCTAAAACTCTCAGACAAAAATAACCCCTGCTCAGATGTAGCCATAGACTCAGACTCCAAGTGGGTTCCCTAGTAAGGGGAACAGGGACTGTCTCTGACATGAACTCAGTGGCTGGCTCTTTGATCACCTCTCCTGAGAGGGGAGCAGCCTTGCCAGGCCACAGAGGAAGACAAAGAAGCCAGTCCTGATGAGGCCTGATAGGCTAGGGTCAGATGGAAGGGGAGGAGGATCTCCCCTATCAGTGGACTAGGGAAGGGACATAGGGGGAGAAGAGGGAGGGTGGGTACATGGGTGGGTGGGTGGGATTGAGAGGAGAAGAGGGAGAGGGCCACAACTGGGATACAAATTGAATAAATTGTAATAAATGATAATTTTTTTTAAAAGAAAAAAATCTTCAGGAGAGTAAGACTTTTTCAAGAACACCAGTCAGTCACTGATCACAGGTAGATGCCCAGGCCATTGCCTGGTTCTCAGAGTATCAATGTCTGAGTTAAATGGCTCTTTTTTGTTTTGTTTTCATTCTTTTGTTTTTTATGATTTCTGAGAAAGAAAAAAATGGTGAGAGAAACTCTAGGTCAAAATGAGTAGATGGTACTTTAGGCTAAGTGTCTGTGTTAGTGTTAATTTTAGCTAAATAGAGAGCACCTAACATCAGGCAATTAGATTAAAACACGTTCTCACCAGAAAAAAAAAAAAAAAGACTTTACTTTTTGAAATAGAGACAAATTGCCTTTGATATATATCCTCACCATACTGTACATTAACACCACACATTTTTAATTTCTTTGTAAGAATAAAGTGATACATCCTGTTTTTACAAATGTTCTTAAACATTTAAGATAGGCAACATACCAAAGTGTATTCCCCAGCATTAATTTCTGCTTCATTAGGCATCAATACCTTAAATCTCAAGAGACAAACATCTATTAGTAAATCACATTGGCTAGTTGTTATTTTAGATATGTTCACAACACTTTCTCTCTTACCAACTTTCATCCCCCAAACATTACTGGAGTGCACGCCTTTTCCCAGGGCACTGAACTTATCCTGGGGGATACAGTGTAAGGAATGAGCTAGCAAAGCCCCTGCTGCTTGAGTCCACAGACGGAGAGTTTAATATCAGACAAGGAAACGGTGCTGGCTAGCTGGGAGGTGCAGTGGCATTGCGTGGACAGAGCGTTTGCACTGTCGAATGACTCAGCCCCCCGCTTTTCTGGACTGCAGTTAATTCTTTACTGTTTTTCGGAACGTATGGCTGCCTTAGAACAAAGGTTAAAATGCAAGTTGGTAAATGTCTACTGAATACTAACTCTGTTTTGGGTGTTTTAGACTTAAAAATAACACATCCTTCTTCGAAAAAAATGGTGAACTGAGCTGGGCAGGCGACACACACCTTTAATCCCAGCACCCAGAAGGCAAAGGCAGTCAGATCTCTGAGTGCAAGGCTAGCCTGGTCTACAGATCAAGTTCCAGGACAGCTAGGGCTACACAGAGAAACCTGGTCTCAATGGCCCCCACCCCACACTTTAAAAGTGATCTTTAAAAGTGAAAAGAAGCGGGGGTGGGGGAGTTAGAGAGATGCCTCAGAGGTTAAGAACACAGGCTGTTCTTCCAAAGAACCTGAGTTCAATTCCCAGCAACCACATGGTGGCTCACAACCACCTATAACGAGATCTGGTGCCCTCTTCTGGCCTGCAGGCACTCGTGCCGGTACACTGTATAAATAATAAATAAATCAGGAGGAAACGCTCCAACCCCTTCTGTATCACAGTTGACACCGAATACAATAACTGCCTGTTATTGTAGATAAGCTGTTCCTGAATTCCTGACACATAAAATGATGCCTACACTAACCCTGTTTCAGGAGAGGTGTTGTAGTAATAGAAGTGTGGGTTGTGCTGTATAATGTTATTTAGTATTAGCCCTCTAATTATCATGGTAGCACTATTTAATCTGCTATCACAAATAATGCGACACAGACACCTGACAGATTTTAATATAGCCTATTTAGCTTGGGCAGATATTTGACCTATGCTCTCTCCATAACTTCACCAGCCACTTCGCAGCCCCCATCCAATGCCATCTGCCTTAACCACCCTCATCTGGCCTTCTTTCCATCCATAATCACGAGATACTTGCTTCTATTTTTCATCTCAGTGTTCTCTCCGTCCACGCCATCCTTGGAGTCCTTCCTCCCAGCTCATGTGGTTCCTTCTCCATGCTAACCCATCATGGCATCCTCCTGCCTCCTCTCTTCCCATCCATCTGTTTCCCATGATTCTCTTGAACTCAAAGCCAGGGAACCTTAGCCACACCTATCCCATTCTTTCCTGCCCAGGTATAGGCTGTTTAATCAGCCAATCATGTATAATGTTTTAGGCAGGATTACACAACAAGGATACTAACCAGATCTTGAGGGCCAGTAATTAGCATCAAAATACAAGCATCAGAACAAACCCTAACAGAGAGGGATAGACTGTAACGCACTAGCAAATCTTTTAAACTGAACCCAATACTGGTTAGTGTTAGCCTCTCTTTTACAGGAGTTTAAGAGCAGAAATTCTGCAGCCCCAATGCATGGGACTCAGCCATGTGAACTTGTATATATTTTTCTGTTCTTCTGATTCTACAAAATGAGGCTAATTGTTTTGTAATTTTTATTGAAAATATATTTTATATGATATATTCTGGTTATGGATTCTCTCCTTCAGATCCTCCAAGAACCTCCCTATCTCCCCTCTCATCCACACCTTCTGTCTCTAGTTAGAAAATAAACAGGCATCTAAAGAATAATACTAAAATAGATAAGATAATGAAAACACACCAATTGAAATAGGACAAAACAAACAGCAAAAAGAAGAAGAAAAAGCACAAGTAACATATAGACACAAAGACATATATGCTTGCATTCACAGGGATCCTATAAAAACATAAAACCAGCAGCCATCTATACACAAAGGGCCTGTAAAGATTTTTTTAAGCTATAATGAATCATTATAAAGAACCTCCAAAGATTCCAGAGAGTTTGTTTTGTGCTGGCATCTACTGCTGGGCATGAGGCCTGCCCTTAAGGGTGCCTTGTTTCCCTACCATGAGGAGAACTATTTTTTAAGTTGCAAGTGGTTCTCAGTTGGAAATAGAGAAGGGGTCTTGTATCCACTTCTCCTCTCAGCGTCTGGCCCAGGCCCACGCAGGCAGACTTTGGGAGCGCACATGCACATTGGTGCAGCCATATTAGAAGGCTTTGTTTCTTTGCTTTCCTCCATCCCCTCTGACTCTCACAGAATTTCCACCTCCTCTTCTGCAGGGTTCCCCGAGCTCTTGGGGGAAGTATTGGATAGAGACACCCCTTTTAGGGGTGAGTATTCCAAGGTCTCTCACTCTATGCACATTGTCCGACTATGGGTTTCTGTATTTGTTCCTACCTACTGCTCCAGGAGGAAGCTTCTCTGATGACGGCTGAGCAAGACCTATGAGTCTGTGGAAAGCCGTTAGGGGGCATTGAGAGATCACTATTACTACTTTAAAAAATGGGCCAAAGAAACTGGAAACTACTGATGCTAAACAGAGTTTGGGAACATATCTATTCACAGCCTGAGAGCCTGCCTGTCTACACAGATTCTCCTGTTTTACCCAGCTCAGGCCACCACATGAAACCAACAGCACACCAATGACAATACGTAAGGCACTGTGTAAACCTTGTTTCAAGAAGTGGGCTGCTCGAACCCGTGTACCTGCATTGTGCTAGGGTTATAATGGCTTGTCAGGTTAGCAGGATAAATCCAAGGCTGGGTTTGTGAGATTTGAAGTTAATTTTATTTTTTTTCTGGCTCTGTGAATTTAAATATTTCTTCCACTTGATTTTTTATTCTTCTGTTTTCAGCTAGCATTTCAACAAGTTTATTTACAAGGTGAGTTTGCAGATCCCAGTTTCTAAACAGAAGCTATTCAACATGAGTCAGAGTTCCAGCTCCCTAGGATCCTGAACTCTGTTTATCCTGCTGGTAAATGTTAGCTGATTCTGCTACTATAAGTCAGCCAGCAAACCTGTGGTTTTGCTTTCAGTCTAAAATTAATTTTGAGCAATTGTGCAAGCCATATTCTATGAGAGCTTGTAGAGAGGAAAATCAAAGAAGAGCTAAAAAAAAAAAAAACGAAACAAAAACACCACCCATAGGCTTGCAAATCGAGGTTTAGATAATAAATCAGTCCCATTAAATTAATGTTTTTAATCCAAAAGCAATTAGTTTTCCTGTGATTGAGACATGCACAGAGGAGCATATTTTGAGTGTGGTAGATTATTGTCAGGAACCTAGAATAGTATCACGTATCAACCCATTAACAATCTCCCAATAGATCATGAATACTACTACTTGAAATAGCTTAATTAGTGTATAAAGTTTTTTCAGAATGGAAAATTCCCTGAATATTTGTGGAAAATGAAGGCAAAGAACACTACAAATTAAAATGAAACAAAAGGAGTTTATTTCCAAGCCATAACTTAGAATCATCTATTTTGAATGTTGCTAGCAAAGAATGCATTCTTGATTAGGCTTTGTTAACGGGCAAAATGGGGGATATATTTTCAATCCTCAAGTCTCTAAGAGTCTAAAAATCAAAATAAAATAGATTAGCCCAATTTCCCTCCCCAATGCCTAAAAACAATACCCAACCAGAACAGAACTAACAACAGAGAGAATTCATCATTTTTAAAGAAGAAAAGAAAGAGAGAGAGAGAGAGAGAGAGAGAGAGAAAGAAAGAAAGGAAGGAAGGAAGGAAGGAAGGAAGGAAGGAAGGAAGGAAGGAAGGAAGAAAGAAAGAAAGAAAGAAAGAAAGAAAGAAAGAAAGAAAGAAAG